>NC_141071.1:35409838-36009838 GCF_041138505.1 Cibotium barometz
ACAAAATACAGTTTCTATAACGAACTCTTGTCTTTCCATATTATCCACTCTCGGACCACATTACTTATTCCACATTCCATTCAATGTGTACTCGTTCTCATCCATTCACTCATATAGACTACACATTATCTCACATACACCTTCATATTCATTATTCTACATACATATCCATGTTCGTACGTCCACATCATACATCCAATTTCACATTCATACATACGCATCTACATGCATACATCCACATCCACATTCATACATCCATACCTCCATTTCCACATCCACACATCCACATTCATATTCATACATCCACATTCACATGCATACATCCATTTTCACATCCTCATTCATACATCCACATTCACATACATACATCCACATCCGTATCTACATCTATACATCCACATCCACATCCACATCCACATTCACATTCATACATATACATCTACATGTATACATCCATTTTCACATCCTCATTCATACATACACATCCACATACATGCATACACATTCGTATCTACATCCATACATCCACATCCACATCCACATTCACATTCATACATATACATCTACATGTATACATCCACATCACATTCATACAACCATATTACATCCATTCTCGTCCTAACACATCCCATATACATCTTAACACATCTTAACTCATCTTAACACATTCTATCACATCTCATACACATCTTATCACATCTTTTCACATCTCATACACCTCTTATCACATCCTATCACTTTCCATACGCATCTTATCAAATCTTATCACATCTCATACACCTCTTATCACATCTTATCACATTTCATATCTTTTTTAAGAGAATTCTTATATTTGATATAAGATTTCTCTACACATTTATTTATGCATAAATTCCATTTAAGAAGACTAACACTTTCGAAATTAAAATCAATCTTTTATGCATCTTCTTATGCATAAATTCAATTTGGTAGGAATTACACTTTTAGAATAAAAGAATTTCTCTTATGCATCTAAGTTATGCATAAAATCCATTTATGATGAAAATCACACTTTTAGTATAAAAAGAATATCTTTTATGCATACCTCTATGCATGAAATCCAAATATAATAAAAGTAACACTTTTATAATAACATAATCAACTTTTATGCATACCTCTATGTATGAAAATTTAAAATGATAAAAGTAACACTTTTGATAAAAAAAATTTCCTTTATGCATACTTCTATGCATGAAAATTAAAAATGATAAAAGTAACACTTTTGATATAAAAAAAATTATCCTTTATGCATACTTCTATACATGAAAATTAAAAATGATAAAAGTAACACTTTTGATATAAAAAATTTTCCTTTATGCATACTTCTATGCATGAAAATTAAAAATGATAAAAGTAACACTTTTGATATAAAAAAATTATCCTTTATGCATACTTCTATGCATGAAAATTAAAAATGATAAAAGTAACACTTTTGATATAAAATTTTTTCCTTTATGCATACTTCTATGCATGAAAATTAAAAATGATAAAAGTAACACTTTTAATATAAAAAAGTTATCTTTCATGCATACTTCTATGCATGAAAATTAAAATTGATAAAAATAACACTTTTGATATAAAAATTTATCCATTATGCATACTTCTATGCATGAAAATAAAAATGGTAAAAATAACACTTTTGATATAAAAATTTATCCATTATGCATACTTCTATGCATGAAATAAAAATGGTAAAAATAACACTTTTGATATAAAAATTTATCCATTATGCATACTTCTATGCATGAAATAAAAATGGTAAAAATAACACTTTTGATATAAAAATTTATCCATTATGCATACTTCTATGCATGAAATAAAAATGGTAAAAATAACACTTTTGATATAAAAATTTATCCATTATGCATACTTCTATGCATGAAATAAAAATGGTAAAAATAACACTTTTGATATAAAAATTTATCCATTATGCATACTTCTATGCATGAAATAAAAATGGTAAAAATAACACTTTTGATATAAAAATTTATCCATTATGCATACTTCTATGCATGAAATAAAAATGGTAAAAATAACACTTTTGATATAAAAACTTATCCTTTATGCATGATATTAAAATTCAATTTCTCCATGATTATAATGAAATTATTTCAATTAATCTAGGATGATAATTCCTAGAATATGGTAGGAAGTCCTCTTTTTATGCTTTGAATGAAATTATTTTATGCATAATTTTTATAAAAATTTTGCCATAGCTCCGCTGCTATGACTGATAAATCTCAATTTTTCTAAGGGATAAAGCTTATCATTAAGAAAATAATTAAAACGATCTCTAATTGGATCATTAATCCATAATGGATTGAATCATCAATATACATAAACTAAAAGCATAGAAAAAAGCCATTAATTTGTCCTCAAGCATAGCTTAATCTTGGGTTAAGGAAAAGCTTATGAAAAGCTTGATTTGGATTGAGAATGGGTCATGATTATGATCATTTCTTGAGTGAGAGAGAGAAATTACATAAAAACCATTAGAATTTAAACATAAATAGAAATTAACTTCAATAGCATTTGTTAAATTATGTAACTTTTCACTACTATTCACCAATTAACTTCAATAGCATTTAAAAAACCATACCAATTAAACTTCTCAAGCTTGAGAGGGGTTGAGAAGAGAGAAACATTGAGAAATTATAGGAAAGATCAATATTCACTAATTACCTTACAAATTGCTTGATTCTTTGTTCACGGTAGAGGCCCCCAACCAATCAATTGGTTAAGTATGTTGATGGAGCCACTAATGGGGATTGAAGAAAGAGGGAAGCTCCAAAAACTAGTGAATTATTAAATGAATTCACAGTTCTTGGCTTAGGTGGAGTAGAGTAACGATGCATAAACACTATATATTTTTTAACAAGGGGGAGGCTTGGGCGGTAGTAACAGCACAGATTGGACTACATTCGGATTCCTTGGAACTATATGCTGTGACGGTTGCTCGACAGGTTGTGACTATGTAGAGTGTGCACTATTGTCTTTGGTGCCATGGGTGGCACACTCATAAACTGTGGTGAGGGATAGTAAGACATAGCGGAGGTTGACTCACATGTATGATGTGGAGATTAAAAACTATTCGGAGGATTGGATGACTGTGTAGAGTGTGCACTATTGTCTTTGGTGCCATGGGAGAAATCTAGCGGAGGTTGACTCACATGTGTGATGCGGAGATTAAAAACTGTTCGGAGGATTGGACGACTGTGTAGAGTGTGCACTATTATCTTTGGTGCCATGGGTGGCACACTCGTAAACTGTGGTGAGGGATAGTAAGATATAGCTGGGGTGTAAATACCCAAATGGGCCATATCCTCAAGAGTGTTCCTTATGGTCAATGTCTTACATGAGGTGGGCCATCTCCTCCTATATCTGATACAATCATAGAACCAGGGGGGGTCTATAGGAATAGGGATTTGTGAAGAGGAGGGTACTTGTTGGGAGTGTATGAGAAAGAAAAATGAGTGGATTGGCATGGAAAATTAAAAAAAGCAAGACAAATAGTAAAGTATATAGATGTAAGAGAGGAGCTTCACGTACTGTAAAGAATTCCATATAGCTATTTGGGGTTGGGGTGTCAGCACCACTAGAACCTAGTGGGATGTAAGATGACTCTAGAATCTTGTTTCCATATAGAGGTGGGGGCGATGAACTATCCATTTCTCTCTACAATTGTTGTGGAATTTACCTTTTTACAAAATATCCCCATAGTGATAGTCATCATTAATAGAAAAATTATTTTATTATTAGGTAGCATGTAGGAGTTACAATGAAAAATTTAGTTGCTTGTCTTGTTTTTCAATACAAATATTAAATTAAATTTTGTATAAAAGAAATTATCATCAGAATGCAATGCCACCAAAGGGAGAGGTCATGGGGCTAATGTTTTGAATTACAAAAATCAAGAATTGCTGCTAACGTCTATGTCATCTAATATCTAAAACTTAAAAAAAAAAAATCATCTCTAGTGGTGGATGCACACATTGTAGTTCATATACACCAAAAACTCACAAGTACACAAAGTACATATGCTTGCATGCCAAGAATGCATGGCTTTGATGCTTGCCTATAATGAAAGTCATTGCATGTCTTGAATGTCTGCAACACAATGGACATATCATATGCCTTGCAATCAACATATCATATGTCTCACTTCTCTTAGTTTAGAGACAGATTTCTTTATTAAAAAAAAACATGTTCATTCTTTTTAACCACAATCTATGAGAATGAAGCAAAATAGAAGATAGGGTAGTGGTGGGAGCATACCTTTTTAGAGTGCCCATATGGGATAAGGGAAGCTCACAATGCATGTGTCCAAGACGATCCAATAATTTTTACTATACAAAAAGAAGAATAAGAAAAGGCATAAATACAAAGTTAGTGGTCTACCCAAACCGGATATGCATTGAGAAGCATGAAGTCAAGGCTGTGGAGGTAAGCCATATTCCTATTGCTATTGATACATGTTGTAATCTTGTGAACCAAATGAATCTACTTGTAGCCCTCCCCACCACCACTGAGACAAAGCATGGCCAAATGGTTGAACGAGAGAACTTTTCACCCTTGTTCGAGGTGCAAGAGACAAGTCATGCATGCTCAACAAATCACACGATAACACATGGGTGAATAGGAAGAATGGGATGCCCCACAATCAGACTCTTTGGCCAATGGAGATGATTTGGATGAGGAGGAAGTTCATCAAAGAGCCATTGAGTCGATGCCACATCACAAAATCGCTGGTGGGTGTAATAGGGGAATTTCTAGGCTTCACACCAAGAGCAACTTGGGGTGCATATTGCTTCACCATGAGTAGAAAGAGAGCAAACGAGGGCTATGCATATTGCTTCACCATGAGTAGAAAGAGAGCAAACGAGGGCTATGCATTGATTCCATTCCTGTACAATGTCACTGTGGAGGAACACAACATGGAGGATATGATTGATGTCCTCTTTGAGGATCATGAGCCTCTGATATGAGGAAGCTTTCTAAATCAAGGCACACATAGCCCACTGTATGAAGGGTGCATGTAGCCCATTGTATGATAGGTGCACATCTTCCATCCTTCAAGCATCTTTGGAGCTACTCAACCCACAAACCTTATATGAATGGAGAAATGTGGAGGTTGACAACCTCTTCTAATAAGTGTACTTCAAGCTTCCAATGTGTTACTATTATTGCTTCCACTATCGTGCCCGTCTCATTGCTGCCTTCATCTTTATCTTTAGAATCCTAGGGCCCATGGGCTTTGAAAAAATCTTTTGCTTCCGTAGCGTTCTCAAGCGTGAATTCCATGGGGAAGGACATGTGCAAATTATCGAACTAGCAGATGCCTGTGGCCTCCATGACCTCCATGACCTTTACCCGGACGTGGCATTTTTGGTATAGAATGGGGAGTCTTGCACATGATGAGTATGGAGGAAGGGTGTCATGAAGGATGGAGAGCAGTAGGTGACAATTACAGTGTGCCATACCCTACTATGTAGATGTTATAATTCTTCGGACGTCCTCTGAGAGTAGGTGTATGGACACATGCCTTCAGGGATGGAGAGGTCAATAAGATCAGCTAGGTTTGTTTGTTGGCCGAATCTAAGGATATGACACTAGCTAATCAAATTGGCCTCGAGAGGGTGGGGAGGAAGCTTATAAAAGTTGTGGGGGTGGGTGGATGAGACGAGGCCCTAGAAGTAAAAAATGGGGAATGAGGGTGATGTTGTTGAGGGGAAGCTTTGTGAGGATGTAAGTGTAGGTTTGTTGGGAGAGGGGCTCGTCCAAAAATACATTGTACTGGAGGAGGTTAAGTCGAACACTCCTATAATAATGGAGGTCGATGAGATGGAAACGAATCTATGGGGAGAGGGCAAGTAGTGGCAGCTTGGTAGCCGTATCCATAAGGGCATCTACCTTGCATTCTATGGCACTGGATGAAGGTTTAGAGGGGGTCGGTGGTGGTTGTGCACTACTCTCGCCTCCGTGTGGTGCCCAACAGTTCCTCCTTCTCATGGAGGATATCCTCTCAGATATCCCTATATCTCTGGAAATCCAGCTTTGTCTTTGCAAGGGACTCTTTTGTAGCATGAGCACGATGTTGGGAGTCTCAGGCAATGGCCTATACTAATGATAAATTGTGATTGGCCCAATGTACTGCTTCATGAGCGTGCCAGAGCTATTGCTAGAGTTCTATAATAGTGCTGATTGCATGGCCAAGTTGTTGCTCCTTGTCATAGCACATTTTGAAGCTTGATGTGCTTTAGATTTGCTATGTATAAATATTTTGAGACTTACCTCTCCTACGCTTTTGCTAGCAACATCTCTCTTTGTAGAATGGCGGCCACCTCTTGTTGGCATTAGATACAATCTGCCATTTGGGTTATCAGCTCCCTAACTATATGTGAGAATCAAAGTGCAAAGTTGGGCACCACACCATGGGATGCATGCACACTCTTCGCGTATGCCTAGCTTGTTCTGAAACTTCCTGACCTTGCCTAGTGGAGGGTCTTGATTGTGTTGAGATAAGAAGAATGAGGGGAGGAGGGCCCTATGTCTATGAAGTGAGAGGTGAAGTCTGCAAAGCTGTCTGGGGGTGGGGTTTCATAAAGGTTTCGTTGGAAAAAGTCTTATTTCTGTTTCTCCTCCTCCTCCTCCTTGGCCTTTCTTCGTGCTTCCTCATCTTCTAGTTCCTCCTGTGTATGGCCTTTAGTGGGTGAAGAATGAGGGGAGGAGGGCCCTATGTCTATGAAGTGAGAGGTGAACTCCGCGAAGCTGTCTAGGTTCCATAAAGGTTTTGTTGGAAAAAGTCTTGTTTCTGTTTCTCCTCCTTGGCCTTTCTTCGTGCTTCCTCATCTTTGAGTTCCTCCTGTGTATGGCCTTTAGTGGGTGAAGAATGAGGGGAGGAGGGCCCTATGTCTATGAAGTGAGAGGTGAACTCCGTGAAGCTATCTGGGGGCAGGGCTTCATAAAGGTTTTGTTGGAAAAAGTCTTGTTTCTGTTTTTGTTTCTCCTCCTCCTTGGCCTTTCTTCCTGCTTCCTCATCTTCCACTTCCTCCTGTGTATGGTCTTTGGTGGGTGATGGTTGAACTAGAGCCTTTCTTCCTGCTTCCTCATCTTCCACTTCCTCCTGTGTATGGTCTTTAGTGGGTGATGGTTGAACTAGAGCCTTGCCCTCAGGTTGGGGTGATGCCTCTTTGCTGGTGGTAGTTGGGGGGAGAGGATTGTGATGAGGGCAAATAAATTGGCAGTGCGTCAGGGCCATAGAGTTGGATTGCATGGGGTAGATCCTCCCACCTCACAGCATGATAGAGTACCTTTGTCAGGAGAGCAGCTACTCTGAAAGCTTCCCTTGCGGATTGGAGCACATGGCATGAAGCTCCTTGTGTAGATATTCTACCCAGTTCAACATCTACACACCTCGTGCACCCTATTGCATCTGTTAAATCGATATGTCCAGCGGGTGGTTAGAAGAAAAAGTAGGGCCTGTGCTAACATGACCAACTTCTCCTATGTAATATTGGTCCATTTGACCCCATCCTTGTTAAGGTCGCGGGCACTTATAGTAGCCTTGGACACATAGAGAGAGAGTGTCAAGGACTATGGAGTTTAGGGACTTGAGGCACTGGTCGCAGACTGTCAAGTAAGAAAGAAACTTGATACAGGGTCCAGGTGTGCTGAGATAACTTGAGGGGAGGAGTAGCCACTGGTCGCGGACTACCAAGTAAGGGGAGGCAAACTTGGTATAGGGTCTAGGTGTACTAGGAAGTATTCACTTGAGGGGAGGTGTTGAAAAATACAAGTGAATAGGGTGTGTGTGGGAACAAGCTCTTGGATAGAGGCTGTAAAAGAGGATGTGTAAATGTGAAAGAACCTGTGAAAAGGTGAGAAGAATCTACTGGGAGAGAATAAAGGGTAGCATGAGAGAATTTAGGAGTGTGGAGTTATTCTGGGAGATATTCAGGGAAAAGAGAAGAGGTGGAGAGAATCAAGCAAAAGGTGGAGATAGTCTGGGAGTGAATCATGGAGAAATCAATGGGATTTGATGCTTGATGTAAACTCTCTAAATTGAGGCATAGCCCTAATGAGAATTTGCTAGTTTTTGAGTATCCATGCCTACATTAATCTATTTTCTAATTACTCCCTAATTATATCTTAATCATTTGCTAATCACTTTGTTAATGATGTTGATTCTAGTGTATGATCCACCATAGCTCATCATTATGCTCAAATTTCAACAAAAAGCACGTGTGCTTAACATAGGCCGTAATGGCATATTGTCCTTTGTGATAGGAGGTTTGGTCCTTTGACAATCGTCACAATGTTTTACATATTCTTCATCATCCATTTGTAAGGTTGGCCACCAAAGCTCAGACCACCTAATCAACTTAGCTATGGTATTGCCTGAAAAGTGTCCACCCCAACACTTGCATGTGCATGAGTCAAGATTTTCAAGTAGTCAGCTTCACATACACACATGCGCAAGTTGTCATCCTGGCCCCTCTTGTAGAGTTGGCCCTCTATCAGCATATAGTTGGCCGCTTCAACTTCAATAGCATGCTTTCGATATTTAGGAATTGTTCGATCAGTATGACCATGCTGAAGATAGTCCACAATATACTTACTCCAACTTGGTGTAGTTGAAATTTGGAATAATGTGACATTATGAATTGGTTGTTGAATTTGGCATGAAGCACAGTTGCGAACAAATTTTTCAGCATGCGCATGCATGGGTAGGCCACCATTTCCCATCTTGAGTTATACCTCGCACACAAGTAGTAGCTGATGCATGGATTCCACCAATACCCTCATGTGCCCATTCCAAGATCTCCTCATATTGGTCACGGTTAGGTATAAGCCGTAACACTCCATCATTACCCTGACGATATAATCTCCCTGAGATTAACTTGAATGGTCACCATAGGTCCACATTAGGACCCGCTAGTTGTATCTGCCCACTTGTCAAAATTTCTAAGATGGGTTCAGACCATTTAGGAGCTGTCTCTACAAGGGAAAGTGTTGAATCTAACATATCATCATCCACACCCATAGGAGCTTCGCCAGAGGTGATTTGAGATAAATGATCTACCCTAAGATGAGTTGTTTCTTTTCAGACTGCCACTTTAAAATCAAACTCAAGAAGGATGACAAACCACCTCACAATCCTTCTAGTTGGACAAGGCTTATTCACCAAATATAGCAGTGCTTGATTGTCCACGAAAAGTATAAATTTATTTGCCAAAAGGTAATGGCGAAACTTTTTCACTGCATATATCATGGACAAACCTTCGCTTTGTGTTGTGGTATAATGTTTCTCAGCATTGTTCAACTGTCGACTAGCATATGAGATTGGGAAATCCTTATTATGTTCTCCTGATTGAGCCAAAATACATCCAATTGCAAAGTTTGAAGCATCAATATGGACATGAAAGATTTGGTTCCAATCTCGTGCCCGTAAGATGGGTGTAGACACTAATGCTTGCGTCAACTTTTCAAAGGATTCCTCACACTCTCGTCAGTCCAATTAAACTTTACAAGAAGAGCATATAATGGTCTCGCTAGGATAATGAGACAATGACATCAATTTTATCCATATCTGTTGAAATACCATTGCGAGAAACAATATGGCCCAAAATCTTTCCTTGTCTTACCATGAATTTGCACTTGTCAGGATTCAAGCATATATGATAAACTCGACACTTTTGAAACACAAGTCTGAGGTGTTCTATATGATCATCACCCTCTTGTGACTGAACACATAAATCATCCATGAAGATCTCAAGAAATAGCCTAAGGTACTCCTTGAATACTTGACTCATTAACCGCTGAAAGATTGCACGTGCATTTGTTAGACCAAATGGCATAACAACACGATAGGCAAAGATTCCATCTTCAGTAGCAAAGACTGTCTTGTGTTGATCCTTTGGATCAATTGACACTTGATTGTAACCGGAGAATCCATCCAAGAAACTATATGCCTTTTTCCCTGCAACACGTTCCAAAACATGATCCGTGATTGGAAGTGGGTAATGATCACGTACAGTAGCTGCATTTACCTTCTTGAGGTTTACACATACTCGAAGTTTTCCATTTTTCTTGGGCACCACTACAGTAGGGGAGACCCATTCAGTGTGTTCAATCTCATAGATAAATTTTGCCTCTAAGAGCTTATCTATTTCTTCTTTTATCTTTCGTGCAAAATTCTCATTGTAAGTATAAGGACATTGCTTGGAAGGCTTTGCATCCTCTCCCAATGGAATTGTATGCTGACATATGCTTGGATCAACTCCTTTGAGGTCTTTATAACTCCAAGAAAAAACATCGCGATACTCCTTTATTGTTTGAATTAATAACTTCTCCTCATCTAAGGACAAGTCTGTGGCAATCCACACATAGCGAGGCTCTTTTCCTGGCTCAGCGATATTAATTTTTTTTGCATCTTGTGGACCATCATATGAAACCCCTGGCATGCTTGGCTTTTGTCGCATGGGCTGTTGAAGAACAATCTTCCGATCTTCAAGAGTGTACTGTGTGAAGTTGGGGGAACATTCAAACCGTGTTCTTGTCCACTTGAGTCATCACTAATTGAAGACCATGCGGTTTTGAGCTCTCTTTTGCAATCTTGCATTTGCAATCTTGCATCAGAGTTTTTCGTTCAACCTTTATCTTTGCACTTTCGACACTCTCTGTTGAATCTGTTTGAGACTTGAGTTTTTGTTTTGGTCTCTTTGTTTTTTTTGTAATTTTTGCTAACAGTTTTTAGCTTTTCTCCTGATTGGAATCCATCTGATTATTTTACTTGGTCTTTGATACTATCTTGTGCTTGGACATAGTACAGATATCCATTCTTTCCTGAGAAGTGAGGTGGTGGTCGAGAGTGTTCATTCTTAAACTCCTCGTTTTCTTTTTGTATTCTCTCACGTCGTTCCCTCTGATCTTGTTTACG
Source organism: Cibotium barometz (assembly GCF_041138505.1). Classification (NCBI taxonomy): domain Eukaryota; kingdom Viridiplantae; phylum Streptophyta; class Polypodiopsida; order Cyatheales; family Cibotiaceae; genus Cibotium; species Cibotium barometz. The sequence continues at coordinate 35,420,796 of NC_141071.1, forward strand.
GATTCTCTTATGGCTCTTACAGCATTTACGTTTGGGTCGGCTTCGAGGGATCTCTATTTGAACCTCCATTCCTCTCAAGAGTAGGCGTGCCTTTCCTAACTCTTCCTCGAGGATTATCACATCATCATCAAAATTAGAGTCCCATCCGTCTTCCTTATCAGCATCATTAGCCGATTCGAGTGTTAAATCCTCCACTGAGACTTCCTCTACATGCAGTGCTGTGGATGCAACCCCATAGTACAAATCATCTAGAAGGTCACGTGGTTGTACCATTCGTATAGGAATAATGTCATATCCATCTGAGTCACAAAATTGAATTGGCTTAGGTAAGGCACATGTCGATAATGTTGCAAGGACATGAGCAGTCAAAAATGATGCCACCAGAACCACAACCAAGTTCTTGTATGAGTACGTGTTTACACGTTATGACTTACCTATTGAAATCGTTTAGTGATCAAGGTGTGCACTTTGTGAATGAAGTCATAGAGTTTTTACTTCAAGAATTTATGGTAATTCACAAGCGTTCTGCAACCTATCATCCCCAGACCAATGGTCAAGCTGAGAGTACTAACAAGATTCTCTGCACAGCACTCACAAAGATTGTTGAGGGACATAGGATTGATTGGGAACAAAAGTTACACTCAGTTCTTTGGGCATATAGAACAGCCTATAAAACATCTGTGGGCACAACTCCATTTGAGCTTGCTTTTGGGCTAGATGCAATTCTTTCCATTGAATTTCTTGTACCTGCTCTACGAGTTGCTAAACAATTGGACTGGACTGGTCATGAGCTTTCTCAATGCATTGATGAATTGGAAAAGCTTGATGAGATCCGTTTATTAGCGGTAATGGGGATGTATGCCGAGAAGAGGAGACAAAAGTAATGGTACGATCGAAATGTAACAATTGGCTGATTCAAAAAAGGGGACCTTATGCTCTTGTACACACTTAAGAAGCATAAGCGAAAGCTCAAGAAACGTGGCCTAGGACCGTCTGTGATAAATGAGCTTACTCCTAGTGGTGCAGTGCGTCTAGAGACACTAGAAGGTGACCAAATGCCTAACTTTGTTAATGGAAGTCATCTCAAGAAATACAATGAACCATTAACTGAAGACATGCTTCAACAAATGCATGCTGCCCACACACGAAAAGAAGCACATGACCTACGTAAACGTCAGGCTCAAGAAGAAGCTAAAGCTAGGGTTGCAAAAGCCAAGGAGCATCGCAAGGCTTCTGTGTTGACCTTACAGTTGGCTACTGATGAACAATATGTCGATCCTTTCAATATTCACGTGTGTCTTCATCTTCATGAGACTACCTACTTTTTCTTTGCCTTAATTGACTCTGGTGCAGATTATAATGTTCTCTTATTTGACACATGGGTAGCCTTGGGACAACCAACACTTGTGCACATTCCTATATTGAATTACAAAGCTTCGCAGGTGAAGATAACCCTATAGAGGAAAAATGTCATTATGATATCCATTCAGGATCACGAGATGTTAGTTTCCTTTTATGTGGCTAGTAAGTCCAAGGCAGTGGTAGAGGTTGTTCTTGGTCGATCATGGTTAAGTGCTACCAATTGTTCATTAGATTGGAAGAATAGACAATACAAATTGCAAATTGATTATAATTGCATCTTGGGATCTGCTGCTCCACGAGTTTTATCATGTCAAAAGGGTGGTAGTTCTACCTACATAACCCACTTTCAACATCTGCTCTTCAAGCTCCAAGACAAATGATGTAGATAATCGATGAGTCCTCAAGTGAGGGCCATGGCTAGCATGTTCCAACTACTCTAGTCACTGCTCAACAGGGATTTAATATTCACGTGATCACAAGATTTTTTACGATAATAACACATGTGAACAAGTTATTCACATGTTCTCATGTTACCGTTCACAAAATAACAGGTCACTTGCCATTTGGGAACCCCTTAAAAGCTTGGCTACACATGGGAATAAGCTATTCACATGTTCTCATGTTACCATCTTCACATAATAGCAGGTCAGTGGCCACCTAAGAAGATTTTTTATGCCCGACAAAGATAATTTTTTTAGGCCCTTGTGAAAGCTTTGTGAATATAACATGTGATCACAAGATTTTTTGTGTTATTAACATATGTTATTAACATGTTCACATGTTCTCGTTTACGTCAGTGAAATCCCTGCTGCTCAAAGAAGGCCAGATAAGAAGGAATTGTCAATTTGGCTACCCAAAGATGTGTATAAACTTGTACCATCTAGCTTAGTTGCTAAACCTCCTAAAAAGAATATCTTTTCCAAGCCTAAGCCTCAGATTATTACTCATTGGGTCCCAAAGCATGTTCTTAAAGAACAAGGCTATTATGAGGGTGCAACAGCACTTTGGCTTCCCAAATGCCATGGTTTGCTAGAGCCAGAAGAGTGTATCAATAAGATTCCAAAAGCGACTCTTGATTTTTCATATCAGTAGGTGCAAAGGGAATCAACACAACCTCTTCAAGATAGGATAGGTGGTTGTGATAGCACTTATGAATCTCCTTGTATTGACCTTCCCCAAACATGTATTGAATCACCAGTTGTCCCAACTTCTCCTTGTTACACACTTCCACCATCAACTTGTGTACCTAAGACAAATCCAACTTTACATGAGTCTCCTTTGAGCATAGATTCTAGCACTTCACTGCCTAAATCCTCTTATCTTGCTCAAATTCCTTGATAATTGCTATTCTTCCCACCTCTTAAGGACATACCCAAAACCAAAGGTAAGGCATTAACACTACAATTGAAGCTCTTTGGTAGATCAGTGTTTGAATAGTCTCACTTTTACTAATGTGGTTCCTTCTGCCTTTACAAGATTGTGTTCGTTTTGAGATGATCTTAACTACATTGTTTTTGATAGGGATTGTAATGATGGATATGAGTGTATAAAGTTTGAAGTTTCTAAATTTCATTGTTCTACGCCCAGATACCTCCTGATGGATACTTGGCGAGATACATGTCCACCATGCATTGACCCTGATAGTACTCAACCTGAACATCGCGGGGGTTATAGTGCTCCTCCTTTTCAAACTCATTCTAGGTACTTTTATGCTTCCTTAGGTGAAATTTGCTGTGGGCATCACTTTGTCACTTTATTCTATCAACAGCATCATCCATTTCCACATTGTCAAGAGTGTGCACGACTCATATTAGGGGAGGCTTCACACATTTGTTGGCTATGCCGCTCTTACTTTCGACGATATGGCACGGGCTTAATGAAACAAATTGTGGGAATTACACCCCAATGCCATAACCTTCTTGATGTGAGAGTACCAAACCGAGGACCAAATCAATGTAGATTACCTGAGGAGGTTCAAGCACAACACTGGAGGGATACATGCATAAATGACTTGCAACCACCTATCTTGCAAGCCCTTCTTTCCCCAGCCTCAACATGTCAATTTTGGATCACTATGAACACCTATATTGAGAAATTCCAAAATCGGAATTGTCTGCTTAACCTTCCCATAGAACTAATGCCATATTTTAGCGAGGAAGCACTCCTTCCTCTACCACATTCTCCAGAGGCCGGCTTTTGTACAGGGTTGTCCTTGCATCCTAAAGTGATTGATACAATCTTTCCAGCAGAAGTGGACACGGATCCACCGCCAGTGCAAGGATAAGCACATCAACTCCACAATAAGATCAACAAGCCAGGGCACTTTTCTTCCACTCGGTTTTTTCCCTCGACTATATTCGGTGATTGGCACCAATAACAAATTTTATTCTTTTCTTTTCTTGTTTGTTAATAAGACATTTTGCAGAGATCTCAGCAAAACAAGAGCATACAAACACGCTCCAATAGTCCACCTACCGTGCACACAAATCAAGAAGGGGGGAGACATGCAATGCCTACAAAGAGCAAAAAAACAATCTGCATATCAGCAATTCATCAAGACAAATGCGCCACATCAACGAGCACTACAACAGGTGTATTCAAATCATAATCTTTTGTTCTTTATGTGCTTTTCACTTTTGCATATATTGTTTGCATGCTCACAAATAGTTGGCTGGTTTAAGTTTTAAATTAGTTGTTACTATGTGGCGAGTGATTTCTAGATTCTTAGAGGACTTAGTAGAAGGTATTTCAATTTGAAGACGGTGTAAGACATATACCAAAGGAGTATGCCAAGTTCTTATGCTCTAGAAGTATATTAGTTATCCCTAGTGGTAGCTACCTCTTAGGTATGGGCTAGGTGCTACGATAAACAAAAATTCATGAAACACATGCCCTAAAAAATATATAGAAGTGACTTGAGACATGACGTTTCTACGGCCATGTGGAATGCTTGGTAGGACCTTGGGTTGTTTTAGCACCTTGTGGCCGATGTCTTTATTTCCATGGGGTGAACACTCATGTCTAAAAGATTAAGAAGAAGACCTACAAGGACTCTATCGCCTTGATAGATGCTGGTAGGACTCTTGGGTACATTATGGGCCCTCGAGACCAATGCCCTCATCTTCATGGGCTACTCCTTATGTTAAAAAGAAAGAAAAGGGTCTGTCACCCTTGAGATACTTAGCGGCCTTTAGATTCTCTTGGCGGAGGTCTCTTGGCCATTGCTTAGGTCTCATTGGGATGGAACCTTCCTCTTTATCAAGCTCAAAATAATAATTCTCTTTAATCTTCTGCGCTTTACACAAAAAACAGAAAAAAAACAAAACAAAAAAGAGAAAGAAAAAAAGAAAGAAAGAAAGGTCCAATCACCATGGCTTATATTTAGGAGTAGGGTTGCCACTTAGGAATAACTTAAACACTTGTAGGACATTGAGACTGCAGTCATAACCTACGGTGTACAAACACACTTGCCTTTGCATAGCACTATCTACTACCACTTAGTCTCACTTTGACTAGTCTTTACTCGCTTCTTTTAGCACTCTTTAAAACTCTAATCGGCCTTTCACTTGCATGCTCACGTGTGAGATTGTCATTGCTGTTTTTTTTTCAATAAAAGGCTTTACTTGTCTTTCATTGTTTTTTGCAGCTTTTGTTTCTACCGCGCCCGAGGACGTGCGCGATTTAGGAAGGGGGGAATGTTACTCACGGGAACATGGATTATGGAAGGAGGCTGGAAGCAATTAATGCGAGAGAACGGGATTGTAGCCATGGAAACATAAAGATACACATAATTTTTTCATATTTTTGTGCCGAAGTGCAATGTAAATCGTTTTAGGCCAATGTGGGTTCTAAATGAGAGTTCTAAGTGTTTTAAGCAAGGCTCACTTTTGGGGTTGTCTGCCCATGTGTGAAAGAGGCCTAGGGTTAGGGTTAGTGACATCTCTATAAAAGATATGTTAGTTAAAGAAAGGGGATGTTTTTGGCCATTCTCATAAGCTATTGAGTGAAGCTCTTGAGCTCTCAAGCTATGGCAACTCTCTAACTCTCTCTCTCTTTTGTACTCTAATGAGCATCAAGCTCCAATGAGAATAGCTCCACTTCATTCTCTTAATCTGTTTTAGCATCATTGAAGTAGATTAATCTATGATTAGTTGAATGCTTCTTTCTTTCTCTCTATGTGCGCTGCATGCTTGTAGTGGTGTTATGTGTAGTCTCCATTGATGCAAGCTCTTGCCCACTTCATTGGCAATGAGTTACTCATGGTGGATAGACTCTCTCTATGTGTGAATGTTACATTCTATGCTTGCTTAAGCTTGTGGGTTAGTAGATGCACACTTATAGATTTGCTGGCACTAGGGAAAGCTAAGATTTAATCAATGTTTGAATGGGATTAAGAGATTGCTATGCATTGCTTGTTCTCTTGATTAGTGTAGCGGGATTAAGGGATTGAGAGATTGATCGAGGTGTTGAATGGTTGAATCATCAAGTGGTGGTTCGTGTATGTGAGATCTCCCGCAAGGGATAAGCCTTCATGCACTAATCGGGTCGAGTCCTCAGATTGACATTGTGTTTCTCAACACATTTGTTGATCGGTAGTACTCTATGAGCACTATATTACATGGTAGAGAGAACCGCTCTACAAATATAGAGTTTGAGAGGTAGAACATTGATGTTAGAACGATTAAAGGCTATTTAGTTTTGACATTTGAGAAACTCACCCGAAGGTATATATCTTATGAAGGCCAATTTGGTGTTAGTTCAAAACACCTTACTAAGTTTTCGAACCTATGTTGATTATAATGGCCTTACTCATGAGCATGTATTTAAATTTGTTCCAGTTCTAAAATTAGCTAAAAGAAAGAAGAAATGGGTAAGAGCTTCAAGTGATTCTGAAGAGGAGGATGCAGGTCTTGATTTCAATGTATTATCTATGGATGTTGGAAATGCAAGTGGTTCCCTTGTTGAATGCATTTGTGTTGTTGGAAGAACATTTGCGCAAGATATTTTGGATGCTTTGAATAAAAAGTATCTTGATCTTGGAGTTTTTAATTTGATCAAGCTATTCAATCCATCTGCTTATCTGTTAGGTGCAATTGAAAGGGAGAAAAAGATTGAAGAATGGTTAGAGAGGCTTATTGGCAAGCTTAATGTTGATGATTCAACAATTGACATTAGGGAATATCTTGGTGAGAACGAGAGGATTTAATTGGCATGTTATATAGAGTTGCTAGGGGTAGAGGTATGCATGATGCTTGGGTAACACAAAGGCTTGGTGAGAACACTTCCACGATTTATGCATTTATGGCAAGCAAGCATAGTCGTTCTACCACGTACAACATCATGTGAGCGAGGTTTCTCTCGATAGAATACCATAAAGAATAATTTGCAAAGTAGCTTGTGTTCGAAGACCCTTGATGCATTGATGTTGTTATCACTTATTGCAAGTGATGCATCTTTGGTTTGTTGGAAATACGTTTTTTTTTAATACTTGGTTACAAGCCAAGAATAGGAGGGCAAATGCCACTAGAGTGATATTTGTTCTCTAAATTCACATTATTGTACATATGTTTGGGTCCATTTTGGCAAGTTAGACACATAGGACAAATGGTTGGGTAGCATATGGGCATCCATGATGGTTGGGTAGCATATGGGCATCCATGATGGTTGGACGATAGCATCTAAGCAATTTGGATTATATATAATCTTATACTTAAAAAAAAACTTTTCATTTTGATGTATTACATGTCTACTCAGGCTCCACTTACAATCTATATTCTATGTAATTTGTATTTAAAAAAAGAAGCTTTTCATTTTTTTGTATTACATGTCTACTCAAGATCCACTTGCAACATGGTGACATAGAAGCTCTTGTAATTACCCACTGGCGTGCATAGCTTCTTTGGCAAAGCTACACATCATGTTGTTTGAGCTCTAAATGCAGAGCTAGCATGTGAAATCATCATCTACCTCATGTATTTGAAAATTTAAAGCATTTGGGATTAATATATGGTCTTTAACTATTTCCATTATTTGTAGGTGCTCACACCAATTGGAAACTTTTGCATATGCTCTATTGGCATTGGGATGGCAGAAGAGATTACAGTCATGTATTCCATACAAGACTAAACATATAGATATCTTGCTAATGCTTCTCATTGGTGGAATCCCTATTGGTTTCTCGTCTCATAGACTCTGCGCGGCGGGTAGGTGATGTGGGCATGTTTATCGATCATTTCTAGGTGTAATGAAATGAAATGTTACTTGAATTATTCTGTAGCATCGCAATCAAGAAGTTGTTCTTAGAGGTTAATACTTTGGGATATGTGAAGTGATGGTATTGTGGATTTGCCATGCTCTAGGGTGCCATAACCAAAAGAATGACTACCATCGAAGAGATGTCTAGAATGGACATTTTGTGCAATGATAAAACTGGCACTTTGACATTAAACAAACTCACAGTTGACAAAAAAATCAAGGTGATCCATTGTGCCATATTAAACTTAGGCTTCAGTTTCTGAAAATAGATGCTTTTTGGCACGTTTTAGGTGTTGAGAAGGACAATGTGGTCTTGATGGAAGCCCTAAGTGGCAGATAAAGCAAGCTGCCAGATTCAACCTAGGCTCCAATTTTCGAGAATAGTTACTTTTTTATAGCTGTTTACTAGAGGTGTTGAGAAGGAAAATATCGTCTTGATGGCTACTAGGGGCACTTCTCTCGAACTGAAAACCAAGATGCAATCGATGCAGCTATAGTGGGAATGTTACTTGATCCTAACGAGGTGGCTTTGGGGTCTTGCCTTGTACTTCATGTGACCAAAGTATCAATGTGTCATGGAGCTTACCTGTGAAGCACCATTTCTTGCCTTCTAATCCTATTGACAAGAGAATGGCTCTCACTTACTTCGATTTCGAAGGAAAGATGCCCAAGGTACCCATGAATCTTGGATAATAGCATTCAAGCAATCTGTATTATATCTAATTTTGTACTTAAAAAAAGGAAGCTTGTCGTTTTGATGAATTACATGCTAGTTGAATGGTATGAATTCGGAGTTTCATGTCATATGAAAAGTAGCTTGAAAAACTGCTTGTCACTTGAAATTTTAAGAAACTCATCAAATTTTGGCCCTGATTGCATGCACATGACTCGAGCATGACTCATGAGTGATTATGTACTCTCTTCTTTTTTTCTATTTTAGAGGAACCATAATTGTTCTCTTACGCGTGTGATAGCATTGTACTAGCAGAGATTGAACTAACACTAATTTCCTAATATGCAAGGCAAAAAATACGAACATCTTACTCCAATAGGCCGTTCTTCTACACGTGTAATATCACAAATTGAACTAACACTAATTTCCTCACATGCAAAAAGTACGAACAAATACTTGAAAAAAATGCTTTTTTCAACCCTTTATAAAATCAAAGGCTTAACTAGGATGTAAACTTAAAAAATACTAGAAATTGTACAAATGTAGAGATTTATAAGTGAAATGTATAAATTTCAAAGGTGAAATTCCAACCACGATTTCAAAACTTCAGCAGAGAAAATTACACTACAAACCAGGTTATGTGAGGGCACTACAAACCGGGTTATCTGAGAGCACTGATACGAACATCTTATCACCTAAACCGTTGAATCAAGCTCTTCGCCTTTCCGTTGAAGCGTGCTGCTTCAAAAAAAGCATGGCTCGTATCGACAGTCCTTCATACGCTACGTTACTGCTTAAATACTCACACATTAGAGGCACAAAACCTGCTGTTATAATCAAACCCGGCAAATTAACGCAAGCATGATAGGCCGCATACAGTGACAAATTAACACTAATTAACGTTGTACATGCACTATTGCTAATAACCGCGACAACCTTGTTATTAGATTGATGTAGTGCCACAAAAGTCGCTCTTTGTTCGAGAAGAAACACCACACCACAGTGCAGGTGCCCAGTGGAGCATATCAGCTAATAAGGAGGCCAGAAGACGTCGACATCCAAGCGTAGCGTCTGATTGAAGGTTGTGATGTCCACGGGCACAACGGTAACGGTGCCTTGAGCAAAGAGAAAGCTGCCGGTGCCGCCCACAATGGCCGTGGGAGTGGGTGCCGCGCCAAATGAGAACAGGCCCATCAGGGCGAGGGAGCCCTGCAGGCCCATAGTTGAGCCCAGGTTGAGACTAAGGGTGAAGGAGCCAAAATAGACGAAACCCTCGGAGGAAGTGGAGACGGAGGTGCCCGTGAGGGTGCCCACGAGCGGAGAGGTGAGCTCAGGGCCGGTTGTGATGGGGTCATTGGCCAGGAAGATGCTGCCCAATGGGGCGGTCGTGGTGGTGAGGGCGCCCGACCCCACGCCTGGAACGATTTCAATGTCCGTCACGTTTGCTAAGTCGTGAAAGAAGACATGGAACTTCTTGTGCCTGTGCAGGCGACGGCCCAATTGCCCAGGGTGGTGATGATCATGAGCAGCTGCGGCGCTGCATATCATCACGAGAACGACTAGCTTGCAGAAGGCCAGCCCTAAACCATTAGCCATTCTCGATATGCGAATTAGCCAATCAACCCTTGGCTTGATTTATAGAATTTCAGCGGGATTTTTTGATTAAATAAATGGTAAGCATATTCCAATTTTCTTTACAAAAAGCTTGGCCCACGCTCTGGGGCCAGAAGTCCCTTTTCTTTTTGTACCTCCCTCATTAATGACAGGTCATTGACCAGGTTCACGGAATTCTTAGGCACCTACCAATCTTAGAGAAAAACTCTTTTCCCAGCAAGTGAGAAAAAAGACAAGTCGGAGTACAATCGGTTTCTCCCTATTCAAAATCACATTATTAACTGGTTTTTAAGTTACGAAAACTTAAAAGTTTGATCGGTTTTGTAAAGATGAGAGTAAATTCAATCAGCTTTTTTGAATTTTAGCTGGTGCAAAATACATTCAAAATACACTAGCATCTTCAAGGCTTTTGTGCCAGGCAATAACATCAAACCGAACCAAGAAGAGGCCACACCATGGGGTTATAGCACAAAGCTCATCACATAAGCGAGTCAGAGCATAAGCTTGAGTCATCATCCCCGGAGCCATACACTGATGCACCACAAGCACATGCTATATGTACAATCATGCTTATATGCAACACACACACATCACTTGCATACACACTCTTGATTATCTTTACTATATCGTCAACTATATCATACACTTCTTACTACTATTCCAACGAGTGCACAACATTGAGCGGAGCCGAGTGGATCAAGGCGAAATACATCGGCCTCATCCACTCAATTTTGGGCTCGCCAAAAACTTCTGACAATGGCGAGAATATAGAAATTAAGAAGTAGAGAAGTGGTACCATAGTTGCTTTTTGACAAGCACGTCACATCTGTTTTGTACCATAATACTTGCAAAATTTTAAAGTGCCCGCATCAAAAGTTACACTAAAATTTTAAAGTGCCCACATCAAAAGTTACACTAAAGTGCCCGCATCAAAAGTTACACTAAAATTTAAAAAAACTTGCTATATTTCACCATACCTATCAGTTTTGAAGGGCAAGGGTGCCCACCAAAAATCGAACTTGCCCCCGACCTTATGCTCAAGTCTTAAGCATGTGCGTTTGTGTGGGCGATATGGCCACTAGGCTTATGCCCTCCCCTTTGAAGTTTTCCCTTCCCCCCCACTACTACTACAGCTTTAAACTGATAATTATCTATTTACCGAGGTAAAACTATCTTTATCGCTTAAACTACTACTACAGCTAGGAGTTCTACCATCATTGAATGTGCGTCATGATACATTTAACATGATCACTAAAAACAAGGTCTTGACGATTCATAATATTAAAAACATTGATGTTATTAAAGGAGGAGTACTAAAGGATGATTTGATCTATCGATCTACCGCATCCATACCTCATAGCTTTGACAAAAGAAACTTTAGCTCAACCAATCTCCACACTCTTCCATAAGGCAAGACCAATAAAGGCAAAGTAGCTACTTATTTGACTAAATTATGGTGATACTTTGATTGATAATGACTATTTTGTACAATATCTCTAATGAGGATTTCACTTCATTTTAGTGGGATAAAAAAGCAAAAAAATTGAAAGATGAAAGGACAATAAACTCTAAATATTTCCATTTTTTTAATAAATTGAAGGTCTTAAAAACGAACTATTTTCAAAACTATATTGCATTTTTTATTTGCATTTTTTATTCTTGAATTTTTGTGAGGAGTAGACTTGGAGCAACCGCAACCACAAGGACATGCTAATGAGCAAGGAGGAGACACGGGCGGTGGCAGAAGTTAACCCGTGTTTGGAAAATGCAAGCTTTAGTAGTACAGATAGATCTGGCCAAAAACCTGTCAAATAATATATTGATAGATTTGGGAGATGTTATTTTTACTCAAGACATCAAATAAAAACCTCCCTAATGCATGCTTCAAAACCATAAGGTCCACAATTTCCCTAATGCATACCCTTCGTAAGACGCTCAAGAAACACAATATAAAGGGAAACTATTAGGTCCAAGCGATATGGATAGTTTTACCTAGGTAAATAGAAGAACTAAGGGAAGTAAACCTCCCTCTCTCAAGGTGCTAACAAATTTTCACCACTTTTGGTGGAATTACGTGCGACCCCTCCCCTTTAGCTGCAAAAAAAGAGGATGAAGAAGAAGAGTTTGTGAAGAGCTCCCACTCACCCTTTGGTTTTAGCAAAGATTTTTAGAAGGAGAAGAAAGAGATAGATTTTCCAAAAGAGGATTCCCCTATAGCAGAAGCCCAAGTTAGTCAAACTGAAGAAGAGACTCTTCCAAGACAAATAACCTTTGCATATGAAGCAAAAGTTTTGAGACCCCTCTGCCCCCTCCGCGCACCGGATTCCCGGTTGCTAGGAGAGCGGAAGTAGCTTCCTCTTGCATGGGGAAGGGTTTCCCACTCGAGGCTTCGCCCTCGAAACGGCCCGGACACAAGACTAATCTGGTGGTCATTCCGAAACCAAAACCGGAAAAATTTCCCTTGTCTGAAAAATGGGGACGATTCCACCTTTTTGATTTTCTTAATGAATTTTCTAATGGGTTCAAGAGATTAAACTATCTTTCACCTGATTGAACCAGATAAAAGGAAAACTATCACTAACTTTTTTTGAAGAAATCAACGCTTTTTGCTAACCGAAATCAGACGCAGCCGTTGATCTAATCATATGAGAAAATCAGACACAGCCGTTAATCTAATCATATGAGAAAATCAACGCTTTTTTCCTAACCAAAATTAGGCACAGCCGTTGATCTACTCATTTGAAAAATTCTTTAGGGTTTTATTTAACTACTCAAATTCTAAGCGTATTTCTATTATTTCATTTAATTATTAAAACTCCATTGATTCCAACCTAACCCCATCCGGCCCATGGGTTAGCCACCACCCAACCACTGGAATCGGTAGAACCAGACAATTACTCATCCACCCATAATTGAATGCCTTTCTTAACTTTTGCTTTCGAATAATACAGATACGCACTTACTCCTCTTTAAAACTTTAACATATAAAATAATCCATTGACAACGTTACAGATATCATAACTCAAAATTTCCATCCAGTCCCTTGTTTCTCAAAAAGCAGTATCACTCTCTGGACTCTCCGTTGAGACCCTCTGGAGAGCAACGAGATCCAGTAACAGATTAAAATAATCATTTCGTTCATCATACATATCTTTAATGACATACGCATGGGTGTCCTAGGCACCGCGAGCTCGTGCATCGCGTGGTGTTAGAATCCTCCGGGATCCTCCTTAGGTGTCTTGGCACTTCACTCAAGGACCGCTTCGTCGACCCTCGCCCATCGTATCGGAAGCACACCATTTTTCAACCATACCGAGGCTTGTCAAGACCTGGGCAGGCTTTGCCACGTGAGCCGTCCTTTGAACACTCCTTGCCAGCTGTTGCTTCCTCCAACATTCTGACGTAAGACAGTCCTTTAAGAAAACAGGGTTTCTATGCAAGTTTTCAGTTTGACTTTCTTTTGAATACAAGGAGTATTTCTTGAAACAGTATCCCCAAATCTTCTTGAATGGAATTTTGAATTTCATACCAGAATTTCTCGAATTCTGTAACCTTGATCCACAGATCAATTCGAAGAGTCTCAAACTTAGTGTTAGATTTGGCGGGGGTTTTGAGTGTAATTTTTCTAAACTAGTCACATTTTCTTTCCTCGAAACTGACAAAAGAGTTTGGTCTTGGTCATAAACTGATTCAAGGTTCGAGTCGGATAAGATTTTTCTTAAACTATCTTTTCTCGAAAAGGTTTGATAATTTAGTTACTATTTTATCAAATTTCTTTCTTTGAATATACACTTAACTGATTTCTCAATTAGTTACGAATTCCAATGAGGAATAAATTTGTCATTTATCTGAATATTTCGATCTTGATAGATTTCTTGATTTTTCTTTTTACAATTCGTGTGAATATAAAATGATAGAAATTTATCTCTTAGAGTATTTAATTATTCATTTATCAAATACTCATAGAATTTAAACATAGAATTTAAAAGAATTCTAATTTTGATATAAAAATTCTTTATGCAACTATTTATGCATAAAAATCAACTTCAATGGGAATAATTCTTTTATATATATAAAAATTCTTTTATGCATAAAATCAATTTTAATAGGAATAAAACTTTTAAAATAAAAAGAATTTCTTTAAGAATAACACTTTTATAATAAAAAAATTTCCAATATGCATCTTTCTATGCATAAAAATCAAATTTAATGAGAATAACACTTTTATAATTAAAAAACTCCTTTATGCATCTTTCTATGCATAAAAATCAAATTTAATGAGAATAACACTTTTATAATTAAAAACAATTCCTTTATGCATCTTTCTATGCATAAAAATCAAATTTAATGAGAATAACACTTTTATATTAAAAAAAGTTCCTTTATGCATCTTTTATGCATAAAAATCAAATTTAACGAGAATGACACTTTTATAATAAAAAGAAATCCTTTATGCACCTTTCTATGCACAAAAAATAAATTTAATGAAAATAACACTTTTATAATTAAAAAATTACCTTTATGCATCTTTCTATGCATAAAAATCAAATTTAATGAGAATAACACTTTTATAATTAGAAAAAAATCCTTTATGCATCTTTCTATGCATAAAAATCAAATTTAATGAGAATAACATTTTTATAATAAAAAAATTCCTTTATGCATCTTTCTATGCATAAAAATAAAATTTAATTAGAATAACACTTATATAATAAAAAAATATCTTTATGCGTCTTTCTATGCATAAAAATCAAATTTAATAAATAATATCAGTGATATCCATGCATATTCATAGGTGAATATGTACATGGAGTAATTAGAATATTTTTTTTAGATGCAAAAATGGTGGGAATTACTCTTTTAGAATAACATAAAAATAAACTTTCTTTTCCACAAAATTCCTTTGTATGGCTGACAATTTCTCATTTTTATCATTCTTTATTTGACTTCAATTAACCCAAATTAGATCTATAGAACTCTAATCTACACAATGTTTTTTTAAATTCAAGAGAGTAAACAATAAGAAGAGTTTACTTAATCCCTTAGTTAATCTTTCTAGGATTAAGGGGGATTGAGGGTTCTACTCTTGTTTGAAGCAAGAGTGGCCACTAATTCACTTTAGAGAGGATTAGGCCAAAAACAATTGAATTATTAAGAAATTCAATGTAGATGCCTCAGGACAGGAGCAGAGTAATAGTGCATAAACACTGTTTGGTTAATTTTTGACCATTTTTGGGTCAGTTTAGCTTACTTTTTGGATCTACTTTGGAAATAGGAGAGAGGAGAGATGAAATATCTCATTTTATTAATCTAAAATTGGGGGTAATGATGAGAAAAAAGGTGCCTACTTCATGAGGGGAGATCCCCACTCTGAGGTGTCAAAATTTAATTTTTTTACTCTTTTCTTCGGTTATTAGTCCACTCTTCATCTTATGTGAGCATTTACTCATTTTTGGGGGGTTCTTCTTTTATTCTTCAATTTATCTCCTCCCTACATTTCGATTAATCTTATTGGTCCATAGGAACCTTAATCCAAAATTTTCAAAAAATCTCGAGCCTTAGGCTAAGGTCTTTTGTGCACATTATAATTTATTTCTAATGCACCTTAGGAATTTCTTTCTAAACTTCTGTTTCGAGGGAACTTATTTTAATAAGAAGGGATATTTTTCCATCCAAAGATATCTAAAAACTAAATTATCTCTCTCTAGAATATTTTCTCTCTCTAGGCCAAAACAGGTAGAAACAAGATCTTTTATTATTCTGAAAAGGGAATTGATTACAGAGAAAGAAATTGGACATCCCGAGGGGCTGGGGAGGAATCTTACATTATCTCCCACTTGAAAAACGTGAGATGTCCTCATCTTGCAAACTGGGGGTAATCCTACATCAGTTTGGCTTCTTTCTGCCAGATGGCGTCTTCAAAAGGAGAGAACTTCCATTTGACTAATAATTCTCTCAGAATTTTGTTCCAGAGAGTTTTCTCTCGAACATCAAGGATTTCTTCAGGTTGGAGTTCCATTCGCCCTTGGGTTGAAGAAGTTAAGAGTTCATCATTAAGCATATGATTCGGCTCGGTACATACTTCTGAAGTAGGCTGACATGAAATACATTATGTACTTTGAGATGAGGAGGGACAAGAAGTTCAAAGGCTAAGACACCTACTTTCTTTGTAATAAGATATGGTCCACAGTATCTGGGGGATAACTTCTTCTACTTCCCAAGAGATGGAGAGCTTGTTTTGAGGCGTACTCGAATGAAGACCATATCTGCTTCTTTGAATTTTCTGTCTGACCTCTTCTTATCTACATATTGCTTCTCTCTATGCTGGGCATAGAGAGAAGCAATATGTTGACCTCTTCTTATCTACATATTGCTTCTCTCTATGCTGGGCAGCTTTTATATCCTTACGGATTGATTGTATATGCTGCTCCATGTTGTCAAGCATCTATCTGGACATCTCGACCCTAATTAATGGGTTAGACCAAGTTAATGGTGTTAGGTAGTCTTGTCCATACAGAGCTTTGAAAAGGGCTCATCCCGATACTTCGGTGATAAGAAGCATTGTAGGCAAATTCGACTAGGTGCAGATAGCTTAGCCACTTCTTGGGTTCCCTGCCACCACAGCATGACCGAAGTATATCTTCGATTACTTGGTTCACTCTTTCAATTTGACCATCAGTCTCAGGGTGGTAAGCTGTGCTGAGATCCAAGAAAGTTCCTACTACTTCGAAGAATGCAATCCAGAATCTTGACGTGAACTTGGGATCTTGATCACTTACTATTCTCCTGGGTAGGCCATGCAATCTGAAGATTTCCTTAAGGAACACTCTGGCCACATTCACTGCAATGTAGGCTTCTTTTACTGGAATCAGATGGGCAACTTTGGTTAGTCTATGAACTACCATGAAGATGGAGTTCTAACCTGATTGCACTGAAGGTAGTCCAGTAATAAAATCCATAGTGATACATTCCCATTTCATGTGGGGGATGTCTAATGGATGTAACTTCCTAGGCATTTTTACTCTCTTTGCTTTGACTTTCTGACATATCAGGCATTGACGTACATGATTAAGTACATCCTTTTTTAGTCCACGCCAAAAGAAGCTTTTCTTTACAAACATGTAGGTCTTGATGAATCCTGTTTGTCTTGCTATAAGGCTATCATGGGCTTCATTTAGAATTTGACCCTTAGTTCTCTCATCATTGGGAATGCGTAGCTTGCTATTATAATACATAATTCCTTCATCCAGGCTGTACCCTTAAACTCGGTTCAACTCATCTTGAGGAGTTTTGCTTTCCTGCATAAGTAGGGTAGCAATAGGGCCAAAGAATCTATCCTGCATGATCTTCTCTCTTGCTTCATTAATCAATGGATTTGACACCATTGTGATTGCAAGTAAGGAGGCTTTTTTGCTGAGGGCATCTGCTACTACATTTTCTTTGCCTGGGCGGTACTTGATTTCAAAATCAAATTCTTGCAAGGTCTGCATCCACCTTCTTTGGCACATGTTAAGATCCTTCTGAGTGAAGATCCACTTTAAGCTCTGATGATCTGTCATCAAAGTGAATCTTTGACCTAGTAGGTAATGTCTCCACAACTTCAGGGCATAGACTATTGAAAGTAGCTCCAGGTCATGGACAGCATAATTTCTCTCATGCATTCTGAGTTTTCGGGATTCATAGGCCACTGCATGACCTTCCTGCATGAGCGCACCTCCCAAAACAAAACCACTCGCATCAGTTACTACCTCAAAGGGTAGAGAGAAATTTGGTAACTTTAGAATGGGATTGGTTACCAAGGCGGCCTTCAGCTTATCAAAAGTGCTCTGACACTTGGCAGATCATTGAAACAGGGTATTCTTCTTGAGAAGATTAGTCAAGGGGGAAGCTATGAGAGCATACTTAGGTATAAAAATTCTATACCAACCAGTTAATCCCAAGAATCCTCTGACTTCTTTCACTATCTTTGGTTCAGGCCAATCTATGACTACTTGAACTTTTGCAAAATCTGGAGAAATTCCGTCTTTGGATATACCAGAAAGCCCAAGTATTCAACATGGTCGACATAGAAAGTGCATTTGCTCCTTTTTCCAAAGAGTTGGTGCTTCCTTAGAATCTCGAACTTTACGGACGTGAGCTTCATGGTCAGCTGTATTCCTTGAGTAAATCAGAATCAAAGAAAACAAGAACAAAATCATCCAAGTATTCTCTGAGAATGTCTTGCATTAGGCGATTGAATGTAGCTCGGGGACATCTGTCAATCCAAACGGCATGATAGTAAATTCATAGTGCCCATAGCAAGTATTGATCGCTGTCTTCAAGATATCTTGATCATTAATCCTGATCTGGTATCCTTGATTTTGGATCTATCTTTGTGAAGATCTGGGCTTCATTTAGTGTGTCCAGAAGCTCATCAATTTCGGGGATAGGATACTTTTTCTTAACTGTCAGCTGATTAAGACCTCTATAATCCACACAGAGTCTTAACGTTCCATCCTTCTTTTTCTGAAAGAGAACTAGCGCTCCCCAAGGTGAAACAGTGGGTCTTACAAACCCTTGTTCTAACAGTCGCCTAAGCTGTTCCTTGAGTTTGATGGCTTCAGGGACGGGCATTTTAAATGTGCGTTGGGCTACTGGCTGAGCTCCAGGGGTTAATTCGATCTACATCCCGAATCAGAGGCATCTAAGTAAGCTCTGCTAGGAATACATCATCATACTCACTCAACCATTCTGGTTCTTTAACCTTTAACTTTGTGTCTACCGGATTCATTTTGACAATATAAATGAGTTGCTTCTTTCTATGTCCTTTCAGTAACCTAGAAGCTTTTACTAATTATAGATATGAGGATCCATAAATTCTAGTTCCTTGAACTTTGTTCCCGTGAAGGTCACGGAAGGAAATGGTTCCATTGTGATAGTGAATGTCAGCTTGATTTTTGTGGAGCCAATCCATTCCAAGGATTCCGTCAAAAATTCCCAAAGGTAAGACTCGAAACTGGCAATCAGTTACATTCCCATCTATATTAAACTAAATAAGATTTGTCCCATGGTGAGTGAAAAGAATCTTCCCACTGGCCAATTCAACTTGCATAGATTTCCCTAATTTTTGTTCTAAGACTAGCTTTTACGCAAGCATCCTGGGGAAATAGCACTGCTTGAATCAATCAAAAGCTTGAATAACTTACCCTTATACTTAGCTGGAGTATGAATGACAGAGAATTGACAATTTGGCCCTTGGTTTTCAATTGCGGCATAAATCTGACCTCTTTCCTCTTCCACTACTTCTGTTATCGTAACTACTCTGGCTGCTGTAGATTGGGGCGACGGAACTCTCTCTCTTTGGTTACCCCAGTTATGGGAGGGAGTTCTTAGACTACTCTGAACAGAGGAAGATGGTTGAGCTGGAGTCCTCCTGGGATTGTCGTGATTTTGGCGAGACGGTGATTTGACTAATATGAAGGGGCTGGTCTCTGCACTCTGGGTCCTTGACTTGCCTGTCCTCTTGACATGGCAGGAGTCAGGCAGTCTTTAACTGGTGACCAGAACCCCTTACATCCAAAACACCTATTCTAACTTCTAAGCTCGTCCCTCTGAATCCTTGAAAAAGAGGTGGGGCTCTTGAGAAAGTGTTTTGAGGGAAGGGTCTTCCTTCACTTCTGAATCTCCCAGCATCTTGATTCTGATTAGGTCCTTGCTGCCTCTTTGGGGGTGGAAAGTTTGAAGCACTTCCCGGGGTTTGGAAACTTTTAAAGTTTGAGGGTGCAAGCTTTGGCGAGACCTAACAACAATCGCTTTGGCAATGTCCTTTGCCATTCTGACAGCTTCTACATGGAGTGTCTTTCAAATATTGTAATCTTTTGTTGAACTTTTCAAGTTGTTTTCTAAGGTGTGCATTCTCACTCTCCAAAGTGAAATTATTGATTTCTCGAACTGCCAAAATTTCATTCTTCTCTTTAATAGTGAAATGCATCTTACGAATAGTCTGCAAATGATCAATCTCTTGCTTTTGCTTTATCCTCATATGAAGCTTGCAAAGCTGTTGTGATCGATGCCAAGTAAAAATTCGTACCTTCAAGCATTTTTATTCTGGCATCTCTATCACTCAAATGTCTTTCAATGATACTTTGACATTGGCCAAACAATCTTTTGCAATATCCAAGCAATCCATTTTCACCCTCACACAAAAACTTGAAGAAACTTGTCAACCCAAAGAATGATGGAGATTGAGAGGAGGTTGGATCTGGTGGGTAAATACTACCATCCAACCATAGGTCCATATTTTTCTTTCCTTCATTTCGAAGCTCAATAATGTGGGTTTTGCATGCTGGCCTAGATCAATTTCTCTTACAGTAAGAAGCATAATCGGCTTCTACTTGGAAGTGGATGTCCGCCTTTTTCTTCTTTTGTTTCACAGTTTTCATTGCATTGTTCTGTGCTTTAACAATACCAAAAAGCATCATGAACTCACACTTTAACCAAAAGAAACCAAAGATATTACACTTATCTCCCGTGAAGAAGATTGCTTCATTAAAACCAAAAGACAACATCACTAAATAATAGCTCCTTGTCCATCAAACAAACTTGTTGGTATCCTGGATGCACCAAAATGTACACAATACTTGTAAGCACAACCCTCACTTGAAAAAGGTAAGAAATGGGATTGTTATTCATGCACAAGCAGGTATGGCGCATGAAGAACAAATTCTTTTCCATCATTTTTCAAAACTTTTCCATCCTTTTCCATCCTTTTTCAAAACTAGCCCCCTCAGTCTCTCCTCAAACCTTGATGTATGATGAATCAATGTTCCTTGGAGGTAGGCAGGCACTCATGAGATGGAGAGAAAGATTGTGGCATGAGAAAGACGCGGGAGGCTATGAGCTTCCAAAATGGAAGGAATGTGAATGAGAAGAAGAGAAAATCAAAAACTTCCCGCTCAAAATAATTCGAATTTGGAGTGGTTGTGGTTGTGGTTGTGGAGTCGGGAAGACAATGAGGGAGACAATGCAAGATGATGGGTTGCAGGGACGAAGTTTGGTTCAAGTTTGGTAAGCAAAGTTGGCTTGGTTCCATTCAAAAGTGTAATGAAGAAAGAGAGTGGTGACTTTTTTCAATAAAATAAGGCACCATAGTGGGAATAAAAAACTATACTTAAGAGGCATTGTTTTGAATTAAAAAACACCCCACGTGTCAGTTAATGGAATAAAGAACTCAAAAATGATGCACCTACTATCCAATATTATATGTGGGTTTATTGGCTTGCTTTGTCCACATCACCATCCCAAGGATCTGTTACAAGGCCCCTTTTTGAGTCCAATTTTTTCCTAATGGCTCACATAAGATGAAGAGTTGACTGAGTACAAGGTTTATTAGTTAAAAATTATGACATATTACTAAAAAATGAGATATTTTGGAATAATGATGCATTTTTGAAATCTTGGTAAGGAGAGGGGGACTCTTGAGGTAGGCGCATTTTTCACATGTGTGGAAGGGTTTTTTTAATACAAAAAAATGTGATATTTTTATCTATCCTCTCTCCAGGATCAACCAAATCAAAAAGGGAGCCAAACTAGTCCAAATCTTGTCCAAATTGAGTCAAACTAAACCTGAAAAATTCTAGAACCCAGTTGGACTTAGTTAGTGGTCTCTCTCACCTATAAATAGACCCTCATTCTTTTGTAAAAAAATATTAGAGCTATACTATATCAGTATTATATTAAAACAATCATATTTTCTATTATCCCTTAAATTTCCCTCTCTCTTGGGAGCTTGGAGCTCTCTCTCTCTCTAAAACAACTCTTGGAGTTGCTCTTCTCCTCTTGGTGGACCAATTTATTAGTCAAGGGCTTCATTGCTAATAGACTATCAAGCCAAACTTGAGGGAAAATCAAATTTTATGGTTTTTTCCAATTTATCTCAATGACTTTCTTCTTCTCAACCCCTCTCAAGCTTGAGAAGCTTTCTAAATAATTGTTTTAATTCAAATCAAGCTTTCCTAAAAGTCTTAATGCTTAATTAAGAGAAAGTTAATCTTTATGCTTATTTGTAATGCTTTCTTTAAGTAAATCTCTCTCTCTAAAAGAATAGCCATCTTTATGGCTAAATCCCTTGAAAAAGGATGCTTCTCAATGATAGTCTCTTAATTCAGAGGTAAATTCTAGGCTTGATAAGCTAGACATTAAGAAAATAGTATTTTTATGATTTTGTGTTAACAAAATAATGGTTATTTCTTTTAGATTATTTGTAAGTAGTTGAAAACTACTTTGATTGGTCCTAAATGAGAAATAGATTATCCTATCAATTTGGGAAACTACTTGTTTGCCCCAATCATACAATCCTACATGAATATTAGTGTCAAGGTAAATAGGGATATTGTCCTTCCACACACCCCCTTTTTGTCAGACTGGCTAGATCCTCCCACAAGGTCAAGGAAGGATAGTTCCATACTGACCCCAAACTCTTTCGACTCCCCAAAGTAAAAGAAACAATTCAAAGTATCTAGGACCTTACCTTCATCTGCCATATCTCCCTAGCCACCAAGGCTTGGAAAAAGGTGGTGCTAGATACTCAAGTTTTTGATATAAATTATAATTTAAAAGAGAGGTTACCAAAATAAGGAGGGAGAGAAGAGCTAGGAAATATGATTGCTTAAAAGAGAGGTTACCAGAATAAGGATGGAGAGAAGAGCTAGGAAATACGATTGCTTAAAGTAAATTGAAGCAATGATTGGTAAAAGGTAGAATTGACCTGCAAGAAGAAAGGTTAATTGCTATAAAAGAAGACCTGAGAAAAGAAGAGGTGATTCAGTGCCAACATCTTACCCTTTACCTCAGAGAGTGGCAAGGAGAACACACCATCAAAGGAAGAGGAAGGAAATAATCTTGAGGAAGAAGTCATCCTAGATATTTCTACATTGAAAACTACAGCTAATCTTGGTTCATCCTAGATATTGCTACATTAAAAACTAGATATTGCTAATCTTGGTTCATCCTAGATATTGCTACATTAAAAACTAGATATTGCTAATCTTGGTTCATCCTAGATATTGCTACGTGTAAGGACCCCTACCCGTAGAGCGGGGGAATCCTTTTGATAGGCGGTTAAGTCTCGTGTTATTTTCCGATTGACGACACCTCGATCTCATAGAAATACGAGGTTACAAGCAAATGGAGGGACCTAACTCTATCTTGCAGGGAAAGCATAGTCATCCTAAAGGAAATTCTAATCCCCAGCACGGAATGTGCGTGGAGATGGAACAGGACCCACACTTGGTTCAAGGAAGCCAACGCCTTTTCCCCCCCGTATTTCATGAGGCACGGCCACTGGCTCGGTCCCCTAAAACAAGTCTTGTTCGGGACTCTACTATTCCTACTATTCCCTAAGTATCGTAAGTTACGACTAGTAGAAAGCTACCCAACTGATCGGGTCCACCCATCCTTAGAATGGTACCGTTAGGGCATCCATTCTCCCACTTTCCACACACTCACCCGTTCAATTGTCTTCTAATTAAGTCCTACCACACTGTGAAACACTTAAAAACAAATTTCTTTGTTAATTAATTACACTTGATTCCTTAAAAGAAATCTTCCTTAGCACAACATTGAAATCAACAAACATACTTACAGTGAAAAATATTTACAAAGACCCTGGAACCGGGCCGATATTCCAATGCAAACTTCCATGTCCAAACCATAACCATAACCATAACCACAATCCAATCACAACCACAACCACAACCACACCGATGATCTAGAATTCGATCTTCCAGCCTCAACCAGCTGGGTAAACCTCACGAACCGTCTCCCCTCGTCGTTAGCCCGCTGATGAGGGCCAAGCCATCTTGTCACCCCCTCAGGTATACTGTCGCTTCTACCAAACCCTCTCGCCCTTCAGAGGGGATGTCTCCTCATGAGGTGGGGGTTAAGTCACCGCACTAGCCTGGACCCACAGAACTAGGCAGCATATATACATCACCCTGGAAGTGAAATCCAATTCCCAGTGGCATAGGAGGGGATTGCCCTGGGCCGACTCCCGGCCTCGCTATATCCTCTGCTCGGCTACACAGGCAAGCACGGAGTTAGCTAAGGGGGGGAGAAGCTGTACCTACATGTTAGCAATAAACCAGTAGTATATCTAATAAAAAGAGACATAGCCTTTATTCAATGAATTCACACATTAACAAAAACCATCATTTCGAAAAGACAATCATTCAAAAGCAAAATTATTTTCTTATAACTTTACTTAAGAGTAACCATAAGGTACTTTAGGCCATCTATACTAGGGGTTTAACCTTGGTTCCTTTCCTATTATTTTGAATCTTTGCATTAAGCTTCATAAGAGAGAATTTTATGTAAACTTGTTAAATGACCAACCTGGTTATCGTTTTCGTGCCTATTCGCTTCAAGAGGGGCGAAGTCGATTGCAGGGACGTGATTCGCTTCAATCCCTCCTTGGACAGCGCGTGGTTCTTCATTTCGGCGGCGTTTCGGCACCATAGGAGCACTAGAGTTTTAAGAGGATAGAGAGAGAACGGGGTGAATATAAGAGGTTGGGAACTTGGAGAGAAAAGAGAGAATTCTACTGGTTTAAACGGATTCGAAAACGGAGTCCGTTTGGTTTAGGAAAAGCTTATTGGGCTTATGGGTAGGAAAGACCTCTTAGCCTAAGTTTAAGTCGCCGCATATGGGGGGGGGGAATTGAGAGGTGTCCTTAACTTGGAGAGCTCTTGAGAAGAGTGTACGCCTAGGGAGGCCTAGGGAAGAGTGCATGGTTAGGGAGGCCTAGGGAGAGTAAGGCAAGGGGCACACTTTAAGTCTATTCACATGGGGGGAGAAGAGTGTAGGACGTCCTAGAGCTTGAGGGAGGGCTTGCGCCTAGGGCCTTGCTGGGGGCTTATTCGGAGAAGGGGGCTGGGAGGGTCCTTTTATAGGTGCTGGAGGGTGGACGTCCGGGTGCGGGAAGGTGACACCTGGGTGGTGTAGGTTTCCGGGAGAGAGTGTGGGCGTGAGACACCTGGGGGTGGAGGTGTCTCGAAGAGAGAGAAAGTGTGACACATGGGGGTGGAGGTGTCCCCAAGAGAGAGAGAGAGAGCGCGAAACCTATGGATAGAGGGTTCTGGGAGGAGGGGGTACGTGTAGGGGTGTGCTGGAGGATGTGTCTAGGTCCTGTACACACTTTTCTATCCCGGGTGGATTGTCGGTCGTTTCACGGGCGGCGCCGTCCCGAGGGGGTCAAAATTTTTTTTGGACGAAAATGTCCGGCCTTGCCCCGTGACCATGGGGGCGTGTTCTGTTTGTTGATTAGACGCCTGGATAGTTACTATTTTAGGTCAGAAGTTCGCAGATTAAAGGCTTAAAAGCTTAATTAAACCCATTTCGGGTACCCATTTTTAGTTCAAAAAAAACTATTTTAAGCATAAAATTACGCGTAGATTCTAAATTTGGATTCAAAAATCACAAATTTCTAAGCAAAAATGGCTCATTTTCTAAAAATAGAAGTTTTCTAATCGTAAAAATGACAAACTAAGTTATATTTTTCAACTCTGAAGCAAGTACATTGTTATTTACAATGGGTATGTTATATTTTTCAACTCTGAAGCAAGTGCATTGTTATTTACAATGGGTATGTTACATCCTTCCCTACTAAAAGGACTCGAGATGTCCGCATCTTGGCACGAACTCTGGGTAATTCTTTTGGAGGGTTGACTCTTCCTCCCAAGTGGCATCCTCCTCAGGGTAATCTTTCCATTCCACTAAATGTTCCCTAAGGATTCTATTGCAAAGCACTCTTTCTCTAGAGTCGATGATTCTATTAGGTCTCATTTCAAGGACTCCCTGAGTTGGCATTACAACTTGTTCATCATCAAGAACATGATCAGGATGAGGCACATATGGCTTTAGTAAGCTTACATGGAATACATCATGGATTTTGAGGTGGGTCGGGAGGCGAAGTTTGTAGGCATGTTTTCCCAAACATTTGATGACTTCATAAGGCCCACAATACCTTGGACTCAGCTTCCTAAATTTTCCAAGAGATAAAGAACTTCTCTTTGGCCACACTCGAAGAAAAACTTTGTCTCCTTGTTGGAAAATTCTTTCAGATCTTTTGGTATCAGCATAATGCTTCTGTCGATCCTGGGCGGCTTTAATATCCTTACGAATAGCTTTGGTTTGTTCTTCCATTTCTTCAAGCATCATCCTAGAGGCTTCAACCTTTAGTGTTGGGTCAGAGAAATTTAAGGGAGATAAACATTCCTGACCATAAAGAGCTTTGAATGGTGACATCCCTATGCTTTGGTGATAGGATGTATTGTAAGAGAATTCCACTAGAGGGAGATAGTGAATCCACTTCTTTGGTTCACGCCCACAATAGGCTCTTAGGATGTCTTCTATAACCTGATTAACTCTCTCAGTTTGACCATTTGTTTCTGGATGGTAAGCTGTACTGAAACAAAGTTGTGTTCCAATAGCCTGGAATAATGATGTCCAGAACTTTGAAGTGAAGTCAGAGTCCCGGTCCCACTGACTATTCTTTTTGGCAATCCATGAAGCCTAAAGATTTCCTTGATGAAAAGGTAGGCAATATCAGAAGATTTAAATGTCTTCTTTACTGGGATAATATGGGTCACTTTGGTAAGCATATCCACAACTACTAAAATAGAATCATATCGTCCCTGTGTTGTGGGAAGAATTGTGACAAAATCCATAGTGATACATTCCCACTTCATCTGAGGAATGTCCAGAGGTTGGAGTTTCCCGGGCATTTTGATTCTTTCAGCTTTAATCCTTTGACATGAAAGGCATTGTCTGATGTATTGAAGGATATCTCTCTTCATTCCAGGCCAAAAGTAACTTCTCCTTAAGGCATTCAAGGTTTTTGCATAACCTGGGTGTCCTGCTCTACGGGGCTATCATGAGCTTCATACAAGATCATCTTCTTCAGTGCAAGATCTTTGGGAATACATAACCTATGCATGAAGTAGAGGCATTCATCATCGAGGGTGTATCCCTTGATCAATACATTTTCCTTTTCTGTGGGTGCCTCCCTGTGAACTAGGCTTACTAGCTTTTGGTAATCAGGGTCATGAGGTGAAACCTGCTTTACCTTCTCTAGGATGGGGTTATTTGGCATAGAGATTGCACTTAGGAAGGATTTGCAACTGAGGGCATCTGCTACAACATTATCCTTTTCAAAACGAAATTTGATATCAAAATCAAACTCTTGCAGAATCTCAATCCACCTCCTTTGCCTCATGTTGAGATTGGGCTGGGTGAAGATCCACTTTAAACTCTAGTGGTCAGTTACAAGCAGAAACTTATGACCTAGGAGATAGTGTCTCCATAACTTGAAACAATGAACAACTGCAAGGAGTTCCAAATCATGGGTGGCATAATTGACTTCATAGGGTTTAAGCTTACGAGAAGTGTAAGCCACAGACCTTCCTTCTTGAATTAAGACACCACCAAGGCCACTAGCATCAGTGATGACAACCTCAAACTCTTTGGTGAAGTCAGGGAGCTTCAGAACTGGTGCTGAGGTGAGGATAGTCTTAAGTTGGCAAAAACTGATTTGGTGGATTGGTAACCATACTATCTTACATTCCTTCTTGAGGAGATCAGTTAAGGGTGGGGCTATCTTGGCATAATCCTTGATGAAGATCCTATACCATCCTGTGATGCCTAGAAACCCACGGATTTCTTTGACTGTCCTAGGGGGTGGCCATTCCAATATATCCTTGACTTTGGCAGGGTCTACTGAGATGCCCTCTAAGGAGATAATGAACCCTAGATATTCAATTTGGGAAGTGAAGAAGGTACATTTGCTTTTCTTGGCATAGAGCTTATGTTCGCGCAGTATTTGCAATACTTCGCGTACATGCTCCTCATGTTCCTCTTTTGACTGAGAATAGACCAAGATGTCATCAAAGAAGACAAGGACAAATTCATCCAAGTAGGTTCGGAAGATATCCTGCATCAGGCGATTGAAGGTGGCGGGAGCATTGGTTAATCCGAATGACATGACTGTAAATTCATAGTGGCCATAGCGGGTATTGAAAGCGGTTTTGGAGATATCTGACTCCTTGATCCTAATTTGATAGTAGCCAGACCTTAAATCCATCTTGGAGAAAACTTTGGATCCATAAAGTCTGTCAAGAAGTTCGTCGATGCGAGGAATGGGGTATTTGTTTTTGACAGTGACCTTGTTTAGGCCTCGGTAGTCAATACAAAGACGAAGCATGCCATCCTTCTTTCTCTGGAAAAGAACAGGTGCTCCCCATGGGGAATTACTAGGGCAAATGAATCCTTGCTCAATGAGCTACCTAAGTTGTTCCTTGAGCTCTATGGCTTCAGGAAGAGACATTTTGTAAGGTCTCCTTCAAACTGATTCAGCCCCAGGGATCAACTCAATCCCATGATCTACTTCTCGAGATGGGGGTAGTTTTGTAAGTTCTTCTGGAAAGATATCTGAAAACTCCTGGAGCCAAGAGGGTTCTAAATCTCGGTTGCTTTCTTCTACCTTGTTGAGTTTGACAAGGAAGATCTATTAGCCCTTGCGCACTCCCTTAAGAAGGCGATTAGCTTTGACCAAATGAAATTTGGGTTTACCTGTTTTTCCTTGGGCTCATACTACCTATCCTTGACTATTCTTAAAGGTGATGCTTCCTTCAGCAGAGTGAATGTCGGCATTGTTTGCAATTAACCAGTCCATACCAAGAATTCCATCATACATCCCTAATGGTAAGCTTCTGAAATACCCATGGGTTGATTCACAACCCAATTCAAATTCAAGATCTCCCACACAATGTCGGGATACTTCTTCTTTTCCACTAGCTATCTCAACAATCATTGCTTGGGCTGGTTTTTGATCTAACTGTAACTTACGCAAGCATTTTAGAGAAAGAAATGAATGCGTACTACCACAATCAATCAAGAGCTGGAAAGATCTACCTTGATAAGTAGCCGGAGCTTGGATAACAGAAAACTGCTGATAAGGTCCTTGATGTTCTACAACTGCATGAATGGTGGCTTGCTCTTCTTCTTCCATCTCTAAAGTTGGTTCACCAACCATAGAGCAGACACGGGCAGTCACTCCACGACCTCTACCACGTCCACCACTACCTCGTCCAGCCTGGCGGTTATTAGGAATCCCACGACCTTGAACTACCCGGCCGCCTTGTGGAGCAGCAATGACACTAGGATTGAGAGAGGGTCTTGCAAGTTTGGGGCATTCATTCCGGAAGAAGTGGCCAACTTCATTGCAATAAAAGCACCTTTGGTCCCCATAGGATTCTGAAGTGGAATTAGCATAACTGCGGGGGATAAAATTATTGGGGTACTGACCAATAGTGTTGTGGCGGAAATTCGATTGGTAATTCCTCTGAAGGCGCCCCCTTGGGTTAGACTCAGGATAGACTCTCCTCTTTGCTTGACCACTCTTTACTTCTTTAGCCAGAGGTTTGGCTCGGGTAAGAGCATCTCGCAAGGTAGTTGGCCTCATTGCTTCAAGGTGAGAATCCAAAGGTTCATTCAGCCCTTGGCAAAATTGGGCCACTTGTTGAGTGATCGACATAGGTGGAGCATATTTGCCAAGTGTGACAAATTTTGAGTAGTATTGCTCCAAGGTTAAGCTAAGCTGCTTGAGGCTGAAGAACTCATTCATCTTAATAGATCCATGAGATGGGGGAAGATAACGGTTCTTCACAGCTTGCTTAATGTCACTCCAGGTTTGGGTATCTTCAGTGACGCCCTTATCTCGGCACCATTGCTTCCACCAAAGTTTGGCGTCCCCGGTAAGACGGAATCTGGCAAGCATGGATTGATTCCTAATTCCTGTACCAGCAGCCGAAAAGTAATCGTCCACCACGGCTTCTATCCAAACTTCTGCATCCCTTTCAATCTTTGAACCTGCCCCATTAAATGAGGGAGGTTGCATTTGTTTGAGGAGAAGCTTCTTCTCCTGTATATCTGTATATAATGCATTGTGAGCAAGAAGTTGACGATCCTGGTTATCAATATGAAGCTAAATTTAGAATCATGTCACTTAGGCGGTTTAATACACATAAGACAATGAGTCTGAAAATCAAAACCTTTTATTCCAAGCTTTAATATTTACAAGTGATCCACGCCATTTACAAGGATTGGACTAAATCCAATCTTATTTATTTACATGGTAGTCCTCTAGGGAACGTAATAAAGATATGCGGTGGTAGCATTGAAAAAGTAGGGGGGCATTAGGACTTGTTTGGGGTCTTCTTGGGCCCTTTAATTTGCCCCAAGCCTAATGACAGTCATTAAGGAATGGTGCAATGGGAGAAGGCCATGTGGAGAAAAATGTTGGGTTTCCCTGCCCCTAATATGTAGGGGTCAAACTTGAATCATACGTTTTTTTTTAAAAAGAAATTGGGCTGAAAATGCAAAATCTTTCAATAAAATCAGATTTCCCACCTTTTTTTAATAAAGACAGCTCAAACTGGCATAAATGACCCCTCCTCAAAAAGTGGGCTAGGGCCAGAAACGCCACCCCATCATTATCCCTCATTTAAAGCTACTTTTCCCTCTCCCCACTCCCTCTTCCTCTCTCTAAAACTAGCAATTCGGTTTTGAGTCTCTCTCTAACTAAAAGAATCTTTTTTGGCCTCCTCCCTCCCCATTCTGCCTTCCCCTTCCCTCCTAAAGTTAGATCTATCTTTTTGTGCCTTCTTGGCTATGGAAAGCTTGGAAAACAGTCCACTTTTTCCCCCATCAAGTCCATCCTCTCTTGCTTGCACACATTCTTCACTCTCCTCTTGCTAGCTTATACACATTCTTGACTCCTCTTGCCAGCTTATATGCTCTGCTAGCATTAGGTTGCAGAGATCTTCTTGGCTATGGAAAGCTTGGAAAACAGTCCTTTTTTCCCCATCAAGTCCATCCTCTCTTGCTTGCACACATTCTTCACTCTCCTCTTGCTAGCTTATACACATTCTTGACTCCTCTTGCCAGCTTATATGCTCTGCTAGCATTAGGTTGCAGAGATCTTCTCACACACCTACAACTTCATAGCATTTAGCTTAGT
The DNA here is from genome assembly GCF_041138505.1 of Cibotium barometz. Taxonomy (NCBI): domain Eukaryota; kingdom Viridiplantae; phylum Streptophyta; class Polypodiopsida; order Cyatheales; family Cibotiaceae; genus Cibotium; species Cibotium barometz. Next base: position 35,451,752 of record NC_141071.1, read on the forward strand.
CGGTTAGCTAAGCACAATGAGTCGCCGACCTCGTTCAAGGGTGGAGTCCTTTAGCAGCAGCAACGAACAAGACGACACTGGCTTGTGGGTTACAAGCACCTTTGCAAAAGGAATGTGGGTGACGATGCGTCCAAGCACAAGGGGAGCCCACAAAGTCTCTCGCAGATACATAGGGTTAAAGTCACACCATTGGAAGGGTCGCATAGTGGATCTCAAGCAGGGGGCTGACGGAAGCAAGCAGGTGATGATCCAACACGTCTACAAGGCATCGCAACTCCGTGTTGACAATGCCAATCACAAACGCTTTCCTGCAAATTGTAAGTTTTATTTGTGCTTCTTGTTTTATGGGCTGCACTGAGACATGCTAATATCATTTCATGTTACGGAAGCTTGATTTTTTCAAGTGTGTTCTTGTAATGTTCTGTGCAGACATCTTTCTGTCGACATTTGTGGAATGGGAGCCTTTAGAGGCCCTTTCTGGAACCTTTGAGGCGCACCACTTTGAAATCGGCAAGCTACTATATACTGGTTGTTCAACATCAAAGCTTTTAGAGCACTCAGTTTTCTTCTTTCATGCAGAGTATATTGTACCCACGTCAAGAGATGGTTCTGGGACTCTACGGAGGCTCCCTACACCAAGTCTCATGGACCATGATTGGCCAAAGCCCGACAATACTTTGGTTGCACTAACCAGACGTCGGATTGAGATTGATGTGTGCAATGCAATGAAGTGCACCTATGGGTCACATCGTGCGACTCTCACGTTCTTCATGCCTTTACATTTGTTTGTGTTTTTGTTCAAGGAGGCTGATGTTCACCGGACTCCTACAATGTGGATTGCAAAGGGAGGCACAGTAATGAGTGCCTTTTTGCCACCTTCGTGGGATTTGAAGGTTATTCAACATCAGGGTGACAAGATAAAGTGCATGGTGGTGTCGGAGAAGATGGTCGTTCGGTACCAGCTTGGAAAGCAACAACTCTCTATTATCTTTCCTTACAGACGTTGGAAGCTGACTGGAGGCGAATGGCAAGCACTCGATTCGGACATCAACGATGCAGGACAGCTTGATGTACATGTTAGCACGCAAGCTGATGTGTGGGATATCGTAGTAAATGCTGATTGGAATATGGCGAACCTAAGGGAGTACTTAGGCCTTAGGTTTGCACTGAAAGGTGACTTTTCATTTGTGATTGATAACACACCTCTACGTAAGAGGAAAGAGGCATCTAACTTTTGTAAAAGCATTCCCTTCCCCAGATGTATCCATATCAAGCAAGCTATGTAACAGATTTTGAGAGATTAATTCAAAACAATTTTGGCTACTCGCAATTTGCGTTCAATTTTGTGCACTTTTAAGTTTTGTCGCGTGTTTTTATTTTTTTGGAGGTTTTAAGTGAGTTTTTAAACATAAAAATTTTTTTAAAGACCTCTTTATAAGTCACTTTTGGCCACTTTGAGTTCATCTCCTCACTCTCGGCATCTTTGCGGTCCCCTCGCCTTCTTCGCTACTCAAGCATGGCCACCCCCGCCCAAGCTCTCCTATCTCAATTGCACAAGCTTGACCTCGATCACTTGATCGAGAAGCTTGCACCCATCTTTCAGACATCTATTGACATGGAAGGCACCGCCGAACTCCATAATGACGTGTTTGGGGCGTTCACTAGCTACATGGACACATACATGGTTGAATATTGTGTCAACTTTGAAGACGAGGAGGGAACTTGGGTGCCTGTGGATCTTATCAAGCATACCTACAAAGCGGACAAAAATTTCAGGTTTAGGCTTGCAAGATTCCTCAAAGGACTTAGTAGCGCATATCTAAGGGAGGAGGAAGAAGATAACCTCGTAGGTCTTGGAATGGGCAACATTTGCACAAGTTTTTTGAGGTGGGACATGACTCTTGCCCTCCTGATCTTAGAGGGAACAGAGAAAAGCAAGGGAAAGAGGAAGGCCACTCCTCCAAAGAAAGCCACACCTTATCTCTTGATCAAGGAAGCTGACCCAAAGGAAGAGATTGTCACCCCAGTGCAAGAAGCATCTCTTGCACTTGTGACTCTGGCGGAAGAGCCGCAAGCTGAGGCTGTGAAACGGGACATCGAAGGGGACGATGTCATGGATGAAGTTCTAGAGCTCGAAGTGCGAACTCTACACCCCATCATAGTAGAAGGTGTAGAGTTCTTATTTTTGGATGACATCGCCCATGTCCTTGGGCTACACCAGGATGAAACTCTCTCAGTCATTGCTATGTACGTGGGCATGCGAGACACACAACAGCCGTCCAAAGATGATGACATCCACATTGACTTCAGTTCCGCAGATGTCACAAAGGTGCTTGCGCTCCCGGAAAATCATGTCTCAATAGAGTCCCTTGTGGTAGAGACTCTTGTACAAATATCCCAGTGCAAGGATTTCTACGAGAGTGTGCCAGAAACTAGCTTTGCCCCTCACAAGCCGCTTGCCATTTCGGATTCTGTCAGCCTCGGGAGCATCAATATTAGTGATGCAGACCTTGCGGATCATGATGATGCCACTGAGGTAGTACACCCAATTTCTTCCCTTCTTAATTTGTAATTTTTTGAAGTCAACTCATTCTTCTATCTACTTTGTAGACCGCAAGAGAAATGGACTGGTTTGCAAGCCGAAAGGGTGGAGCACGAAAGGAGGTGGAGGGGAAAGATGCTGCGCTATGGCACTACATCCCGAGCTTCAATGCCGAGATGCTTCGCGTAATTCACAACGACTTTTCAAATGATGCGCAAGCTGAATTTTTGAAGTGCAGAGCCCTAAGCGCCGTCCTGTCTGAAGCCCCTATAGCCCAAAATGCCCATAAATGTATTCTTGTAAATAGGGAAGCAGCTATCTATAGCTTTGGTGATAAAGGTGCAGGGTCTTTCCTAGGATTTTGTGGCCTTAGCCTTGGACAAGGCATCACTGATGCCAAAGAGATAGCCGAACGCATTGGTGACAAACCATCAGTAAAGACTCTCACCCACGAGGCTTTCACCAAGCTCATCAAGCGAGTTGGCTAGATCCAATGTAATCATTTGCCTTCTGTGAAAATCAAACAATTAATGACATCAAGATGTTTTTCGAGCTGATTTTAAGTTTTATCTTCTTGATGTGTTTATATGTTGTTGTCGTGTCCTGTCATGATGTTTCAATCAATTTTTGTGAACGCTCGTCTGTGAAAATCAAACAATTAATGACATCAAGATGTTTTTCGAGCTGATTTTAAGTTTTATCTTCTTGATGTGTTTATATGTTGTTGTCGTGTCCTGTTATGATGTTTCAATCAATTTTTGCGAACGCTCGTCTGCCACCGCCCGTCCGACTTTGGCTCGACTCGACGGGCCAATTTCTCCCGCGTATGGCCCCAGAAGGGTATATCAGCTGTGCGGGGTGCGCCGGGGCCGAGGGGGGGGCCGGTGGTCGCTCCGTGGAGCCTGTGTGCCACGGAGCGACTTTTGGCTGTTTGACCTGGGTCAAACAGCCAAAAGTCGCTCCGTGGCACACAGGCTCCACGGAGCGACCACCGGCCCCCCCCTCGGCCCCGGCGCACCCCGCACAGCTGATATACCCTTCTGGGGCCATACGCGGGAGAAATTGGCCCGTCGAGTCGAGCCAAAGTCGGACGGGCGGTGGCAGACGAGCGTTCACATGAGGTCGAATGTACATAGCGACAACAATTACATGCAAAAGACTACAATTACCTTGACAAGACAACAATCACTTGCAATAGAAAATAACTTTTTTGAAAATAGACATGGTTTTTCATTAATCAAATTGAGATTACAAAACACGGTTTGTTGCATTACAAGGCTTCCCCTATCTAGTGAAAGAGAGCTTCCTCTCCACGGATACGCCTAGCTAGATGAAGATCAGATGGCTTCAAAGTGACACGTTTTGCATGCACCATGCACAAAACCGCGTCTTGGAAAAGCGAAACCAAAATATCCTCGGCACCTTGTTGCAGAGCGCCTAGTGCCGCCGCTTGCACACGATTGACATCCCGGCGCTGGTCGTGGATAATCTCTTTGACGAGACGCCCAAAAGGTGCCTTTGGAATAATTGGTGTGCAGGTCTTTTGATATTTGCGAATTTCTCTAAGGGCAACTGTCCCTGGTCTCCACCTTTGCTTCTTCTGCGTTGTTGGGGGCGGTGGTGCTTGCGCGTGGCGAGTCCAAGCTGGCGTGTCATTTTTAAACTTCTGTCGCTGCTCTTGGAAGTTATCGGAAGGGAGTTTTGAGCGTTTAGGAATGGTTTTCCCCTTCTTAGCCTTTGCAGGTGTTGGAGTTTTCTTTGTCTTTGCAGATGGAGTCTTCGGAGCTGCTCGCTGCTCTGCCTCCTTCCTTACTCGCTCCTCTTCATCTTTCCTGTCTTTTTCCTCACGAAGCCTCCGTGTGTTTGCTGCCCTGGCTTCTCGTTCAAGCTTCTGTCTCTTATTTTCTACTTCCTCAGCTGAGAGTTTTCTCTTTCCTTTACCAAGTGCACGAGCCAATACTCTGTCTAGCATTGCATTGACAATCCTATTGCTCGGCAGGTGCTCCCTTTCTACTGTGTCTTCATTTCTCCTCTTTGTATATTCTGCTCGAAGACTTTGTATGGCCGCTTCCAAAATTGTGTCATCTTCGTATCCGGCCATTCGCAGGTCAGCAACAAATCCGCGAGCTTTTCTGTTAAGCCAATCCTCCTCCGCAGCAAAGAATTCTAATCTTCTCTTGTTGCTTGCGGCGGCCTGAGCTTCTTCTACAGCCTTCTTATCTGCCTCCGCCTTCCTAACTGCCTCGTCTTCTTCCTCCTTCTTGGCAGCCTCATCCTCCTGTGCTTTCTTTGCTGCCTCGTCCTCTTGAGTTCTGACCGTCTCTTCGGCTTCTTTTCTTGCTCTCTCAGCTGCCTCCATGTCCTCTGCTTCTTTGTGTAATCTCTTCGCTTCTTGGGCTTCTTGGGCCTCTTGGGCCTCTCGCTCAAGCCTCACACGCTCAGCTTCCAGATCCACTTGGGCTTGTGGGTAAATGTTTGGGATTGCAGTTCTATGTGCCACCGGTAAGGGCCCAAGGTCTTTGAAAATGTCATCCTGCGTATTGGAGGGAGGATCATTTGGGGGCTCCATGTGCATGAGATATTACTGCACGAGCGAGAGAGAGAGAGAGAGCGCGCGCGAGAGAGTCAAGGGGAGAGGAAGAGAGAGAGCTCACAAGTCAAGACTTTTAAAAATGACTATAAAACTCATTGATATTTATAGGAGGCCAAAATTACAAAAAAGTCAATTTACAAAATGAACGCGCCAAAAAGTGGCGAACAAGAATTATTGGGTGGGTAACCACACACGGCCATTTCTTAGTCGACCACTGTGCCATTGCCTCGCTCTTTCACGTGCCATTGACGCATTGCACCCTTCTCTTTCGCCTTGCACCTAACACCTTCATGATTTTGCGCCTCAAAGACAAATTTCCGGCTCGCTTTTGGGCCTTTCTCCCAGTAAGTGCACGGTAAAACCAATTGAACATTTCCTGAAACGCATTGCTGCGAACCTTGCCACCACCATGACCCGTGTTCTTAAAATAGGCCGCCTTGGCTTGGTAATGTGATCGTTCCATGCCTTGGTTGCTCCAGAGTGCAAGAGACCCATATTCATCTAGAAAGAAGGAACTGTGCGCATAGAGAATATGCATGTAGTGTGTTATATGAGTTTCCCCCCAAGCATCGATCATTTCTTCTGTGAATCTGTCAATCGAAGTCTTGAATGTAGCTATCTCTGCTTCATCAAGATACGGGCGCTCAAGAAGCCTCATCATCTCATCACAAGCTTCCCACACATGTGCACGCTTCAATCCTAGTGTCGCCTCATTGCCTTGATAGGTTGTTACATCACAAATCTGCTTCCATAATTCAAAATGTGTATGGCTTTGAGCCTCACCATAGTTTGAGAGCAGGTGTCTTGCTTTTGCACCACCCATACATATCTTATTAGGGTTATCTTGGGTACTTGATGGGTTTTTGCGATCCTTAGAGAGGGTGACAGCACCTGCGTGAAGCCCCACGGATGATAAAACAACTTCAAGCTCTTGGATGCCCTGTTCTCACCGTGACTCTGGCTCCATGTTCCAAGCATAATTGATGTGGAGCATCAACAATTTGTCCAAAATTCTAAGTCTTGCGTGCAAGGTACACACATGTACTCGCGACAGTGGAATTGAAAGAATAGGGTTCCAAGTAGCATCCTCCTCTGCGCGAGATGGTGCCTTGCTTTGATTGCAGCTCATAATTCCATTGAGCCAGACGTGCATACCCTTCCCTTTTTGTAATTGATTTGAGCCCTTTGCACTTGCCTGCTTACGACCTTTCACCTTGGTTGCTTGTTTGGCCTTCCCCACTGCGACACTTGGCATCCTTGGATGACAACAAAAGATGCATGGAAACAAAGTGTTAGCACCGCTTTTAGTTCCCAACATGCATTTGAGGGTCTTGAGATCACCACCAAGGTGCCACTCTATTTCAAAGTGACCAGTGCCAGGCACATGCAAGACTTCACCATTTGATTGCCTGTGTATCACTCCTTGAATACCTGTACGGGTGAAGTACCACCTCAGACTGTCATGGTCCTCGTGCGGAAGGGTCCATGCCGCCTGCCACCATATGTTCTTCTCAGACTGCACTCCAAAGTAATCTTGCTTGCGTCGCTTTGTGTGCAAGTTATTCTCCGCATCACCTGTTTCATCTTCGCCGTCTAAGCTCTTTCGCTTCAATGCCCTGCTCATGAGTGTCAGACTTGTACGTTCCACCCTTTGGCCCTTTACAACCTGACATTCATCCAATTTGAGGACAAATATAGCCTTTCCATCCGTCTCCTCTAATGTCATATCATAAAACTGAATCATAGCTCGTTGAAGCGCCTCCACCTCGACGTAAACATTGTTAAACTTGTTGTAAGCAAAATCTTTTGAATTTGACATTGGCATGCTACCATCCACCCATCTGTAGCCGCCTAGCAAGTCGGCAATATTGTTGTTTGCTGACTTCCTTGCCATAACTATACTGTATGGTGTTGGAAGTATAGATCGTGTCATTCCTTTGCCTCGTAGACGTGCTGTGATGCAAGTATACAAAGCCCTGTATCCCTTATCACTGATACCTGCTGTGTCGCACACAGTGAGCATGTCAATGGGACTGACAATCTGCTCGAATTCCTTGAGAAAATACTTTTGAATCTTGTCACGCAACGCACCATTTACTGGATTGGTTATCATATTGATTACTTTCTGCTCTGGAATAATGTGCTCAAGGATAGACTCCTCAGTATTGGAACAACCTAATATTGCTTTAGCACATTCCCTGGACATCACATAGTTCAGAGTCAATGACATAACTATATGAAAAAGGAATGTAATGCTACTTTTGAAGCTGTGATTACCTTGTTTGACGCACACGTCGCTTGCGAGCCCCCCCATCTTTGGAAAGAAGACTCAGAGGCTTGCGCTTTCGCTGCCTTGCATTATATCCCACGGGGAGGTGAGTGAAATGATCGACACGTCGGCGAAGGTTCCGAGTTGAGTTTCGAAGATGGAGATAGTTCTCTATAGCTCGATCCCTCCTTTCCACACCTTTATCAAGCTTCATCTTCTGCTCTGCATCCTCCTTCTCTAGATCCTTGACTCGAGCCAGCATATGTTCTTTTGTGGCCATGAAAGTTGACGCACATTCTTCCTTTTCTGCCTTGCATAATTTTAGAAGCTTCCTGAGGTGATTTTGATTTGAGAGTTCCTGCAAGTACAAAGAATAGAGCCTCTAACAGTACCCTAAGAAACCATTATAACCATCACCCAAGAAGCGTACGACCTGCGTGATATTACGAAAAGGGGGAGGTGCACCAGTCTGTGGATCAAGGGGATAAATGCTTCCATCAGTCCAAAGATCAATGGCTTTTGCACCTTGAAGTCGTAGCACCTCAGCAGGAATACATCCCTTCGTTCGATTACTTCGCATTGTGGCATACTCCTCATCTAAGTCCACGTGCAAGCGAAACTTTGATTGCTTGTTGGTGATGTCCCGTAGAGCCATTGTACCTAGCAAATGGAGATGGAGATGTAGATGGATACAGAGATGGAAATGTGGATGGTGATGGAGATGGAGATGTAGATGGATACAGAGATGGAAATGTGGATGGTGATGGAGATGATGGAGATGGAGGATGGAGGTGGAGGATGGAAATGTGGATGGTGATGGAGGAGATGAAGATGGAGATGGTGATGGAGATGGAGGTGGAGGAGATGCAGATGGATATAGAGAAATGGAGGCCTTGAGGAGATAGATATGGAGAGCTTGCTAGTGATGGAGATGGAGAGCTTCAGCTTGCAAGGATGTGTAGATCTGTACCTTCACAGGAGGGGATGGTGAGCTCTTCTATGAGAGCTGGTGGAGAGGATGATAGATATGGAGAGCTTGCTAGTGATGGAGATGGAGAGCTTCAGCTTGCAAGGATGTGTAGATCTATACCTTCACAAGAGGGGATGGTGAGCTCTTCCATGAGAGCTGGTGGAGAGGATGATGGAGTAGGAGGTCCAGATCTGCAGGCCATGGCTCCTAGAGAGAGAAAAAGAAGCCCTTACCCAAGTAAAACACCCTAAACGCGTTTTAGAGAGAGAGTGTAGAGAGAGAGTGGGATCTGCAGCACCTCCAAAAAGGGAGGGAACAAAGTGACGAAAATTTTCAAACATTCTTTGTGAAAGGTACTTCACTACAAGACAAAAAGGCATTTAGGTCCATATTCCTTCCCAAGGACAGAAGATCTAATGATTAGATTACCTTTAGGCCTATTTTCTTTTTTGTAGAAAAGGAAAAATGCATTTTCAGGCCTAGGCCACTAGCTTGGTCAAAGCTTGATTAGCATTTTAAGCATTTCACTAAGTGTCCAAATAAAAGGGCCCAAGAAGACCCCAAACAAGTCCTAATGGTTCTCCCATGGTTTCAAGAACTCGATAAGTCTCTGGTAGGGGAGGTAAATCACATCTAGAAAGACGGGTAATGGCTACTCTATCAGGGGATACAACTTGAGTCACACTATCATAAACCCATCGATTCTGCAACATGCAATTCCCATCGATAGTGACATAGGTGTTACGAGGAGTGCCAATAAACCAGAACTGGCAAACCATCCGCAACATCTCGGCATATCGGATCTGCCTCAAGTCGTTGGTGAGATTACCGACGTGCTCAGCTCGAATGATGAAATAAGTAGATCGACGATGCCAATGCTCAGCTCTGTTCCATCCCCTTTCGATGCGAGTGTAATGAGGAAGGGTTAGCTTGTCTACAATGTGCATCATAGTGTCACGGAACTCAAATTTGGAAGAGCGACAAGCAGTCATGAACATGCATTGGAATACCAAGAAGCGAGAATAGGGATCCATCTCGTCCTCCTGTGTCCAGCCGTAACTAGATTAGTTTAACAAGAATTCCTAGAGTAACAAGAGAATACAATATGAAATCTCCCAAGTCTAAACCTGTTTTGATACCACGTGTAAGGACCCCTACCCGTAGGGCAGGGGAATCCTTTTGATAGGCGGTTAAGTCTCGTGTTATTTTCCGATTTGACGACACCTCGATCTCGTAGAAATACGAGGTTACGAGCAAACGGAGGGACATAACTCTATCTTGCAGGGGAAGCATAGTCATCCTAAAGAAAATTCTAATCCCCAGCACGGAATGTGCGTGGAGATGGAACAAGACCCACACTTGGTTCAAGGAAGCCAATGCCTTTTTCCCCCCGTATTTCATGAGGCATGGCCACTGGCTCGGTCCCCTAAAACAAGTCTTGTTCGGGACTCTACTATTCCCTAAGTATCGTAAGTTACGACTAGTAGAAAGCTACCCGACTGATCGGGTCCACCCATCCTTAGAATGGTACCGTCAGGGCATCCATTCTCCCACTTTCCACACACTCACCCGTTCAATTGTCTTCTAATTAAGTCCTACCACACTGTGAAACACTTAAAAATAAATTCCTTTGTTAATTAATTACACTTGATTCCTTAAAAGAAATCTTCCTTAGCACAACATTGAAATCAACAAACATACTTACAGTGAAAAATATTTACAAAGACCCTGGAATCGGGCCGATATTCCAATCCAAACTTCCATGTCCAAACCATAACCATAACCATAACCACAATCCAATCACAACCACAACCACAACCACAACCACACCGATGATCTAGAATTCGATCTTCCAGCCTCAACCAGCTGGGTAAACCTCACGGACCGTCTCCCCTCGTCGTCAGCCAGCCGATGAGGGCAAAGCCGTCCTGTCACCCCCTCAGGTATTGCCGCTTGTACCAAATCCTCTCGCCCTTCAGAGGGGACGTCTCCTCATGAGGTGGGGGTTAAGTCACCGCACTAGCCTGGACCCACAGAACTAGGCAGTATATATACATCACCCTGGTGGTGAAATCCAATTCCCAGTGGCATAGGAGGGGATTGCCCTGGGCCGACTCCCGGCCTCGCTATATCCTCCGACCGGCTACACAGGCAAGCCGGAGTTAGCTAAGGGGGGAGAAACTGTACCTGCATGTTAGCAATAAACCAGTAGTATATCCAATAAAAAGAGACATAGCCTTTATTCAATGAATTCACACATTAACAAAAACCATCGTTTTGGAAAGACAATGATTCAAAAGCAAAATTATTTTCTTATAACTTTACTTAAGAGTAATCATAAGGTACTTTAGGCCATCTATACTAGGGGTTTAACCTTGGTTCCTTTCCTATTATTTCGAATCTTTGCATTAAGCTTCATAAGAGAGAATTTTACTTAAACTTGTTAAATGGCCAACTTGGTTATCGTTTTTGTGCCTATTCGCTTCAAGAGGGGCGAAGTCGATTGCAGGGACGCGATTCGCTTCATTCCCTCCTTGGGCAGCGCGTGGTTCTTCATTTCGGCGGCGTTTCGGCGCCATAGGAGCACTAGAGTTTTAAGAGGATAGAGAGAGAACGGGGTGAATATAAGAGGTTGAGAACTTGGAGAGAAAAGAGAGAATTCTATTGGTTCAAACGGATTCGAAAACGGAGTCCGTTTGGGGTAGGAAAAGCTTGTTGGGCTTATGGGTAGGAAAGACCTCTTAGCCTAAGTTTAAGTCGCCGCATATGGGGGGGGGAATTGAGAGGTGTCCTTAACTTGGAGAGCTCTTGAGAAGAGTGTACGCCTAGGGAGGCCTAGGGAAGAGTGCATGGTTAGGGAGGCCTAGGGAGAGTAAGGCAAGGGGCACACTTTAAGTCTATTCACACGGGGGGAGAAGAGTGTAGGACATGTCCTAGAGCTTGAGGGAGGGCTTGCGCCTAGGGCCTTGCTGGGGGCTTATTCGGAGAAGGGGGCTGGGAGGGTCCTTTTAAAGGTGCTGGAGGGTGGACGTCCGGGTGCGGGAAGGCGACACCTGGGTGGTGTAGGTGTCCAGGAGAGAGTGTGGGCGCGAGACACCTGGGGGTGGAGGTGTCTCGAAGAGAGAGAAAGTGTGACACATGGGGATGGAGGTGTCCCCAAGAGAGAGAGAGCGCGAAACCTGTGGATAGAGGGTTCTGGGAGGAGGGGGTACGTGTAGGGGTGTGCTGGAGGGTGCGTCTAGGTCGTGTACACACTTGGGTGTCCCGGGTGGATTGTCGGGTTTCATGGGCGGCGCCCATGGTGGGGCCCACGCCGGCCGCCCGTCGTCGTCGTCCCGAGGGGGTCAAAAGTTTTTTTGGAAGAAAATGCTCGGCCTTGCCTCGTGACCATGGGGGCGTGTTCTGTTTGTTGATTAGACGCCTGGATAGTTACTATTTTAGGTCGAAAGTTTGCAGATTAAAGGCTTAAAAGCTTAATTAAACCCATTCCGGGTACCCATTTTTAGTTCAAAAAAAACTATTTTAAGCGTAAAATTACGCGTAGATTCCAAATTTGGATTCAAAATTACAAATTTCTATGCAAAAATGGCTCATTTTCCAAAAATAAAAGTTTTCTGATCGTAAAAATGACAAACTAAGTTATATTTTTCAACTCTGAAGCAAGTACATTGTTATTTTTCAACTCTGAAGCAAGTACATTGTTATTTACAATGGGTATGGTACATCCTTCCCTACTAAAAGAACTCGAGATGTCCGCATCTCGGCACGAACTCTGGGTAATTCTTTTGGAGGGTTGAATCTTCCTCCCAAGTGGCATCCTCCTCAGGGTAATCTTTCCATTCCACTAAATGTTCCCTAAGGATTCTATTGTGAAGCACTCTTTCTCTAGAGTTGATGATTCTATTAGGTCTCATTTCAAGGACTCCCTGAGTTGGCATTACAACTTGTTCATCATCAAGAACATGATCAAGATGAGGCACATATGGCTTTAGTAAGCTTACATGGAATACATCATGGATTTTGAGGTGGGTCGGGAGGCGAAGTTTGTAGGCATGTTTTCCCAAACATTTGATGACTTCATAAGGCCCACAATACCTTGGACTCAGCTTCCTAAATTTTCCAAGAACATGATCAGGATGAGGCACATATGGCTTTAGTAAGCTTACATGGAATACATCATGGATTTTGAGGTGGGTCGGGAAGCGAAGTTTGTAGGCATGTTTTCCCAAACATTTGATGACTTCATAAGGCCCATAATACCTTGGACTCAGCTTCCTAAATTTTCCAAGAGATAAAGAACTTCTCTTTGGCCACACTCGAAGAAAAACTCTGTCTCCTTGTTGGAAAATTCCTTCAAATCTTTTGGTATCAGCATAATGCTTCTGTCGATCCTGGGCGGCTTTAATATCCTTACGAATAGCTTTGGTTTGTTCTTCCGTTTCTTCAAGCATCATCCTAGAGGCTTCAACCTTTAGTGTGGGGTCAGAGAAATTTTAGGGAGAAACATTCCTGACCATAAAGAGCTTTGAATGGTGATATCCCTATGCTTTGGTGATAGGATGTATTGTAAGAGAATTCCACTAGAGGGAGATAGTGAATCCACTTCTTTGGTTCACGCCCACAATAGGCTCTCAAGATGTCTTCTATAACCTGATTAACTCTCTCAGTTTGACCATCTGTTTCTGGGTGGTAAGTTGTAATGAAACAAAGTTGTGTTCCAATAGCTTGGAATAATGATGTCCAGAACTTTGAAGTGAAGTCAGAGTCCCGGTCATCACTGAGACTATTCTTTTTGGCAATCCATGAAGCCTAAAGATTTCCTTGATGAAAAGGCGGGCAATATCAGAAGATTTAAATGTCTTCTTTACTGGGATAATATGGGTCACTTTGGTAAGCATATCCACAACTACTAAAATAGAATCATATCCTCCCTGTGTTGTGGGAAGACTTGTGACAAAATCCATAGTGATACATTCCCACTTCATTTTTGAGGAATGTCCAGAGGTTGGAGTTTCCTGGGCATTTTGATTCTTTCAGCTTTAATCCTTTGACATGAAAGGCATTGTCTGATGTATTGAAGGATATCTCTCTTCATTCCAGGCCAAAAGTAACTTCTCCTTAAGGCATTCAAGGTTTTTGCATAACCTGGGTGTCCTGCTACTACGGGGCTATCATGAGCTTCATACAAGATCATCTTCTTCAGTGCAAGATCTTTGGGAATACATAACCTATGCATGAAGTAGAGGCATTCATCATCGAGGGTGTATCCCTTGATCAATACATTTTCCTTTTCTGTGGGTGCCTCCTTGTGTTGTGAACTAGGCTTAGTAGCTTTTGGTAATCAGAGTCATGAGGTGAAACCTGCTTTACCTTCTCTAGGATGGGGTTATTTGGCATAGAGATTACACTTAGGAAGGATTTGCGACTGAGGGCATCTGCTACAACATTATCCTTTCCAGGACAAAATTTGATATCAAAATCAAACTCTTGCAGAATCTCAATCCACCTCCTTTGCCTCATGTTGAGATTGGGCTGGGTGAAGATCCACTTTAAACTCTGGTGGTCAGTTACAAGCAGAAACTTATGGCCTAGGAGATAGTGTCTCCATAACTTGAAACAATGAACATTTGCAAGGAGTTCCAAATCATGGGTGGCATAATTGACTTCATAGGGTTTAAGCTTACGAGAATTGTAAGCCACAGACCTTCCTTCTTGAATTAAGACACCACCAAGTGCAAGGCCACTAGCATCAGTGACAACCTCAAACTCTTTGGTGAAGTCAGGGAGCTTCAAAACTGGTGCTGAGGTGAGGATAGTCTTAAGTTGGCTAAAACTGATTTGGTGGATTGGTAACCATACTATCTTACATTCCTTCTTGAGGAGATCAGTTAAGGGTGCGGCTATCTTGGCATAATCCTTGATGAAGATCCTATACCATCCTGTGATGCCTAGAAACCCACGGATTTCTTTGACTGTCCTAGGGGGTGGCCATTGCAATATATCCTTAACTTTGGCAGGGTCTACTGAGATGCCCTCTGAGGAGACAATGAACCCTAGATATTCAATTTGGGAAGTGAAGAAGGTACATTTTATTTTCTTGGCATCTAAAGCTTATGTTCGCGCAGTATTTGCAATACTTTGCGTATATGCTCCTCATGTTCCTCTTTTGACTGAGAATAGACCAAGATGTCATCAAAGAAGACAAGGATAAATTCATCCAAGTAGGGTCGGAAGATATCCTGCATCAGGCGATTGAAGGTGGCGGGAGCATTGGTTAATCCGAATGGCATGACTGTAAATTCATAGTGGCCATAGCAGGTATTGAAAGCGGTTTTGGAGATATCTGATTCCTTGATCCTAATTTGATAGTAGCCAGACCTTAAATCCATCTTGGAGAAAACTTTGGATCCATAAAGTCTGTCAAGAAGTTCGTCGATGCAAGGAATGGGGTATTTGTTTTTGACAGTGACCTTGTTTAGGCCTCGGTAGTCAATACAAAGACGAAGCGTGCCATCCTTCTTTCTCTGGAAAAGAACAGGCGCTCCCCATGGGGAATTACTAGGGCGAATGAATCCTTGCTTAATGAGCTGCCTAAGTTGTTTCTTGAGCTCTATGGCTTCAAGAAGAGACATTTTGTAAGGTCTCCTTGAAATTGATTCAGCCCCAACCCAGGGATCAACTCAATCCCATGATCTACTTCTCGAGATGGGGGTAGTTTTGTAAATTCCTCTGGAAAGATATCTGAAAACTCCAAGAGCCAAGAGGGTTCTAAATCTCGGTTGCTTTCTTCTACCTTGTTGAGTTTGACAAGGAAGATCTGTTGGCCCTTGCGCACTTTCTTAAGAAGGCGATTAGCTTTGACCAAATGAAATTTGGGTTTACCTATTTTTCCTTAGGCTGATACTACCTATCCTTGACTATTCTTAAAGGTGATGCTTCCTTCAGCACAGTGAATGTCGGCATTGTTTGCAATTAACCAGTCCATACCAAGAATTCCATCATAAATCCCTAATGGTGATGCTTCCTTCAGCACAGTGAATGTCGGCATTGTTTGCAATTAACCAGTCCATACCAAGGATTCCATCATAAATCCCTAATGGTAAGCTTCTGAAATACCCATGGGTTGATTCACCACCCAATTCAAATTCAAGATCTCCCACAAAATGTCGGGATACTTCTTCTTTTCCACTAGCTAACTCAACAATCATTGCTTGGGTAGATTTTAAAGATACAAAGATGTCCCAGATCTACTTGTAATGGAACAGTTAGGCCCTTCAAGCTTATTCAAATATTTTTTAGGGTAGCCCAAATAATCTCAAGAAGGCCCCAAGCTTGAAACATATAATGCCATTATAAGTTGAGGTACCTTGTGAGTTATATGCTAACAACCTTAAACATCATGTTTGAGAACCACTTTTGGATCCCTTATTACTACTTCAAAAAAAAAGATGCCTACACTTATTTTATTAGATAGAATAACATCCAATTCTATTGTGGAATCTTCTTCAACAAACCTTGATAATCTTGACAATGAGACTTCGATAGGGAAGTAGGGGATGTTAACAAATCTTGTTGACATATCTACCTTGTAGATCTCATTTTCATTCTCTCTCAGCTACACCTTGGGAGGGTGCCAATATGTATCGTAATAAGTGTAATCGATGGCCACAATTGCAGGGGGCTGGTGTAGAGCATCCCTCCACCAGTCCACCACCAAATCTAGAATCTGGGTGAAGATCCATGACATGGAGCAACTTGACTATCTATCCAAGAGGTCCATTTCATCAAATATGAGAAGGTAAGTAAATATTATGGAAACTTGTAGATATCTAATTTAACTGAACATCTTGTTACTCTCTAAATTAAAAAGTGTTGTGTGTCACATGTTGTTGTGATTTTAAAAGCGATCATCCTTGTGATGTATTTCAAACGTTTGTTTTGTAGTTGGTACCAAAAGTATTGAATGAAAATGTTTTTATTTCAAGTCACTTGTGTAGTTGGGTCCATATTCTTAGACCACTTGAGATGTAAGCCCTAGCGTGTAGAAGATCAAGCCCGAGAGTGGCATGTTGTTGGCTGCCAAGAGTGTGCCCAAGCCCCCCTAGCTTCTAAATAGAAAACATAATAGAGAGCTTTGATGGAGAGCTCTCCATCAAATCTCTTTATTAGGGTTTCTATGTAAAAGCTAGGGTTAGGGTCAAGCTTCAATGAGAAAGAAAAAAGAAGAAAAGAAAAAAGAGAAGAAAGAGAAGGGAAATATTCCCAAGAAAGCTTATTTGCATAGGAAATAAAGGAAAACAATAGACATATCTTTCTTAAGTTTGAGGAGGATAGGGTAAGAGAGGTAGAAGTGATAGACAAGGCAAAAACTTGCAAAAAAAAACTCAGAGTACAAGTTTATTATATTTAAAAAAGATAAAACTACACTGGCGGCAAAAGAAGCGGCAAAAGAAGCGACAAAAAAAGCACAATATAGCAGTGTTTTTCTGCTACTATACTATGGACACTGCTGGGCAGCAATATTATGCTGTTGAGTAGCGAAAAAGCACTGCGGGGCAGCAATATATCATTGATCATCATGAAAACCCCCGATATTTTTCTTTCAACCCTATAACATGTAAAAGCATAAGAGAGGAAACATAAAAGGGAGAGATCTCTTACCTTATGGGGCTTGTATGTGTGGATAACCTACAAAATCAAACCAAATAAAGAAAAAAAGTATTACTAACCCTAATAAAAAGCATATACAAAACCCTAATCTTAATAAAAATCTTAAGTAATTGAATCTTTCTTTTCCCTTCTCATTATAGCTTAACTCTAACCCTAGCTTCTAAATAGAAAACATAATAGAGAGCTTTGATGGAGAGCTCTCCATCAAAACTCTTTATTAGGGTTTCTATATGTAAAAGCTAGGGTTAGGATCAAGCTTCAATAAGAAGGAAAAAAGAAGAAAAGAAAAACTTAAAAGAGAAGAAAGAGAAGGGAAATATTGACAAGAAAGCTTTAATGGAAAGTTTGCATAGGAAATGAAGGAAAACAGTAGACATACCTTGCTTGAGCTTGAGGAGGATAGGGTAAGAGAGGTAGAAGTGATAGACAAGGCAAAAACCTATAAAAAAAACTCAAAGTACCAGTTTATTATATTAAAAAAAGATAAAACTACGTGGCGGCAAAAGAAGCAACAAAAAAAGCATGATATTTTAACAATATAGCAGTGTTTTTTTGCTGCTATGGACACTACTAGGCAACAATATTATGCTGCTGAGTAGCGAAAAAGCACTGCGGGGCAACGATATATCGCTGCCCCACAGTGATATATCGCTGAGCATCATGAAAACCCTCAATATTTTCCTTTCAAAAATGATGCTACGCTCCCGACGTGTTGTAGTGGAGAGTGTGGATTTAAAACCTACTCTTTAAGAGCTTTCCAACAATATGTCAGATGAGCTAGTTGTTCTGACAAAAGCTTAAAAGGGTTCACTTTGTCCCCATATTTTTTATCTTGCAAAATGAGAATTGGGATTCTTCCAAACTCTCTAATATATCATAGGCTTATGCTTAATCATAATCTTATGCATTAAGCTTATATATAAGCATAATGCACAAGATCTATGCATAAGCTTTATGCATATATCCATTTACAGAGCTTACACAGACATGAGCTTAATTCATAGAGCCTATGCATAAGCCTATGTGTAGAGCTTATGCATGAGCTTAATGCATAGAACTTATGCATAGATCTTAGTTCGTGAGCTTAATAAAGCTTAATGCATAGAGCTTATGCATAAGGTCTATCCATAGAGCTTATGCATAAGCTTAATGCATGGAGCCAATGCATAGAGCTTATGCATGAGCTTTATGCATACATTCTTATATATAGAGCTTATGCACAAACCTATGCATAGAGCTTATGTAGAAGCCTATGCATAAGTTTTATGCCTGCATGCTTTCATAGAACCTATGCATAGAGCTTATACATAAGCCTAAGCCTATGCAGAGAGCCTATGCATAGAGATTTATGTATGCATGATTTCATGAAGCATGCATATATAAAGTTGTATGCATAGGCTTGTGCATTCATAAAGCATGCATTGCATAAAGCTCTATGCATAGACTTGTACATAAGCTCTATGTAGAGGCTTGTGCATTGTCTCTATGCATAAAGCTTATGCATAGTGCTTGTGCATTATGCTTATGCATAAGCGTAATGCACAAGCCTATAAATAAAGCTTATGCATAAGCATAATGCACAAGCTCTATGTATAAGCTTTATGCATAATGCATACATAGAGCTTATGCATAAGCCTAATGCACAAATGCACAAGCGTATGTATAAGCTTTATTTATGCATGCTTTCATAAAGCATGTATGCATACAGCTTATGCATAGGCTTGTGCATTTTAAAAGGACAAGTAAAGAAGAAATCCCCAGCACCCGGAGGTGTAAGAAAAGCAAAGATTCAAGTTAAGGTCTTACCTCTTCTGCTTAGTAGAAGCTTGTAGGCGGACGAGAGAGTTTAGAGAAGCCTACAATTAGAGCCTTCTTGCCAAATATGTGGACCATTTACCTTAACCTAGCCACACAAAAAAAGATTAGTAAAGCTTTTATTTAATAACTTAAGTGAATTATTAAGGTATACATACAAGAGAAAGAGAAGTGAATAGCATAAGGGAAAAAAGAGAGAGCAAGCACATTGAGGCAACTCTCAAACCCTAAATAAAACATGTAATCATTTTGTGTTACTTGAGATTACCTTAAGCTTGCTTGTGATGCTTATGGAGAGAGGGTTTTCTTTCTTGTGAAGAGAAAAGAGAGCTTTTTTGTGAAGGGAGAAGAGGGTGAAGAGATGAGAGCTTTGTAAACCCTATAGAAAACATGTTATTAATTTATATATTTTCAATTAAAAAGATTAAAGAAACAAAAAAGACAAGAGCTTGAGATTACCTTAGTGCTTGTGATGCTTGTGAGTGAAGAGAGACCTTTGTTACTCGTGAAGGGAGAACAGGGTTTTCTTGTGAAGGGAGATGAGGCCGGGGAAGAGGTGAGGACTTGTGAGAAAAAGGGATTATGAGAAGAGCTTAATAGCAAGGGAAAGAGGAAGATTAGGGTTATAAGGTACAAGAGCGTACCATAGCTAGGGTTTAGTAGATAATATTCGAGCTCGAAGGAGGAGATGTTTGATGATGGAGAATTATAGGTGGTGTACTGCATGGGAAGGGGTTTCCTAATTTTTAAAATTTTTCACAATACACGACTATAGCCTCACGTATAGTTGCGCCGAGGCTATAGCCTCGTTCATAGCCTCGCGTGGTTATAGTCGCGTGCATAACCGCACATTGGACCTACATAGCTATGCCGGATCCCCTCTCACTCCTCTCTCTCCTCTTCACGTGGCTATGCTCCCCTTCTCTTGTGTGAAATCTTCCCCTATGCAAGCAATGGCATCTAGTGTGTATGAGTAGTGCTCTAAAATTTTCAACTAAGCCCAAAAAAATAAAAATTATGTAAATGCTCTTAGAATAGGCCCCTCTAAAATTTCAATCACAGCTAGTAGGAGTTAGACTGCTCCGGCCAAAAGTTTTTTTTTATAAAAATATCTTTTTTCTACTCTGGTAATATAGTCTGGTTTTAGCAAAAGAAGAAGAAAGGAAATTGGAGATGATTGCATATAAAGTAACATCATAGGTATATCTAAATCTACTTTGATCTAGTAAGTATTACTAAATATCTAAAGGTATTACTTCTACCAAAAAGCAGATGAACTGTAGATTCGTACCCTGCGGGTTGCGAGTCTGGAGCAGGCAGCAGTCAAGGCATTGTTAAATTAAAAAATCCTGCTGATCGCCTTGACATGGCTAATCGTTAATTAGCGCTGCAGCCTCTGCCTGCTCATCGGCAAGCTAGTCATGCTAGACGCCGTGATGATATGTGGGAGGGTGGGCCCACGTCTGCAGTACAGGCACAACAAGTTCCATGTCTTCTTTCACGACGTACAAGTAAACGTGACGGAGATTGAAATCGACGTGCAAGGCGTGGTGCCGTGCGCCCTGATCAGCACCACAATCGCCCCATTGGGCGGCATCATCTTCCTGGCCAATGACCCCATCACAGCGGGCCCTGAGCGCACCTCTCTCCGCTCGTGGGCGCGCCCCCTCCATCTCCACTTCCTCCGAGGGTTTTGCCACCCTACCTATCATCCTGAGCTCCGCTACTGGTCTCCAGGGCTCCGTCGCCGTGATGGGTGCCTGTTCACATTTGGCACGGCATCCGGTCCCTTGTTCGGCTAACTCCCGGTTTATAAACTTATTTAAAACTTATCGAACCTCCTCAGGAGCCATTACAGATTAGCTGTAGTTTTTAATGTAGTGTAACATACCCATTGTAAATAACAATGTACTTGCTTCAGAGTTGAAAAATAACAATGTACTTGTAAATAACAATGTACTTGCTTCAAAGTTGAAAAATATAACATACCCATTGTAAATAACAATGTACTTGCTTCAGAGTTGAAAAATATAACATACCCATTGTAAATAACAATGTACTTGCTTCAGAGTTGAAAAATATAACTTAGTTTGTCATTTTTACGATCAAAAAACTTCTATTTTTGAAAAATGAGTCATTTTTGCTTAGAAATTTATAATTTTGAATCCAAATTTGGAATCTACGCGTAATTTTACGCTTAAAATAGTTTTTTCTGAACTTAAAAAACGGGTACCCAGAATGGGTTTACTTAAGCTTTTAAGCCTTTAATCTGCGAACTTCCGACCTAAAATAGTAACTATCCAAGCATCTAATCAACGAACGGAACATGCCCCCATGGTCACGGGACAAGGCCAGACATTTTCGTCAAAAAACATTTTTGACCCCCCGGGACAACGACGAGCGGCCGGCGTGGGCCCCACCACCACGGGCGCCGCCCGTGGTGGGACCCACGACTGACAATCCACTCAGGACACCCAAGTGTGTACACGACCTAGACGCACCCTCCAACACACCCCTACACGTACCCCCTCCTCCCAGAACCCTCTATCCACAGGTGTGGCGCTTTTTCTCTCTTGGGGACACCTCCACCCCCATGTGTCACACTTTCTCTCTCTCTTGGGGACACCTCCACCCCCATGTGTCACACTTTCTCTCTCTTCGAGACACCTCCACCCCCAAGTGTCTCGTGCCCACACTCTCTCCCGGACACCTACACCACCCAGGTGTCGCCTTCCCGCACCCGGACGTTGACCCTCCAACACCTATAAAAGGACCCTCCCAGCCCCCTTCTCCGAATAAGCCCCCAGCAAGGCCCTAGGCGCAAGCCCTCCCTCAAGCTCTAGGACATGTCCTACACTCTTCTCCCCCCCGTGTGAATAGACTTAAAGTGTGCCCCTTGCCTTACTCTCCCTAGGCCTCCCTAACCATGCACTCTTCCCTAGGCCTCCCTAGGCGTTCACACTTCTCAAGAGCTCTCCAAGTTAAGGACACCACCTCATTTGTCCCATAGGTCGGATTCGGCCTCCCGTGGACGTTAATATAACTTTCTTTCTTTCTTTCACTCTCTCTCTCTCTCTCTCTCTCTCTCTCTCTCTCTCTCTCTAATATATATATATATATATATATGTTGTTAAGTTTGTACTATAGTTTAATCATCAGATTAATCTTAATTTATTAGATTTTTTTAACGCATTCTAGGTATCAATAGGTAGCTAGAGACTAGCTCTAGCTCCCTATCAAAACAAAAATTAAAAAAATATTAGGAAGATCTCCTTGAGAGCTGCTCTCAATTGAACAAACAACAACTACCTTAGTCCAGGCATTGGATCAGACCGTTTGCCCTCAAACACATATACATTTCTGGAAATCCATATGATCCATAAATAAGCAGCTCTGATCACATTTCATAGATATGTTGACATTCCCTTATGTATATATATATATATATATATATATATATATAGAGAGAGAGAGAGAGAGAGTGCATCTCTCTCTCTCTCTCTCTCTCTATATATATATATATATTGTAAGATTCCTCCCCAGCCTCTCAAGATGTCCAGCATCTCCCCCCTATAATCAATCCCTCTTCAGAAATATAAAAGACCTTGTTTCTAACTATTTTAACCTAGAGAGAGAAAATATTCTAGAGAAAGAATATTCAAATTTGTAATATTTTTGGATAGAAAATTATCTCATCTTATTAAAATAAGTTCCCCTGAAACAGAAATTCAAAAAGAACTTTCCAATGTGCAATTGGAATTAATTGGAAATGGGTATAAAGAACCTTAGTCTAAGGGTAAAGAACCTTAGTCTAAGGGTCTAGATTTTCAAAAATCTTTGGATTATGGTCCAATTAAGGTTCATGTGGGCCAATAAGATCAATCCATGTGTGGGAAGGAGATAAATCCAATTTTGTAAAAGAAGATACCCAAAAATGAGTAAATGCTCACATAAGATGAAGAGTTGACTATGTACAAAGTTTATAAGTAAGAAACTATGAGTAATTTTAATAGTATGAGATATTTGGGTATAATGATTTCATTTTGACACATATTTAAGGAAGGGGAGTCCCTTCAATACTCACATAAGATGAAGAGTTGAAAATGTACAAGGTTTAGCAGTAAAAAACTATGAGCAAAATTAAAAATATGAGATATTTTGGGTATCCAAAATTGAGTAAATGCTCACATAAGATGAAGAGTTGAAAATGTACAAGGTTTATTAGTAAAAAAAACTATGAGCAATATTAAAAATATGAGATATTTTGGGTATAATCATTCCATTTTGACACATATGTAAGGAAGGGGAGTCCATTAAAGGAGGTGCATATTTCACATGCTTGAATGAGTTTTAAACTCAAAGATAATGTGATATTTTTATCTCTTGAACCAAACCAAATCAAAAAGGAACCAAACCGAATCAAAAAGTAACCAAACTAGGTCTAAATCTAGTCCAAATTCAACCAAACTAAATCTGGAAAATTCTAGAAATTAGTTAGCCTTGGTTAAGAGCCTTCCTCTCCTATAAATAGAACATGAGTCCTTTGAAAAAAAGGAGGAGAATTTTACTATTCTAGAACTATGCTAAAATAATGCTAATTTTTACTATTCTTTAAAATTCTCTCCAATTTGTAAGAAATTGGAGCTTCTCTCTTTCTTCAATCCCCATTGGTGGCTCCATCAACATACTAAACCAATTGATTGGTTGGGGGCCTCTACTGTGAACAAAGAATCAAGCAATTTGTAAAGTAAGTGGTGAATTTTGATCTTTTCTATAATTTCTCAATGTTTCTCTCTTCTCAACCCCTCTCAAGCTTGAGCAGCTTAATTGGAATGATTTTTGAATGCTATTGAAGTTAATTGATGAATGGTAGTAAAGAATTACATAAAATGAATGCTATTGAAGTTAATTGATGAATGATAATGCTATAGAAGTAATTAATGAATGCTATTGAAGTTAATTGATGAATGATAATGCTATAGAAGTAATTAATGAATGTTAGTAAAGAATTACATAAATTTCCATTTATGCTTAATTCTAATGGTTTTTATGAATATCTCTCTCTCACTCAAGAAATAGGTCATACTCATGACCTATTCTCAATCCAAATGAAGCTTTTCATAAAGCTTTTCCTTAATCCAAGATTAATCTATACTTAAGACCAAATTAATGGCTTTCCCTATGCTTTTAGTTTATGTATTTCATGAATGTTGATGATTCAATCCATTATGGGTTAATGATCCAATTAGGGATCATTCTAATCATTCCCTTAATGATAAGCTTTATCTTTTAAGATAATTGAGATTTATCAGTCATAGAAGCGGAGCTATGGTAAAATTTTTATAAAAATTATACATGAAATAATTTCATCAAAGCATGAAAAGAGGACTTTCTACCATATTCTAGGAATTATCATCCTAGATTAATTAAAAGAATTTTATTGTAATCATGGAGATATGGATGTATGCATGTAGATGTAGATGTATAGATGTGGATATGAATGTGGAGGTGGATGTATGCATGTAGATGTAGATGTATGGATGAATGTGGAGGTGAATGTATGCATGTAGATGTAGATGTATGGATGTGAATGTGAATGTGGATGTGGATGTATGCATGGAGATGTGGATGTATGCATGTAGATGTAGATGTATAGATGTGGATGGGAATGTGGAGGTGGATGTATGCATGTAGATGTAGATATATGGATGTGAATGTGAATGTGGATGTGGATGTATGCATGTAGATGTAGATGTATAGATGTGGATGTGAATGTGGAGATGGATGTATGCATGTAGATGTAGATGTATGGATGTGAATATGAATGTGGATGTGGATGTATGCATGGAGATGTGGATGTATGCATGTAGATGTAGATGTATAGATGTGGATGTGAATGTGGAGGTGGATGTATGCATGTAAATGTAGATGTATGGATGTGAATGGGAATGTAGATGTAGATGTATAGATGTGGATGTGAATGTGGAGGTGGATGTATGCATGTAGATGTAGATGTATGGATGTGAATGTGAATGTGGATGTGGATGTATGCATGGAGATGTGGATGTATGGATGTGGATGTATGGATGTAGATGTAGATGTAGATGTATGCATGTATGCATGTAGATGTGGATGCATGAATGTGGATGTATGGATGTGAATGTGGATGTGTATGTATGGATGTATGCATGTAGATGTGGATGTATGCATATAGATGTGGATGTATGGATGTGAATGTGCATGTAGATATGGATGTATGGATGAGGATGCATGAATGAGCATGTAGATGTGGATGTATGAACGTGGATGTGGATGTATGCATGTAGATGTGAATGTATGCATATAAATGTGGATGTATGGATGTGAATGTACATGTAGATTAGGTTAATGTGAAAAAATGAGAGTCAATATAGAAACTGTATTTGTAAACTGTTTGTAAATGCTGTTTGTAAATGGCTGTTTTATGTCAAGAATGCTGGGGAAGCATAAATGCAATTGGAACTTGGTGTACATGAAGAAGTAGAACTCTGATTATCATCCCCATCACTCTCAACATCAGTAGTAACCCCAGGACTCACAATAGAAGAAGGGTAAGCCGGAAGAACCGCCCGAGAAGATCCTCTACTAAGAAGCAACCACCCTCTAGAAATGTCAATAACACAATCAGTCTTCCATATCCAAGGTCGTCCTAAAAGAAGATGGTACTGGCCAGGTCCTGGACTAAGCCGCAAAACATAACAATCAATCTCCACCATATGCCTAGCGATAGTGACTGGCAAACCCTAGATGAAACCCTCAGCTCTCGCTGGTCGATGATCACCCATACGCAAACTAGTAGCAGGAACTCCATTGAAAGATAACCCCAGCTTGGAAAAGGTAGAATAGCTAAAAACATTGACGCTTGATCCTCCATGAACAATAGCATGTGGAATCACTATTTGGTGGATCATGCACTCCACTTGAGGACACTCACGCTCAAGAAGGGAATCCACTTTCTGAACAACAGGAAGATTAGGACCCGCTCCCTGGGAAGAACTCAAAGCTCTACACTCAAAGCTGTGCAGTACCTCCTCAAAAGGGCTCGGCTAGAAGGAGAAGTGAGAAGGTATTGTGGAAGGGACATGGAGAGCTCTACTCGATTAAGAGCATAAACAAGGTCAAAAGAAAGAATGGGGGAAAACAACTTACTTGGAGTAGGGCGTGGATGAATGTGGCGAGGTCGAGGTAAAGGGTCGGCAATAGGAATAGCGACATGGTGGGTGGGTGGGTAGCAACAATAGGTTTAGGATCTCCTCCCTCCTCACCAACAACCTTCTCTTTCCCCTTTTGTGTGATGGCTCGCACGAGTGATGAATCTAACTCAATCATAATATTCAAAGGGTTCTCAGTGGTGGTAGGTGGTGCAATAGACGAAGCAACTACTGGAGAACTACGAGACCCCCTCTGAAGAAGTGTCCAACTAGGGCCCGGTGGTTTCTCAGTACCAATACAATGATTAATGGGGCCGAGGGGTGGCAAAGTGGTGCTCCTATTCATCAAGTGGCGCATCTTAATGTAACACATATCCTCTGTGTGCCCCCTACCCAAACATTTCTCATAAGTGCAAACAATAGTGGGGCAATCTTTGGAAAGATGGCCGGATACATGACAAGCTTGACACACCATGTTGGTGGGATTAGGCTCAGGGCGACGTGCAGACAACAAGTTTTGTTGGCGCTTTAGAAAATTCATATCAAGAGTTACAGCCTTCACATTTTCATTAAGTTGGTTCATGTAATTTGTCATCATGTTTTTTAAATCCCCAATACTGGACGCGGTGCTTTCATACCCATCCTCCCCCCTTGTGATGTGCTGGTGGTGGAGTGGTAGAAGTAGAATCAGGGTAAGTCACATATGGTGATGAAGCATGAGGGACAGGAACATGATTTTGTGAGAGGTTAGGGAAGTCACAACGCTAGAAGAAGGTGGGGGTGCTAAAGGCAAAAGAGGTGGTGAGCTCACTTGAAGGTGAGGTGGTACAATGGCCGGTGGGAATTGGAATGGTTAAGTTGGTTGAAGTTGAGGCACATACGATGAGGTTGGCCAAGGTTGTTGCAGGGAGGGCAAAACGGGAGTATGTGGTGCTATAATACGAGGGAGATGGAGTCATGGCCTGTTGTGGCTCGTAAACACATCGATAAGACCTCTCCACATTAATGAAAAGATGCAGGGGGGAAGAGAGCTTGAGCTCTTGCAAGCACACACACACACACACTCACAAAACTCTAATAGAGAACACACAAGGTGAGAGGCTGAAAATCTTCTTCTTCTTCACTCAACACTCAACACACAATATACAAGATAAGAGTACTCAAGGTACTCAACCAATACATACACGGGTTCTCTATAGTGTGAACCCAACTAAATGAGCTGGTGCTATAACTATGCCAGTCTCTAGAATGGCTGTCACACAGCCTGTCATCCCACTGGCCGCATATCACCCAAGATCTCACCAACCATGCCAGTGGTGTAAGTGTGGGGCCTATCCCCCCGGCGGGTCATCAGTGTCCACCGCCTCACTGGATGAGCTTGATATCTCAACACTCCCCCTCGAGCTCAACTCCATCTCATGTACACCAAGCGAAGCCCTAAATCTGCGGAGCTTCTCTATACCTAATGCTTTGGTGAAGATGTCAGCTACCTGATCCTCTGTGCTGACATAAACAAGGTCAAGGTCTCCTGCCAAGACCTTCTCTCTGACGAAATAGTAATGGACCTCTATATGCTTCGTGCGAGCATGAAAGACTGGGTTCCTGGCCAACTGTATACTGCTAATGTTGTCACAAAAAATGACAACTTGTCTATCCACTGATAGACCCAAATCTGCAAGTAGCTTTCTCAACCAAGCTACCTCACATGCTGCCATAGCAGCTCCTCTGTACTCTGCCTCTGTACTCTGCCTCTGTACTCGATAGAGCAACTGTAGGCTGCTTCTTGCTACTCCAAGTCACAGCAGCACTCCCCAAAGAAAACATGAAGCCACTGGTAGATCTTCTATCTGATATACTACCAGCCCAATCAGCATATGTGTACCCATGTACACATATCTCTGTCCCAGTCTCATAGAATAGTCCACAATGCAAAGTAGACCTCCATACCTCAGTATGCGTCTCACTACATCCAAATGCGATTTCCGTGGAACCTGCATAAACTGACTCACCAACCCAACAACATAGCTCAAATCTGGCCTGGTGATCATCATGTATATCAAGCTTCCTACTATGCGCCTATACATAGTAGGATCCTCCAAGATTTCTCCTGAATCTGCATTCAACTTGCCATTCTGATCCAATGGCACCGAGATAGGCTTACAACCTTTCATACCATACTTGGACAACATGTCCAAGCCATACTATCTCTGCAGTAATCTAATACCATGTGGTGACCTAATCACCTCAATGCCTAAGAAATATCTGAGCTCCCCCAGATCCTTCATCTCAAACTTCTGTCTAAGCAAGATCTTCACATCAAAGATCTCTGCATCATGGTCCCCCGTAATGATCAAGTCATCTACATAGATGACAACAAGCACAACCCCTCGATCACCATGTCTCACATACAGCGCGAAATCTGCATTGGCTACATGAAAGCCAATAGTGACAAGATATTCAAAAATCTTGTCAAACCATGCTCTTGGTGCTTGTTTTAAGCCATACAAGGCTTTCTTCAACCTGCAAACATGCTCGGGGTGACCCACATCCTCATAACTAGGTGGCTGCAACATATACACCTCTTCTTGCAAATCCCCATGCAAGAATGCATTCGTTACATCCATCTGATGTAAAGACCATTGCTTTGACGCAGCCACTGCTATCACAACTCTCACTGTTGCCATCTTGGCAACCGGGCTGAAAGTTTCCTCATAATCAATGCCATATGTCTGCGCATATCCTTTGGCTACTAATCTAGCCTTGTACCTGTTTATGCTTCCATCACTATTATGTTTTACTTTGTACACCCACTTGCATCCAATGGCTTTCTTGCCTTCAGGCAACTGCACTAAATCCCAAGTCTCATTTCCATATAGTGCATCCATCTCCTCATCCATAGCTTTCTCCCAACACACATTTCCAACAGCCTCATCAATGCATGTGGGCTCTACAACCTGCACAATCTTTGCCATATATGCATAGTGATGTGCCACATAACCATCATATGTAAATCTCTGCACAGGGTTTTTCACTCTCCCAGACCTTCACAGCTTTTCATTCATGGCTTCCATAGCCTTCTTTACACCAGGTGTTCTCATAGCTGGGATCCCAAGCTCCTCATCAAGGCTCATATCTAAGCCACTAGACTCTCCATCAACATGAGAATGCCCCTGCAGAAATGTTAGGCATACCAAGGGGCTCAACCACTTTCTCTTTTCCTTTAAATGATGTACTAATCACATTTGCAGGACTGGTAATATGATGCAGCCTGCCACTCCATGGTCTATCAACAGACCCACTAGATGAGGACTCTCCTGGTCCACTCAAAGACTATGATTGCTGACCTGCATTCTGTGCAACCACACTCCCAACAGCTTCTTTTTCACATCAGTCCCAACAGCTTCTCTTTCACAGCACCATACCAGCTGCTCATCTCATCAAAGACAACATCCCTACTTACCCTCAACTCACGTGTAGCAGGGTTATAAAACTTGTATCTCTTTTGCTCAAGGGAATATCCAATAAACACACATTTTTTAGCTTTCAGATCCAGCTTAGTTCTCAGCTCATCTAGCACATGCACATATGTAATGCATCAGATGAGACAAATCTGGTTTTCTGCCAGTAAACCTCTCCTCTGGAGTTACATCATGTATGGCTACAGTTGGAGTCCTGTTCATGACGTATACTGCTGTAGAAACAGCCTCAGCCCAATAGCTATGTGGCATATTCTTCTCTTCCATCAATGCTCGCGCAATCTCAGCAATGTGCCTGTTTTTTCGCTCAGCAACTCCATTTTGCTGCTGCGGAGTGTATTTTTCATGTAAACTGTCTCCGAATACCATTCTTCTTCAAAAATTCAGAGAACTCATTGGAGAAGTACTCTCCCCCTCCATCTGACCTTAGGTACTTTACATATTTCTCTGTTTGTTTTTCAACCAAAACTCTGAAATTCTGAAAGTGAGTGAACACCTCACTCTTCTCCTTCATGAAATATACCCACACTTTCCTTGTGTGGTCATCAATGAATGTCACATAATATCTGCAGCCTCCCATAGACATGGTCTTCGTAGGACCCCATACATCTGAATGCACAACATCTAGTGCATTTTTGCTCACATATCTGTTACGTGGAAATACATGCTTTGTTTGCTTTCCAAATTGGCATGGTTCACATATTCTCGGCATACCTTCCACTTTAAATTTTGGCAGTCCTGTCACAATTCCTTTAGTCTGCATAGACTTCATTCTCTGCACATTCACATGTTCGATTTTTTTATGCCAAATGTCTGTGTCTGCAACAATTCCTGAACCATTTGCAAACATCACAGCACTCACTAAAGGCATGTCTACATTCAAATTAAACATTCTGTCCACTCTGTTGCCTTTTGCAACCAACCTACACTTGTCTTTAAAGTCTTCAACATAACAACCATCAGGGTTAAACTAAACTTGCAAACCCTGCTCAATCATGTGGCCAACTGAAACCAGATTCTTTGTTATGTTCGGTACATGAAGTACATCTGCAAGGTACTTCACTTTGCCATCCTGCATAAACAATGGCACATCTCCAACATGGGCAATTGGATGAGCAGTGTCATCCCCTCTTTCCACAAAACCTGGTCTTTCCGGGTTTTTTCATCTCCTTGAACCACTCCCCATGACTTGGTTCGAAGCACCTGAATCCACATACCATACATTATCTTTTTGTGCTGCATTAACATTTTCAGACATGGCATTCACGACATGCTGCATAACAAACAACCTTTCATTATCCTCATTATTTCTGCTTGAGGATGCATAGTTGTTTTGCTGCACTTTCCCATTTTGCATGTCAGCCTGCTTCTTATAATATTCTGCCTGCACATGTCCAGGCTTACCACAATAATAGCATTCACGTGCATCATTATACTGCCTTTGCCAATTTCCACGGCCTCTTTGACTCCCCGTGCCTCTGAATTTGCATCTTCCACCTGTGTGTTGTTGTTGTTGTTGTGTATTCTGGGACTGTTGTTGTTGCTGCTACTATCCATAATTCTAATTACCTATTCGGCCACCTCCTTGACCGTGTCCATGGCCTCCTCTACCTCGTCCTCTTCGTGAACTCGTGTAGAAGGCCTGTTGCTCTAAACTGTTTTTGCTTTATGAAGACTGTTGGTCTTCACCCAAGCTCTTCTCTTCCATAATTAGCATAGACACCAAATCTGTAAAGTTGGGAATGTTTTCTCGAGTCTGAATAGACGTCTTGAATGCCTTGTATTATGGCCCGAGACCACGCAGACAGACCTCCACCTTATCATCATCATCTATACTGACACACCAATAGATGCAAGGGATTCCACAATACCCTTTATCTTCAACGCATAGTCATGCACAGACATGCTCTTTTTCTCCACAGTATGAAGTTCATTCTTTAACTGTATCTTACGTGCCTTGGTATTTGTTTCATAAAGCTTTACCAAGGTGTCCCACACCTCTTTGGGGGACTTCGCATCCTGAATGTGCCCAATCATGGTGTCCTGTATACTAATGGAGAGCCAATACATAACTTTCCTGGCTCCTTGGTTCCAATCCTTGAACTCCTTGACATCTGCAGCAGTCGAATTGATATCCAGTATCTCCGGTGCCTCTTCATGCTCACCTTCTATATAGTCCCAATAGTCCTTTCCCATCAAGAAATTCGTCAACCTGAACCTCCAAGCATGGAAGTTATTCTTATCAAGCTTCTTGGGTTATCCCATCATTTGACATCTTGGTAACCACATAATTTTACCAGAAACAGCACTCTGGTTTGTCCTGCACAAAATGCTATATTTCTGCAGCGGTACTGTAGTACTCTCAAATGTCACAACCAGTGACTTCAATGTGCATTAATACACCCAATGGCAACTGTTGACCTCTTTGCAGCACCCACAGTTTCTGCATAGCCAATCTGTCTTCCTGCAATTCTTAAAACAGAGTCCTGCAGAGAATCGATGACTTACCCGCAGTGCTTGAAATCTCCCGCTTTCTGAAAAACAGAGGTCCAGACGCACCCGAAACGCGTTTTCGGCCCATAAAATATTGTCCGATATAGGACAGTATAGTTGCCGTATAGCTTTACTCCCGCTAAGAAAGCTCCTCAATCAGAGATCGTTTTGCCGATGCCTCCCGTAGAGCTCCCGACAAAGGTGTAGTCACCAACAAATAGGGAAGAGTAGTTGAAGTCCTTACCCTCGTACCGCTTCCTATGGTTTTCTTGCTTGCAGCTCAGCCCTTAGCACGAACCAAGCTCTGATACCATGAAAAGATGCAGGGGGGAAGAGAGCTTGAGCTCTTGCAAGCACACACACACACTCACAAAACTCTAATAGAGAACACACAAGGTGAGAGGCTGAAAATCTTCTTCTTCTTCACTCAACACTCAACACACAATATACAAGATATGAAAGGTACTCAACCAATACATACACGGGTTCTCTATAGTGTGAACCCAACTAAATGAGCTGGCGCTATAACTATGCTAGTCTCTAGAATGGCTATCACACAGCTTGTCATCCCACTGGCCGCATATCACCCAAGATCTCACCAACCATGCCAATGGTGTAAGTGTAGGGCCTATTCCCCAGGCGGGTCATCAGTGTCCACCGCCTGACTGGATGATCTCGATATCTCAACAATTAATGGCAAAATTGATGGCCATATTCAAGTCATTTGGGGCTTGAGCTCTAACCAAAATTTGGATGCTAGGGTGTACGCCTCGTAGAAATGAGTCCATGATGGTGAGCGGGTCGATGTTAAAAACGGGAGTGTAATGATCAACAAAGTTCCTAAACCTCATGGCCACTTGTTCTTCGGTCTCATGCGGGTGATTTTGCTTGAATGAGCGTAATTGCTAAAAAAATGCGAAGAAGTTTGGAGGTTTGCAAAATTCAACTAAGAATTTTTGCGCAAAATCGGCAAAGTTTGGGATGGAGCTTGGTTGTTGCTTGGCAAACCAATTTGAGGCCTCAGCTTTGAGTGTAGTGCTAAAGTAATTCATCACATGCCCTTCCTCGATGATGTGTGAGGTCAAACAAGCAATTTGAAATTGTTTAGATGAGCGGTTGGATCCTCCAACGGTGTCCCATAGAATGTGGGGAATGGGATGAGGGGTGCATTAGGATGGGCCAAATTTGGTGGCAAAACCAAAGGTGATTGAATGGCGAACGGAGGAGTAAGTGGTGCTTGAGCCATAATTGGAATTGGTATAGAAATTACGATTCCAGGTGAACTCTCCCCTGATGATGGCGAAGGAGGTGAACTTTGTAATGGAAAAGTGCTAGTGGGGCTAGAGTGAAGTAGGTGTTGCTTGGCTTTCTCCCTTTTATGGTATCTCTTAGCTCGGTCACTCTCCCTCAAGCTATCTTGCCAATCTTTGGCACTTTGCATAAGTCCCCTTTCCAAGTAGGTTCGTGTCACGGAAACAAGATCAAGTCAAGGTCCCACCGGGCATGCCACTGTCTGGGAAATATCTAGACGAGCAAGCAAAAGAGGACAAAACCCGACAACCCCCCCACATACCCAACAAAGAATGGAGCTACACTCCCCCAACACCCCAAAGGAGAAGGCACTAGTAGATAGGAATGTGTGTTATGAATCTTTCCGACAAACGCGATGGTGCAAAATGATGGAGTGCTGATGATGTATACACACACAAATGTTAAACAAGCTTTGTGCTAAATGACAAAAGAGCGAGATGATACTACGACACCAATGAACGAGGCAAGATATAACATGCAATGTGCCTTGTATATTGAATTTGATGTACGCGTATTTGATTCATAAAGCAAATTTATATAGCTTTTATATGAGAAAAAGAGAGAGATCTTATCTAGCCACTTTTTGTTTGATGTTGACGAAGCTTTTGTGCGCTTGTTTGCTAATGATGCCCTCCACGAGATACAATGCAGAGATCTTATCTAGCCACTTTTTGTTTGATGTTGACAAAGCTTTTGTGTGCTTGTTTGCTAATGATGCCCTCCACGAGATACAATGCCCTCACGGCCCTCAAGGATTGAATTTTACAATACTTTCAATTTTTGAATAAAAACAACTTACGAGGCTTGCTAATGCATGACTATGTGAGTGGGTGAGTGCGAAGCTATGTTATTGTTTGCCGTCGAGAATCGCACTCGCACTTGCTTCTTTATTACAAATATCTTCTCCTCTTCCGCTTCTCTCTTCACATGCAAGGAAAAGAAATAATGTTATTATGCTTTTTCTTTTTTTTTAATACCCCTTTTCCCCCTTGGTCAAGTGAAAGCGGGAGCAGCTCCTTTTAACAACATTTTTTTTTATAAAGAAAAGCTTAGAAAAAAATGTATAATATGGAGTTTTTTATTCCTGCAATGCGGTCAGGATGAATCGTTCTCTATCTCCTTTTTGCTCTTCCTCTTCTGGACACCAGAATGAGGGTGCCTCTTTCTCCTTTAACGGGTGTGAGGGTTGGCGACTTCGTCTCCTTCTCCTTCACGATCTCTACACGACAGGCTGGCAACAGCGACTAGCAAAGCTTGCTTTACTCCTCTTGCTTGCAGCACAAGGGCTAGCAACAAAAGGGAATGGCAGCGCTTTCTGTCTCTTCAAGTGGATGCTTCGCTCTAGGCATGCATGGTGGCGATTCATTTCCAACACTGCTCGTCGTCAATTTTTCCAGCAAGCTAAGGTTTAAAGCCTTTAAAAATCAAAGTGGGCCAAGCCCTTGGTCTCACACATGTTTGAGTGTGGCGCCTTGATGGAGGTTTTGCCTGCAAAAAAATGCTTGTGTGCCAAAACAAAGTGAGGGTACAAAGTGAAGGCAGGGCGGAAAAAAATGCAACATGTGGCAAGGCAAAAAATAGGGGTCATCATAGCCTTCGTCTCCCTTAAGCCCAACTTTTCAAGCTCTAATCCCTTCAAAGTAGGAATCCTTAGGAGGCCCTTTTTGGGTCAAAAAAATCCTAATGCTAGATGGTCGTCATTGTCTAGTACTTCCCCTGTATGGAAGTTGGTGTTATAGGTCTCGGTGAAGTAGAGGCAGTTCAACAAGTTTGGCTCCCATGGCTCCAAAGTAGGCAGGCTTCCAAGCCCCAACAACTGCTCCAACTTTGTGGGATGACTGCAAGGTCTACGGCCATTCCCTTGTCGGCCATGCCAGTTTGGGTTTCCATTGGAAGGTAGGTAACTGATGAGTGACATGAGGTGGGAGTTGGGGTTGGGGAGATTTGGGCATCCAAATATTACGATTGCTGTCGTAGATGTGTTGGGCTTATAGGAGAGGTTTGGGAATGCTTATAGGAGAGGTTTGGGAATCCACTTGGGGGTTGGTTTTGGGCACGACTGAGGGTTTGATTGAGGATAGGGATACCATGGAGAGCATTTGGGTTTGCATCTATCTTGTACACCTGGTAGGCTTGTGGTTGGCGAATTGGTTGCCGAGACGAAGGGGATGAGGAGCTATAGGTGCCAGTGGATGAGGGTGAGAGTTGGATCATTGAGGGATCCACAATGTAGATGTGCCCTCATAATAACAACCCTGTGCTATCAGAAGATTATTAGGCACCCAATGGGGAGATGGCATGCCTTGTGTGGTTCGGTTAGTTTTGTTAGAAATGTTAGTGTGGTTAGTTTGGTGTGGTCGATCAAGAGCTTGTGTGGTGTTGGCAATGTGATAGTGGGTTTGAGTGTGGTGGTGGTGGTGAGGGTGTGAGAGGGAGTGATGTGGGGGGGAATGATGAGCAGCTTCTTTTTCAGTGGGTTGGATTTGTGGGGGTGTGGTGATGGAACGATGGTGGGTGGTGGAGAAGGGAATTTTTGGCATGGGGGGGCAGTAGAGGGTATGGGCTCTTCATCCATCATGAGGACCGTAATGTGGTCGGAGGCCAACTGTAAGGTTCTCATCCGTGTGTCCTAGTTGATGTTGCACCTACTATGTCCCATCCAACCCCTTTTAAGGAGTATTCCTTGCACCTACTATGTCCCATCCAACCCCTTTCAAGGAGTATTCCTTGCACCTACTATGTCCCATCCAACCCCTTTTAAGGAGTATTCCTTGCACCTACTATGTCCCATCCAACCCCTTTCAAGGAGTATTCCTTGCACATTATTCCTGTAGGCATCACATAGAACTTCACCTCCAAGGGATTATTTTCAATGTGGAATAAAATCGTGACTGGGCCCAAGCAGTGAACATGTTGTGATGCCATTGTTGTGACTATGGCATGGGTTTCTTTTAGTAAAGGCTCCCAAGGAAATGCCATGTTTCATGAGACATCAAATTGTAACTAGCCCCTATATCTACAAGAGCTAATTTTTGGATGAAGCTTGTCGGGGTGATCATTCCTTACCCACAACCACTTGGGCCATATTGACCATGATTTGTTTGGTCTCTCTTTGAGTGGCTTGTTTCATATCCTCATGGCCTTTTTTTTGTTGTTTCTTGTCATTGGACGGTTCTTAAGGTGGCTTCCACAAAAGTGGGCCATAGTAGCCTTTTAATTTGCTTTATCGTTGAAATAACTAGCCGTTTCTACGCCATCAAGTGTCTCGCTACCCACAACACCTTTTGGTGTTATCTGAGTGACTAGGAAAGGCTCTATGGCTCTGAGCTTGAAATTTCTCTTGTGCGTCTTTGTGTTGAATAGGAGTATCATGTCCCCTTTGTTCATTTGTTTATCGTTTACCTCGTCCTCGAACCATTGTTTACGCATTAGTTTTTCAACAATCATGCTATATACAGCTAAAAGGTGTGTTTCATCAAAGCTTTTCAAGTTCAAAAAGGTGATAGCCTAAGAAGTTTCTCGTGAGCTTCTCTTGCACTGTGATGAGTAAGCTGGGGAGACTAAGAACTTCATGCATATAACCGCTTTAGTACCATAAGTTAAACTGAAGGAGGGAGCATTGGTAGCTTCCTTGGAGTAGGAAGTTCTATAAGCCCAAAGTTCTATCGACAACTTGTGTTCCCAAATCACCGGCTAGCCTCCATAGTTTTAGTTAGAATGGCACACAAAACTTTGTTTGTGTGCTCTTAGCTTGGCCATTTTCTTGGGGGTAATAGGGGAAGGACTTTATGTGAGTGACAAGGAACTCTTGCCAGGAGGAATTGGATTACATCATTAATGAAATGTGTCCCATTGTCACTCATGCGCTCTAGGGGGCAACCAAAATATGTGATGACTAATTCATAAAGGAAGCTAACAAAGAAATCTTTGGATAGGCCTCATCAATACACGCAAGCTCTTTGAGACATTTGATCCTTGTGAGAAACTCATCCATCGAGTCTCCCTGACTCATGAATATTTTTGAGCTCTAATTGCTTGTGCAAGTAGGCTGTGGTGCCAAACCTGCTGTAATTTTACATGAACAAGCACATCCCAAGTCTTCTTGGTAATTTTACATGAGCAAATATGAGGGATAATTCTCCTTATTATGGAAAAAGCTTGTGTTGTTGGGGTATAACTTAGAGCCGTACACTACTAGCCATTGCGGACTGTAGCGAGGGTGTTAAAAATATACACTGTCGCTTACATGATGACGAATGCATCGCTTAAGCAAAGTAAAAAAATTATTAAAAAAAATGTGTCACTTATGCGATGCTGTTGAACGACGTTTTTTGCGACACTTGCAGACTGACTAGCGTCGCATAAGCGACGTTAAAATTTTTTAAAAAAATCCTCGCTTATGCGATGCTTTTTTTGCTATCGCTTAAGCGACGCTACGCATTTTTATACTCCCGCACTCACCGAGAACCTCATTTCTTCGACGATAAAGCACGGAGAGGTATGTCTCTCTCTCTCTCTCTCTCTCTCTCTCTCTCTCTCTCTCTCTCTCTCTCTCTCTCACGCTCTCGCTCTCTCTCTCTCTCTCTCTCTCTCTCTCTCTTGTGAGATCCCCATTCCCACCGCGCAACGGATTTGGGGTACTAGCAGCGGAAGTAGCACTTCTTGCGCGAGGCAGAGTCCCACACTCGAGGCCTCGTCCACGGATATCCGGATAAGAGACTAATCCGTCGGTTTTTCCAAAACCGAACCCGAAAAAGTTTCCCTTATCCGGAAAGCACGGGCGATTCCTCCAGGATAACTTTTTACTCTAACGTAGTCAAGACCATTAGTGAATCAAACTGATCCGACCGCACCTATAAGATACTCGGTCAGATCAAGGAAGAAACTTGCACTTGGATTATTGGGATCAACACTTTTTTCCCCATCAAGAGGCACAACCGTTGATTCCTATCCATAGAACAATTACTATCCGGGATTTACTTCATCTATCGTAATAACAGAAATTGAGTCTCGATTTACGGATCCATCAGTCCTGCCTAACCCCATCCGATCCCATGGGTTAGCCAACCGCCCAACCACTGTAGTGATGGGATCCAATTTAGAATTTGATTTTTTTGTCCCGGGTACCAGCGAAAAGAGTTCTCAGGCCCCTTAGCCGGATGTTCATGCAAAAATAAAACTAGTCACACCACTTACACACCCAATATGAAATTGCCTTTTTTAAACAGATTCAACCAGTTTTAAAACAATCCTTTAATGAAACCATAGTATCACTGATCACAATCTTCCAATTTATCCGGTTGATTCTTAATTTCCCATCGTTCCTTCATCAGAGTATCTATGGCATCATTGGCAACCAGAACGCTCATCACCACCTGTCCACTCTCAGGGGTCTTTTCAATAGTTCCTAGCCCATAATACTCGGCAATATAATCACTTATAAAAATCAAGATGGACTCTCGTTGAAGATTAGCAAGATCAACCAATAGATCCATATAAAGAGCCATGGACTCATCCATTGAAGACCAGCAAGGTCAATCAACCAGATCCATGCCTAGTTTCAGAAAACAACTCTTACTCTTGTTCCAATATCTTCCTCGACGCACGTGTGGGTATCCTAGGTGACCCAGAGTTCGAGCACCGTATGGTCAACACCCTCAAGGATCCTTCGCAGGTGACCTAGTGCTTCACTCAAAACCGCTTCCTTGGTCTCTCACCCACCGTACCGGAAGCTCATGATTTTAATCGAACCGAGGCTAGTCAAGACCTCGGCCGATTTTGCTACTACGCGAGACATCCTCCATTGACTCTCCGTCACACAGTTGCAACTTTATCAGTTAGGTCTCCACGACCTTAATCACAAGATTCTATTGAGATTACCCTTGATGATGATGAGGAGACTCCACCTTTGGCCAGAGAGGAGGATACTGTGAGAATTCCTATAAAGGGAGATGAGAAAGTTGTGCTTTTTGGAACTTCTTTAGATCCACCATTGAGGGAGGAGATTATTGCTTTATGTCAAGAGTATTAGGACATTTTTGCATGGGATTACACCGAGTTGAGAGGTTTTCCACCCGAGCTTGTTGTGCACCACATTCCTCTTAAACCCGACACTACACCTGTGCACCAACGTCAGGCAGATTGCCTGAGCATTATAGAGAGGGGGTTTACATGGAAATTAAAAAGCTTTTAGAAGTTGGTTTGATTTTTCCTATTGATAACACTGAATGGGTGTCTCCTATTATTGTAGTCTCTAAAAAGAATAAGCAGCTTTGCATATGTGTTGATTATAAGCAGCTTAACAAAGCCACCATTAAGGACTACTACCCTTTGCCTTTTATTGACCAAATCCTTGACTCTTTGGTGGGTAGGGAGATATATGCTTTCTTGGATTGCTTTTCTGGGTACAATCAAATGGCTATCATTGTTGATGAGGATAAGCTCAAAACCACTTTCACCACTATATTTGGCACATATGCATATCATGTCATGCCATTTGGGCTTTGCAACGCGGGTGCTTCATATCAGCACTATAAGCATGAATCCTTTTGTGATGATTTGTCTGATTTCTTAAAGATCTTCATGGATGATTTGGGGATTGGGACCACGCATGACAAACTTGTTGCAACACTTAGGTATGTCTTTCACAAAAGTTCCGTGAAAAATCAATACCTTTGAATGCAAAAAAGTGTGTTTGGGGTCACTTATGGCATTTTGTTGGGTCACCTCATTAGCAAGCATGGCATTTCTATGGATCCCCAAAAAGTTGAGGCTATTCTTGCATTTTTGCCACCCACTACCGTGCATCAAGTAAGGGGTTTTCTTGGAGCCGCTAAACACTATAGCTGCTTCATTAAAGATATGGCACATCTTATTTTACCACTTAATACACTTCTGCTAGTTGAGCACAAGTTCATTTGGGGGGAACCTCAACAAAATTCCTTCTCTTCTCTTAAAAGTGCATTCACTACCGCCCCTATCCTCAAACCACCTGATGCTTCCAAGCCTTATCATTTATTTTCTTCTTGTTCTCATTTGGTAATATCCGCTTGCATTGCACAACTTTATGATAAAAAATGCACCCCATTGCATATTATAGCCGCAAGCTTAAAGATGTTGAAACGCATTACACATG
Organism: Cibotium barometz; assembly: GCF_041138505.1. Taxonomy (NCBI): domain Eukaryota; kingdom Viridiplantae; phylum Streptophyta; class Polypodiopsida; order Cyatheales; family Cibotiaceae; genus Cibotium; species Cibotium barometz. The sequence continues at coordinate 35,492,216 of NC_141071.1, forward strand.
GGTTGAGAGAGCTTGTCTAGCTATTGCTGAGAGTGCTAGGAAGTTTTGCACATATATGGCTACCCACCAGCACACTATCATCTATGTCTCTAAAGATTCATTGCGCCTTTTATTGAATAAGTTAGAGCCCCCCCCTCTGAGCGTATTATACGATGGATTATTGAATAAGTTAGAGCCCCCCCCTCTGAGCGTATTATACGATGGATTATTGAGTTGCAGGCCTTTGACTATGAGCTTAAATCTAAACCTCTTGCATTGCAAAAGTTAGTGGATTGCTTAGCTGATGTAATCCCATGCAAAGATGAGCCTATTGCACTTGCACCTCAGTTGTTTTGCATTGAGTCTGCACGTGAGTGGTATGACCAAATTGCTCCATTATTTGTCCACACTTGAGTTTCCTTCTAACATAAGAAAAGCCGCGAAGAAGAGATTAGTTACGCATGCTCAGATCTTGATGAGTCTTTGTACCACAAGGGGTTTGAGGGCATTTATCACCGACGTGTTGCACGAGAGGAAATTCCACACATTTTGAAAGAGTGTCATGATAGTGCATGTGGAGGTCATTTCGCTGAGAAACTTAGTGCATTGAAAATTTTGAGGGCTGGGTATTGGTGGCCATCTATTTTTAAAGATTAATTTGAGTGGTGTAGAAGATGTGATGTTTGCCACAGAGAGCCACCCACCTTGAGAATCGTTTGTGCCCTAATAATCCTATTCTAGCTGCCCTTTCCTTTCGAGAAGTGGGGGACTGACTATGTGGGCCCTATTACACCTACTTCCAGGCATGGAAAATCTTATATCATTGTTGCTACGGATTACTTAACGAAGTGGAGTGAGGCTAGAGCTGTGAGTGAGGAAAGATGATGCACGCACTACTACTACATTTTTTACTGAGCATATCATTTCTTGTTTTGGGGCACCTGCTGAGTTAGTTTCTGATAGGGGGACCCATTTTCTTAATGATGTCATTGAGGAACTCGCTGCTTATTTCAATATTCATCATGATAAAACCACCCCCTACAAACCTTCTACTAATGGGCAAGTTGAGAGCACAAACAAAACTTTGGTCACTATCCTTAGAAAAACTGTGGACACTCATAAAAGGGATTGGGATGAGAAGTTGCCACAGCAACTGTTTGGGCTTATAACACTACTTTTAAGGAAGCAATGGGGTTCACTCCTTTCTCTTTAGTTTATGGGCAAGAATGTGTGTTACCTATTGAGCATGAGTTGGTGAGTTTGAGGTTTTTACACGAGCACACACTACCTTTGGAGGAGAGTTTGCAAGAGAGATTGGGCATTTTGGAGCATCTAGATGAGTGGAGATTGAGAGCCTATCTACATCAAGAGGTTGCTAAGAAACATCAAATCAAGCAACGTGATAAAAAAGCTAAAACCTATTCTTTTGAGAAAGGGCAATTGGTTCTTCTCTATGATGCACGCCATGAGCTTTTGCGTGGGAAGTTGAGCCATTTATGGTCGGGTCCTTATCGCATTGTTGAGGTTTATCCCTGCAACAATAAAGTCCATCTTTTGCAGAAATGGATGGGACATGGTTCTCTACCAAAACCAATTTTCATAAAATTAAGCCCTATTGGATGTGATTGCATTGACTTTTTCGTTTATGAGTTGCAGATGATGTTGAATCTACCACGCCTTTTTGGAGTCTATACTTTGATGGAGCATGTAGGGGCAAGTACAAACTTGATAGTTGCGGCATTGTCATATATCCACCTGAAGGGAATGCTATTCTTTTGGGAGTTCTTTTCGGAGATCATTTAAGCAACAACATTGCTGAATATGAAGCACTTTTGATTGGTTTGAGAGCACTACTTTTAGGAGCATCTCATGTTCATATCTATGGAGATTCACAACTCGTGGTCCACCACTTTCATGGCCAAGCCCGCACCCTCCACCCTTTGATGCCTGGAGCGAAGCGTCGCCAGCACAACCCGCACGCATCTGCTTGAAGAGAGAGAAAGCGCTACCATTCCCTATTGCCGGCCCTTGTGCTGCGAGCAAGAGGAGTAAAGCAAGCTTTGCTAGTCACTGTTGCCAGCCTGTCTCACAAAGATCGTGAAGGAGAAGGAGACAAAGTTGCCAACCCTCACAGACGTTAAAGGAGAAAGAGGCGCCCTCATTCTGGTGTCCAGAAGCGGAAGAGCGAAAATGAGAGAGAGAATGATTCATCCCAGCCGCATTAATGCAGGAAAAAAAACTCCATATTATATATTTTTTTCTAAGCTTTTCTTTATAAAAAGAAATGTTGTTAAAAGGGGCTGTTCCCCGTTTCACTTGACCAAGGGGAAAAAGGGGTTTAAAAAAAAGAAAAAGCATAATAACAATATTTCTTTTCCTTGCATGTGAAGAGAGAAGCGGAAGAGAAGAAGATATTTGTAATAAAGAAGCAAGTGCGATTCCCAATGGCAAACAATAACATAGCTTCGCACTCACCCACTCACATAGTCACGCGTTAGCAAGCCTCGTAAGTTGTTTGTATTCAAAAATTGAAAGTATTGTAAAATTCAATCCTTGAGGGCCGTGAGGGCATTGTTTCTCATGGAGGGCATCATCGGCAACAACAAGCATGCAAAAGCTTCGTCAACATCAAGCAAAAAGTGGCTAGATAAGATCTCTCTCTTTTTCTCATAAAAGCTACATAAATTTGCTTTATGAATCAAATACGTGCACATCGAATTCAATATACAAGGCACATTGCACGTTATATCTTGACTCGTTCATTGGTGTCGTAGTATCATCTCGCTCTTTTGTCATTTAGCACAAAGCTTGTTTAACATTTATGTGTGTATACATCATCAGCACTCCATCATTGCAACACCGCGTTTGTCAGAAAGATTCATAGCACACATTCCTATCTACTAGTGCCTTCTCCTTTGGGGTGTGGGGGGAGTGTAGCTCCATTCTTTATTGGGTATCTGGGGGGATTGTCGGGTTTTGTCCTCTTTGCCTTGCTCCTCCAGATATTTCCCAGACACCACATCAGCCATACCCCCCTAGTTTCACTTTTTAAAGGGAATATTCTCATACTCTCTCTCTCTTACTTTTTTACTTTTCTCATACTTTCTCTCTTACTTTTTAATTTTTTTATCTTCACTCTCTACAAATTGAATCTTTCTTGTTGTTAGTTTAAAATCTCTTTCCTCATTAACTCCCACCATATCTCCCTTCCACATCAGCAAAACATTCTCGTGTTTAGGTGGGCCCCAAAAAGCAAAAAAATTTAATTTTCCATTTTTTTAACATTTTAAGGTGTAAAAAACACCACCTAAGCAATAAGTATGATGAAATATTTTTTTCCCTCCAAAAATCTTGTAATTCAACAGTCACATCAGAAGCCTACCAAGAGATAGTACATTCATAACTAATTGTTCGGTCTCCACGACTCCATAAACATAACTAACTGTCAGGAATAACCACTACATCCATGAGATCCTGAAACTGTGGGACCTCAATTTTTTTTAAATTTTTTTTCTCATAAATGCAATTTATTGATGATGTTAGTATATTTGTATATCAAAAATATCATTTTTTACTAAAAAAATGGATTTGTGTTAAACCTCCAACAGCAAAGTTTTAACAGTCTCTCTCACTCACTCTCTCTCTCTCTCTCTCTCTCCCTCCCTCTGAGGATCTCTCTGCTTTATCTTCTTCCTCTACTTAGCTATGGAGCCTTTGCAAGCTATGTGTGTAGCCCCTTGTGAAGCTAGAAAACGGAAGGTTGATTTACACATTCGTATTCTTGAAGATTATGGCAGCTCTAAAAAAACCCATCCTACTGATACACAATCTGTCTAAGCTCTAAGGATAGCTAAGGAGAAAAGTGTAGATCTTTGGGTTGATGGGCATCTCTATCCAAACACTCCTTTTCACGATTTATCAACTTTTATGCAATTTGTTGGTGAAGGAAAGCTTGGCTTGTTAGGATACTACAGAAGATAGACTACAAGTGGAGCTTGGCAAACCCATATTCTCCACTCTCAATTGCAAGCATCACAATTCACCCTTTTACAATGTCAAGAAAGACTTAAAACCTTATGAGATAAAATGAAAGAGATCCTTGCAGAGAATGTGGAGAATGATGCAAAGATTCAAAGGCTTGAGGAACTTATCAAACGACTCAAAGAGCAATGCCAAATGGTGCTCGTGAACGCAAAAAGACATTGGATGATATAGAATCTCTTGCGTTTAAAGGTGGAGAATGAAAGAAAAGGATTCGTACAACAAAGTAAGTAACATAAACTTTCATTATGCACTCATCACTGAACAAAATAGTCATGATTTGTGTTCTGCGTGCCAGGAATTTTCTGCAAGAGGGATTGAAGGATTTGGTCAAGACCATTCTGAATACCAAGGATATTCTCTTAATTATTACTGACCCTCATCATCCTAAAATAAGCCAAGCTATTGTCAGCAATGTAGTAAGCGAGATTATCACCTCCATCGATTCTTCATCAGTTCAACATGCTTGTGATGCAGCTGGAATCAGCATGAAAGGGTACCAAGCAATCTATTAGGATGTAAAAGATGCATTTTTAAGACAAGGAATCACTGGCTCTTTTTTTCCTACACTCAAGGTGATTCACAATGTCAAGCGTATTAATAATCTCAATTACAATACTTAACGGATTACATAAGTGTATGTTTCCAAAAAACTCATATACAAGATACAGGGTAATAAAAACCTATGAAGCTAGGAGCTATCTAGATCTCATGCTATGCGATTGGTAATAAAGGGTAATAAAAATCTATGGAGCTAGGAGCTATCTAGATCTCATGCTGTGCGATTGGTAATAAAGGGTAATAAAAACCTATGGAGCTAGGAGCTATCTAGGTCTCATGCTATGCGATTGGTATTGTTCCTTGCGGCTCCAACTCCTTCGCTTCTCATATTTCCATTGCTATCAGTAGCTATGTTTGCACCATCATTTCGAGTTATATGATCCTAAAACATTAAAAAACTAACATAAGTGAGAATCAATTTTGCAAAAACAAGGGATCATTAGCACTTTATTTCCTACACTCAAGGTGATTCACAATGTCAAGCGTATCAATAATGATGATGTGCAACGTGCTATAGAACAGTTTTATAACGTTGAGGGCACACTAACATTAGACAGAGGGTCAAGCAGAAAGAAAAGCAAGACAACAAGTAGAGAATTTCACTATGATGTTTACAATAACATCTTTGTTCATATTGAGGGACTACAATAAGCTATGGTGAAGTTCTATGGTCTTTCACCAAAAGGTGAGAGCTTGCAATTGCTACTATTCATGTTTTTGAGTATAAAATGAAGACGATTATTTTGTTTTGAATATTGTAAATTATCGTTTATTTAGAGTTTTAGGGAGCACACTTTCATTTGTGCTCAAGCTAGATGAGTGCAAAATTGTGAAAGGTTGAAAACTGGAACGTATGAGCATTACGGTCATGAATGAGGCCATGATATGTGCATGGGAAAAGACTACCAAACCAAGTTTTAGTGTGCAATCTGAGAAAGAGGTCTGGTGGCTTGGTGCATTCGAGGTACCGAAGGAGACACATGAGGTATTGACATGGATGTTTGAAAGGACTCCCTGGATAACACATGTAATCGGAAAGCAAATTGATGGTCAACACTTAGATGTAGAAAACATAGGAAAGTTCAAGGTGGATTGGCATCTTGGGGGAGATTTGAAGACAATTAAATGCATGATGGGTTGTGCTCAAGGCGCGACATCAAGATGGCCTTGTCCATACTACAATACTCAAATTGATATTCCTAGGCAGAAAAAGACAAATGAAAAAGGTATGCAGAAGGTTGGTTCTGTTGGGAAGGATGCCTCGAATGGTCCCAAAAGGGAAGAAGCAAAACAGGAAGATGCAGTAGATCCAACCAAGTCAATTGACGATGAAGATGAGGAACAACCAAATGCAAGATGGGTGGAAGGTGTCATGTCTCCTAATATGCTAGGAGAACCAAATAGGAATTCAAATTGGAGCCCCATCATTAATTTTCCACTAACGAGACAAATATTCGCTTTTGCACACTTCATGCATTCATGAGAATCTTCGATTGATTGCTTAAGTGCCATATCAATTATGCATTCACAATGCCTACACAAGAGAGAAAAGTTGCAGCCCTTGGTAAATTAGAGCATTTTTAAATTCTCTCGGTTGCCATGGCAAAAACGTGAAAATTGAAGTGAATAAGTAGGCCTCTGGTATGTCATACGAGGTTGCTCAAAAGGTCTCCATGAATGGAGCAAAGACAAGGAGATTTTTGGAGAAGCCAGGAAACATAGAGAATTCAAAGAAGACTTGGGGACTCTGGAGCGACCTATGTGGAATCACCACAAATGTAGATTGTCCAATGCTAGCTCTTGTAAATATGCACAAGCAGCCTTGGATAAATTTCAATAATATGGTTTGCTTATGAATCAAAGTAGCATAACTAGGCATCATTACAATAACATATCATAACTAGGCACCTAAGAACAAGCATCATTCCAATAACATACCGTAGAATTCACCAAAAGTGTGCTAGATGTTTGGGGAGAGAGTAAAGTAACACACTACATGGTAAGTTGTACAATAAAAAAATAAACTCGTGTTTTAACTTAGACTTTTTCTAATTAAATTCTATTGTCATGTGTACAACACATAGTTTATGTGCATGGTGTGTGTTTCATGAACAAGTATGGATCGCTCGACATGTGGAGTACCCAAGGGATGGAGAAATCACATTATAAAGCAAGAGGGGTTTATTTTAAAAATACAAGACATAGAGGTGGAGCTTGTGCAGGAGGAACATGTAAACTATCTACAAGAGATGTTCAATTGGTTTTATCGCACAACCTTTGGAAGAGTATTGGTTAGGGAGCACGCCCAACAATCAAAGCATGCGCAAGAGGCATGCAAGGCTGCAAAAAGTCATGCTCGACTTGAATGGTTGCAGACCATTGCAGACCAATGCTTCCCATAGGCATGGTGCTTTGGCGTACACACGCATGAGGAGACAAGGGAGGCGTTGGGTTGTGCATGCACTAACACAAATCTGGATGTAATAAGACTAAGAAAATAAGTTTAGTTAGGTTCTTTTTTTACCCTTAAAAAAAATTATTAATAGTTGCTTCACTCACTTCACTTTCATTTCACTTCTTTAGAGAGCTTGAGCTCAAGATCTACGTAGGCACCCACGTAAGGACACCATCACATCACCACGTTAGCACTGTAGGCATGGTCGTACATGGATATGGCACACACCAAGAACACCCCACGTGTTACCATGCCTTCACAAAACATAGTGCAAGGTACCCAACGACCACATACTGGTGACACCACGGAAGAGTGTGACCCTGGGATTTTAGGACATGCCCAACAGGATCACCAGAGTCTAGCCTTCCTCCCACAGCAACACCAATGTGCACACACATGCAGACCCTTCTAGTGGGAGCAAGCACGTGAAGGACACCCCAAGGAAGAGTGTGACCCCCCAACTGGATCACTAGAGTCCAGCCTTCCTCCCACAGCAACACCAACGTGCACACACATGCAGACCCTTCTAGTGGGAGCAAGCGCGTGAAGGACACCCCACGGAAGAGTGTGACCCCCCAACTGGATCACCAGAGTCCAGCCTTCCTCCCACAGCAACACCAACGTGCACACACATGCAGACCCTTCTAGTGGGAGCAAGCGCATGAAGGACACCCCACGATGCATCCACCTCAGAGATCAAGACAGAGACTCCGATGATGAGCACTTTGACTGGGTTAGTGAAAACATTCCTACATTGCACACCACCATAGGTGGCAAGACCCTACTACCAGGATAGGGTCCCCTACCAGGAGGAACTTGATACATAGGTACCATAGCAGCATAGGAGGAGGAGGATTTAGACTATGAGAGAGATCAAGGGGAGGTTACTGCAAGTGTGCGTAAGCACCAAAATGTCAAGCTCTTAAAGCCAAGGAAGTCCCAACCTTGCCAACGCACCAACACAACATCCAAGGAGAAGGATGCACCAAGGGCATAGGGCTCTACAAGAAATCAAGTTTTATCAGAGGAACACTGCGTTACTGATAAGAAGAACCCCTTTCACTTGCACAATCAAGGAGATTATCCAATGATATAGAACAGAGTTCCGTGTGCAAGGGATTACCCTTGAAGCATTGCAATAAGCCGCCCGAGGCTTACCTTGTTCGGCTTTTTGAAGGACACCAACCTCCTTGCAATACATGCAAAGCATATTACCATTTCTGTGCCAAGGACATGCAACTAGCTCAGCGTATTCGAGGCGAGCGCGATATGATCTAGAGATCTTAGATGTTAACCTGCTTCTTGAAGCAACGCTTTTGTTTCAAAACCCCCTTTGTAATAACAAGCCTATTTGGCTTTCATTTGTAACCTTCTTTTGATAATTTAAATTTTAAGTTTTGCTTACAATTTCTCGGTGTCATAATGTTTGTTTAACATGGAGTGTCTATCATGTGTGAGTTTGTCTCTCAAGTCATCATAAATGCTCCTGGAGGGCTAAGGAAGCTATGCTAGAACAATGCGAATTTGGCCTCTGCCGATGTAGGGGCTAAAAATTCACACTGTTCTGACACCTCCCAAAAATACATTGTTTGTCATCCAATGCATTAGAATTGCTCCTCAAGGGATGGTGAAGCTGTGCCAGAACAGTATCAATTTGGGCTCTATAGCAGCAGTGACGGTGCAGGCTCAAAGTTCGCATTATTTTAGCATTGCTCCCCCAGCCACTCAGGATCATTTTTGATGCATTTATAATGAGGTTGAGTATACTAATTGTGAGAAACAATAGTTTACAAGATAAAAACACCTTTAATCATGTGTAAAAATACATTGTTTGTCATCCAATGCATCAGAATTGCTCTTGGAGGGCTGGTGAAGCTATGCCAGAACAGTGCAAATTTGGGCTCTACACAGTGCAGTGCAGGCTCAAAATTCGCATTGTTCTGGCACTGCTCCCCCAAGCCCCCCCCCCCCTCCCCGAGGGTCATTTATAATGCATTTACAAAGAAATTGAGTACACTTATTGTGAGAAACAGTAGTTTACAAGATAAAAACACCTTTAATCATGTGTAAAAATACATTATTTATCATCCAATGCATCAAAATTTCTCCTGGAGGGCTAGGGAAGCTGTGCGAATTTGGGCTCTACACAAGCAACAGTGCAAGCTCAAGATTCCCACTATTTTGGCATTGCACCCCAGGCCCCCAGGATCATTTTTGATGCATTTACAAAGAAATTCATGGTACAAGCTAGAAAAAACATTGATTTACTTGATGAAAATAAGTTTGCGAAAATTGTATTATATTCATAATAAGAAGTGATACATCATCTTCACAAAAGCTTTCTTACAATATTGAGCTTCCTTCTCTTATTATCGGGCAAAGTGTGCTCAAGGAGTGATTGGGCTATTTCTTGAGGATCCTATCTGCCTATGCTTTTTGCTATGCCTATACGAGCAAGAAGCTTATCCTTAAATCCATAACCAAAAACATCAAAGGCACGGGATTTTTTAATTAAAACTATACATTTGGTGCTCGTCGGCGCCATAGAGGCAACACAGAGCACCTTAGAGAGGGCTTTCAAAAAGAAGAGAGTGAAGGTAGATTGAGGGGTGTAGTCCTTGTGGATGATGGTGATGCCATCCACAAGAAGCTGACCAAGATAGTGCGCCAACACAGCATCATGTCCAAGGACCTTGGTCTGGTCTCTGCTCTACCACCACCTCTCCTAGCGAATGCGTCAATTTCGACCACCCTCTACAATCAAAGGAAAATTTAAAATATTTTCCTATACATAATTACAAATGTTTCTAAGTTGTTAAAGGTCAATTATTACCTCTTGCTCAATGTCTTCTTTTGCCAAAGTGCTGGTGGGAGCGGAGAGGTCAATCGAAGACTTAGCCTCATCCTTTTTAGCTGATTTGGTCTCCTCCATCACTCCAATAGAGCAGGGGTATCCTTTTCAGCCTCTAGCTTCTCTTGTAAGGTTGTGAATTCTTCCTTTGGAACTAGGGCTTGCTCCACGGTCTCAACCACACTATCCTTGACCAAAGCAATTGTCTCTGCAACAATAGATTCTCCAAGGGGTAATATGACACTATCTAGGTGAGGATCGAGGCTCGACATATCAAGGTCCACCTGCATATAATGCCCAAGGATTGATCCATTATCAAGCTAGCTCCCTTTTCAAGGTCATGAAGAAATAACTATTCTTCACCTTCCACCACAATGGTGCTCAAGAGATTGATCTCATGCTTTGGCAGCACCACCTTGCTCTCCTCGAGTGGGGAAGATGGCCCTGCATCTTCCACTACAGCGAGCTATTCAGCTACAGATTGTGCACCCTCTGAAAAGTTCTCTGATGCAAGTTGCTCTTACACATCAGCACTCGTACTACCTAGTGCCTTCACTTCCTTGTCGTCCCTCAAATACCCTGCAACTGCAATGCAAGCATCTCTACCTCCTCATCCGAATCCTCATCGCGCTGATGAGGAATGCAAAAGTGGTGAGCCACGAGAGGAACCTAGTTCCTAAATTGCCCCTCCCCAACCTCTTCACCTCCTGCTTAAAGGTACATTAAGCTCCTGCAGGGATGCAGATGTCGATGAAGCATTCAAGGTGCTAGATGTAGGGGTGGGCATATTGTTGAATGTTCTTAAGCAGCTCAATAGGCAACCATCGATCATTGGGGGCAATGGGGAAAGGAGATGGAGTGGGGAGCCAAGTATTGTTCCATGTATGCAATCTGCGTCTCATAATGTTAGGACGCAAGGGCGAGCGACTTTTCAAAGTTGACTTCACAAAAGAACATGGCAAAGAGCTCGCTCTTGCCAGCCCACGGGGTGGTGGAGAGGAACTCACAGAAGTCGTCAAAGTGGGTAGCCATGTGTGAATGCAAAGAGATAGTGTGAGCTCGTGCTTGGTTTCTATCGCATGAAAATGAGAAAGAAGGCACCTTTGGCCTATTTATAGTTAAAATTTAAAGTTTGGCCTTCTCACACTAGACCGCTAGACAAAAAAAATCACGGTTTGCAAAAATATTAAGATTTCAATTAAATAAAGAGGGGTTAAAAAAGAGCCTGCTACAAAATTACAAGCATGCCATCTAATCTAAAATTGTTATAATGTCTTCATTTTTTGCCTTTTGTGACATTTACTTCATGTTGATCTCCATCTCCTTGTTGACTTGAAAGCTCATCATTACCTTCACCTCGATCCTAAAACTCTTGCCCCTCACGTGTATGAGAACAGAGGCTATTTTCCCATATACCCAATTCATCTTCAAGCTCTTCCACATGCCTAATATGTGTTGCTAGGGCTATGCAACTTGCTCTGCTGAAAATTCAAGGTCCCCCATTTGCCATAATTTTGAGACCATGGTTGTCCACTCCTTATGCTTCCCAATCTGTAAAAATATAGAAAGTGGCACAATAACCAAAAATTGTAAGGGTTAATTCTAGACATGTAGTGGAATCAGATATACCTTTCTTCTCATCAACTTGAAACTTGACTCTTCCACAATGTCGAAGCCCAACTAAAAAGTAACATCTTGTTCAAAATTATCCAAAGTAATATTTACTGTTAAATACCAATAGTAGTTAAATAGTAACAAATAGATCTGTCAGTACTAAATAATTGTAATTACACTACAACTTATCTTCTTAAAAGGTTTTGCACATGCCATTTAGTACTGAAACCTATTATCCATTAAGTACTATATCAAGTACTAAAAGTAGTGCTAAGTAATACTAATAGAGCCATTCAATACTAATTAGTAACATCCTGCACTAAATAGAACCATGTATTAAATACTTTTATCTATAGTGTAGTACTATAGTACTTAAACTTGTCTTGTTACATAGTACTAATTAGTGCTACAATATACTATGTAACTAGTACTAAATAGTGTTGCATAGTACTAGATGGTATTGATGATTGGAGATAGTAGTATATAATACTATTATGTTCAAAATTGCATTATGTTAATCTAGACAGTAAAGATAGTAATAATAGTACTCATAGTATTCATAGTGCTATTAGGACTAATACTACCTCAAAATACTATTAGTTTTAATAGTGCGCATAGTGCTATTAATACTAATAATAATATTAGTGCTAATAATAATATTAGTACTAAATAGTACAATTACAATAGACATAGTACTAATAGCATTGAGAGTGCTAATAGTCTTAATAGTACTCATATTACTATTAGTACTAGTACTAATCACAACACTATTAGTAATATTAGTACTAAATAATGCAATTACAATACAGATAGTACTACATTATATTATGTAACTAGTACTAAATAGTGTTGCATAGTATTGGATAGTATTGATGCTTTGAGAGAGTAGTACATAATAATATAGTAATCTAGAAAGTACAAATAGTACTTATCTCATTAAGAGTACTAATAGTACTATTAGTACTAATTATACTCATAGTATAATCATTATAGAACACTTCACCATAGGGGCTAGGCAACTCAATGGGTATTCTGAGAGCTGGGATGTGATCCTCCATGTTATACTCATAGTACAATCATTATAGATAGGGGCTAGGCAAAATGACTGTTCTGAGAGTTGGGATGTGATCCTCCATGTTGTCGATTACCTCTCCAATATAAGCTTGTGTAGTAGGTCTAAGGTTTACTTCTTGACGTTGTTTAAGTTTGCCTTGTCTTTCCCTTGCCTCCTCTTGGGCTTGGGTCTTTATTTGAGTGGCCCTTTCCTTGGTGGATTTCTAGTCATGAGAGGCATGTAAGGATTCTTCGCTAAGAGGACTATAGTATTTTTAAAAAAACTTACTACCATTAAGAAAACCAATAGTTTCAACTCTGTCAATACAGATAGTACCTTGTGGAGTAACTTCAAAAATCCTAAATGCTCTCTTTCCAATATATTTAAGCCTTTTCTTCATTCCAGACCCCATATATAAGTATAAGATCTCCTACCACCTCGATCTCTTTGTCCTTGAGATTTTGGTCAAACCACTTCTTTCTTTTGTCCTTTTCTGTCAGTATGTGTTGCACTATAATTCATCTTTCTTCTATAAGTTGTTCTAAAACAATCAACTAGTCAGCCAATTCATTACCATCTAGCTTTTCACTTACATCTTCCCTTAAGCTAGGGATCATGAACTCCCAAGGCATTACTATCCCAAGTCCATACACCATCTTAAATGGCGTGCAACCAATTGCAACTTTGTATGGGGAGGGAGCGACATGGGATCGTGTTGATGTTGAAGCTTGATGCACTAACTCAGAGTCTAATCTCTCATAAGCTTTATGGGCCTATCCCACCATAAGGTTCTTTATCTTCAAGCTCCACATTTGCATCTACCGCCATACCGAACCAACTACCCATAAGGGCATCAGCAGAGCCATAAACTACCCTTAAGTGGGTCCCTAAAGCCTCTTCACTAGTTCTCAATCACCAACCTACTAGTAAAAAACCTTGGACGCCCCATCTCGCAAAAAAAAATCAATCCAAACTATAGGTTATCTCTCGATGGAGTCCAACTTGTCTTCTTAAAGCTCAAGGCTACTACTATGAGGGTAACACATGTATTTGGGTGCCAAAGAGGATGCACATGTCAATAGCCTCAATAGTCAACATACATATCAATCGGCCAATCAACAGTCTCTGCCAACCCTAATGCTATAGTAGAGAAGGGAAAACAAATTTATATACCTCCATTGCCAACATCCCACAAGATTTTGATTCCAAAATCTCTTTAAAAGATGTCATACCCCTTAAGGAAAAGAGACTATGATAAAGCCTCTAGTTTTCGTGAGTCATTCATAAGTTCTTCAATGCCTACTCAGCCTATGGGGTCCCTTGCACTAAAAGTAGGGGCTAGTGACAACCTCGTCTCCTTCCCATAAACCTCCTCTAGCTAGAAGCACACATGAGAAAATTGTAAGATTTCTCCCCAGCACCTCAAGATGTCCAATATCTTCCCCCTGTAATCAATTCTGTCTTCAGAATAATAAAAGATCTTGTTTCTAGAGAGAGAAAATATTCTAGAGAGAGAAAATATTCTAGAGAGAGGTTATTCAGATTTTAGATATTTTTGGATGAAAAAATATATATTCTTATTAAAATAAATTCCCCCGAAATAGAAGTTCAAAAAGATTTTCAGAAGGTGCATTAGAAATAATTTATAAGATGTTCAAAAGGCCTTATCCTAAGGATTCAAATTTTCTGAAAATTTTAAATTAAGGTTCTGAGGGGCCAATCAGATTCATCCAAATGTATCGAGGAGATAAATTGAAGAAATAAAGAAAATCCCCCCCAAAAATGAGTAAATACTCACATAAGATGAAGAGTGGACTAAGGACCAAAGGAAATACTAAAAAAATAAATTTTTGACACCTCAAGAGTGGGGATTCCCCCTCATGATGGATGGAAGCGCCTATTTCACATGTGTGGTGGAGTTTCAAATTCTCAAATATTGAGATATTTCATCTCTCCTCTCTCTGAATTCAAGTCTAGTTCTAAAAACTAAGCTAAACTGACCCAAAAATGGTCAAAATTTGACCAAACTGAGCTGGAAAATTCTACAATCAGTTTTCTTGGATAGAAGCCCACTTTGTCCTATAAGTAAAACTTTTCCCCCTTTGTAGAAGCTTAATAGTGTTTCCTCTTCAAAAGAGTTGGTGGCCACTCGTAACAAGCAAACAAGAGTAGATCCCTCAAACCATCAAGCCAAAGGAAAGCTCACAAAAATTCAAGTAAGCTAGAAATCCTACTTTTTCTTTATTCCTTTTACTGGTTTTCTAAATTTTATTTTCTTAAAATGAAAAAATGATGTTATACCTTGTCGAAAAGGCTTTCCCCCTCTCTTCATTCTTAAATTCAGCCTTTCTTTATCTTAGATAAGTAATCAAATTGTTAGAATTAAACTTTTCATATTGTTTATCTTTTAAAAGTGAAATTTGATTGGTTTTGAATGCTTTAAACCATTTGGGATAATTTTTAAGTAACTTGAGGATACAAAAATTTAAAAAATGGTCAGCCATACAAAGGAGGTTATGGCATTTTTTTTTTGAAATTTTGTGAAATAAGTTTTATCTTTTATTATTCAAAAAGAGTAATCCCCACCATTTGTGTATTCTAAAAGTGTTATTTTCATTCTAGGCATAGAAAAATGCATAGTAGAAATATTTTTATTATAAAAGTGTTATTTCCATTAAAATTTAAATTCTATGAATAGAAAGATGCATATTGGTTATGTTTTTATTATAAAAGAGTGATTTTCATTAGATTTAAATTCTATGCATAGAAAGATGCATAGTGGATTTTTTTTATTATAAAAGTGTGATTCTCATTAGAATTAAATTCTATGCATAGAAAGATGCATATTGGAAATAAATTTTTTATTATAAAAGTGTTACTTTCACCAATTTTGATTTTTATGCATAAAATGATGCATAAAAGAATTTTTTATTATTATAAAAGTGTTACTTTCATCAAATTTGATTTATATGCATAAAATGATGCATAAAAGAGTTTTTTATTATTATAAAAGTGTTACTTTCATCAAATTTATTTTTATGCATAAATAGATGCATAAAAGAATTTTTTTATTATAAGAGTGTTACTTTCATCAAAATTGATTTTCATGCATAAATAGATGCATAAAGATTTTTTTTAATTATAAAAGTGTTACTTTCATCAAAATTGATTTTCATGCATAAATAGATGCATAAAAGAATTTTTTATTATTATAAAAGTGTTACTTTCATCAAAATTGATTTTTATGCATAAATAGATTCATAAAAGGATTTTCTTTTATATAAAAGTGTTATTTCCATAGAAGTTGGATTTTATGCGCATAAATAGATGCATACAAAATTTTTAAATCAAAATAAGAGTTCTCTTTAATCTTATGTTTAAATCCCATGAATATTGGTAAATGAATTTAAGTAAATGCTCTGTGAGAGAAAATTCTACCGTTTCATATTCTCTAGGATGGTAATGAGAAAACTCGGAAAAACTATCGAAATCGGAATTTTAGATAAATGATTAATTTATTTCTCATAAGAATTGGTGATTAGTTTTGAATTCACTTAAGAAAATACTCAATGAATGAAATTCAGTAAAGTAGTAATTAAAATATTACCCTTCAAGAAAGATAGTTCAGGAGAACCTTTCCAGACTCAAACCCTGAATCAGACTATGACCCTGAGTCAGTTTCAAGAAAAGACAATGTAACTAGTTCAGAAAAATTCACTCAAATCACCCACCGAATCTGAAACTAAGTTGAGACCCTTTGATTTTAACTTGAGAATCAAGGTTACAGAATTCGAGGAATTCTGTTTGGAATTCAAACCTGCGATCAAAAAGTCTTGGGATATGGATTTAAGATATACTCATTGTATTCAAAAGAAAATCAAAACTGCAAACTTGCATAGAAACCCTGTTTTCTTAAAGGACTGTCTTATGCCAGAATGCTGGAGGGAGCATTGGTATATGTGTTTTTCTAAGGGAAGTTCGGTTGCAACAGCTAGCAAGGAGTGTTCAAAGGACGGCTCACACAACAAAAACTTACCCAAGTCTTGGACCAGCGTGGGTATGGTGAAAAATGGTGTGCTTCCGGTACGATGGGCAAGGGCCGATGAAGCGGTCTGTGAGTGAAGTGCCAGGACACCTAAGGAGGATCCTGGAGAGTTCTGACCAGGCGACGCACGAGCTCGCGGTGCTTAGGACACCCATACGTTTGTCGTGGAAGATATATATCTGTATGATGATGAGAAAATTATTGTAATCTGTTACTAGATCTCGTTGCTGACTTGCTAGTCTCAACGGAGAGTCCAGAGTGATACTGTTTTGTGAGAAAAAGGATTGAATGGAAATTTTGAGTTATGACATCTGTAACCAATAATTGTTTATCAATGGATTGTTTTTAAAAGTTAAAGTTTAAAGAGGAATGTGTGTGTATCTGTATTCTAAAGCAAAAGTTAAGAAAGGCATTTAATTATGGGTGGGTGAGTACTTGTCTGATTCTACTAATTCCAGTGAATTGGGCGGTGGCTAACCCATGGGCCGGATGGGGTTAGGCTGGAATCAGTAGAGTTTAAATAATAAAATTGATTAATAGGAATACGCTTAGAACTCGAGTAGTTAAATAAAAGCTTGAAGACTTCTCTAATGAATAGATCAATGGGTGTGCCTGATTCAATTAGGAAAAAAGCGTTGATCCCTTCAAGTAATAGTTTCCCTTCTATCTCATTTATTGAGATGAAGGTTAGTTCAGTGTCTTGACCTCGTTAGAAAAATTTCTTAAGAAAATAAATGGTGGAATCGTCCCCATTTTTTGGGCATGGAAAATTTTCCCAGTTTCAGTTTTTGGAATGACTACCAGCTTAGTCTTATGCCCAGACATTCGAGGGCGAGGCCCTCAGTGGCAAACCCTACCCCGCGTAAGAGGGAGTTGCTTCCGCTACCAGCTGGGAATCCCGTGTGCGAAGGGGGTAGTTGGGATCCCACAGTTGGTATCAAAGCACTGTTATAAATTTTACATAACAGCAACAGAAATTGCTTAAAATTTTAAAGTAAATCTGGGAAATAATGTTTTCACTTGTTAATATTATGTTGAATGAACTTCAAAAATTGAAAACTCATAAATTGATTTGGAAAATTTATAGATGGATACCCTGAATCTATTTGGCATTCCTGAACTCTTCCAGAGTCAGGATATGATAGCGTTTGCATTTGAGCATCTCATTAACTCTGCTACGACCCGAGTAAGTAGAGTGAGACTCGTACGTCATTTTGAGAGTCTTTACTTTCCTAATTCTATTGAACGACGTCGGTATATGTATTAATGTCAGTACCAGTCAGCATTAGAGGCTTAGGCAAAATATTTCCTTAGTTATGATTCTGATAAGGCTAGGGCTTGTTCAGCATGTACAACCCTTTGATCATTCACCCACGAACTTCAGAATTTCATGCCGAGTTTTTAGGATTCTTAGTCGCTTTATCCCTAGAAGTAGAATTACAGCACCTCTTTTTGTAATGAATCGTGTGTACCATGGTATGTCTCCTTTGCAGTTTCGCTTCTTTATGCATACACGATTGAGGCAGTGATTTTGGGAGCCATGATGCTTTATGTATATATCGAAAACTTTTGATAATAAACGATGTTTTGCAAAAAAAAAAAATTATTTTCATGATTGTGAGTATGGTTAATAAAATTATCAGAATAGATCTTGTTTCATGAAGTATGATGAAATAATTATATGTTTAAAGAATAAATTACAAAAATTAAATAATCATAAATCTGTTATCAAAGTTAAGTTGACAAAAATCTCGTTTTGTCAGAGTCATGAGACGCGCAGCCCGTGCAAGCAATCGGATCCTTTAACACATGACGAAGAGTTAGATCCCGATGTTCGAAAAGCCCTGCCAAAAATCCCAACCTGGTCCCTTCAAGGGTGAAGGGGAGCAATTAGGTGAAGTAGTGGAGAAGTGGATTGAGACTATGGAAGAATACGATATAACTGGCTACAATGAGAGAAGCAAGATGGCTCTCGCCAGGTTCAAGATTGTGGAAATGGCGAGGGTTGCTTGGAGGAATCACTGTGAGACTAACCGTCTTGACCAGAATACCCAGACCTGGACCGATCTTAAAGCTTACCTCAGAAAGAGGTTTTGTCCTCCGGGCTTCCTTGAAACTAAAATGGATGAGTTCTTGGAACTAAAGCAGGATAGCCATAAAATTGAAGAGTACCATCAAGCTTTTGCCCTTCTCCTCAAATATTTCGTGCAAGTGGATGAAGAGCAGCTAATGGCGAGATTCATTCGAGGAATGAACGAGCCATTGGACACCTTATTGAATAATGCTAAACCTGTCTCAATGGCCGAAGCTGTAAGAATGGCAAAGGACTTTGCCAAAGCCTTTGTTGTTAAGGTCTCGCCGCCGAAGACTACACCCTCTAACTTTAAAAGATTCCAAACCCCGAGAAGTACTTTAAACTTTCCTCCCCCAAAGAGGGAGCAAGGCCTAAATCAAAATCAGGATATTGGGAGATTCAGAAGTGAAGGAAGACCCTTCCCACATAACATTTTCTCAGGAGCCGCACCTCTTTCAAGGATTCGGAGGGATGAGCTCAAAAGTGAGAATCGGTGTTTTGGATGTCAGGGTTCTGGTCACCAACTGAAAGATTGCCCAACTCCTGCCATGTCATGTGAAGGGGACAGGGAAGTCAAGGATCGAGAGTGTAGAGACCAGCCCCGTCCTATCAAATCAGGCTCCATCTCATCAAAAAATCAGGGCAATCCCAGGAGAACTCTAGCTCAGCCATCTGCCTCTATCGTCCAGAGTAGCCTCAAAACTCCTTCCCAAAACTGGGGCAACCAAAGAGAAAGAGTTCCGCCTTAGACTGTAGTAGCAGCCAAAGCAGTCACGATAGCAAAAGTAGTGGAAGAGAAAAGAGGACATATTTATGCAGCAATTGAAAACCAAGGGCTAAATTGCCAATTCTCCGTCATTCATACTTGAGCTAAGTATCAGGGTAAGCCTTTTAAGCTTTTGATTGATTCAGGCAGTACTCATTCTTTCATTTCCCCAGGATGCTTGTGTAAGTTAGTCTTAGAACAGAAATCGGAGAAACCTATGCAAGTTGAATTGGCCAGTGGGAAGATTCTTTTCACTCACCTTGAGACAGATCGTATTTAGTTCAATCTAGATGGGAATTTAACTGACTGTAAGTTCAGAGTTATACCTTTGGGAGTTTTCGATGAGATCCTTGAAATGGATTGGCTCCACAAAAATTAAGCTGACATTCACTGTCATAATGGAACCATTTCCTTCTATGACCACACGGAAATAAAGTTCAAGGAACCGAAATTTCAGGATCCCTAAGTCTGCAATTAGTAAAAGCTTCTAAGTTACTAAAAGGACTTAGAAAGAAGCAGCTCATTTATGTTGTCAAAATGAATCCAGTAGACACAAAGTTAAAAGCTAAAAAACTTGAATGGTTAAGTGATTATGATGATTTATTCCCAGCAGAATTAACAGAGATGCCTCCAGTTCGGGAAGTAGATCATGTGATAGAATTAACCCCTGGAGCTCAACCAATAACCCTGTGCATGTACAAAATGCCAGTTCTTGAAGCCATCAAACTCAAGGAATAGCTTAGACAGCTAAGAACAAAGGTTTGTAGGACCCAGTGTTTCACCTTGGGGTGTGCCAGTTCTCTTTCAGAAAAAGAAAGATGCAACGCTAAGACTCTTTGTGGACTACAGAGGCCTCAATCAGAGAAAGTTAAGAATAAGTATCCTATCCCCCAGAATTGATAAGCTTCTACACAGACTAAGTGGAGCCCAGATCTTCACAAAGATAGATCTCAAATCAGGGTAATATCAGATCTTCACAAAGATAGATCTCAAATCAGGGTAATATCAGATCAGGATTAATGAGCAAGATATCCCAAAGACAACCATCAATACTCGTCGGTATGGGCATTATAAATTCACTGTTGTCATGCCATTTGGATTGACAAATTCCCCAGCTACATTCAATCGCTTAATGCAGGATATTCTCAGAGAATACTTTGATGATTTTTTTCTTGTTTTCTTTGATGATATTCTGATTTACTCAAAGAATGCAGTTGACCATGAAACTCATATCAAAAGGTTCTTGAGATTCTAAGGAAGCATCAACTCTTTGCAAAAAAAGAGCAAATGCACTTTCTGTGTCAACCACGTTGAATACTTGGGCTTTCTAGTATCCAAAGATGGAATTTCTCTAGATTACGCCGCTAAAGTCCAAGCAATCATAGATTGGCTTGAACCAAAAGCAGTGAAAGAAGTAAGGGAATTCTTGGGATTGACTGGTTGGTATAGAATTTTTATACCAAATTATGCTCTCATAGCTTCCCCCCTGACTAATCTTCTCAAGAAGAATATTCGATTTCAATGGTGTGCCAGGTGCCAAGTGCCAGAGTGCTTTTGATAAGCTAAAGACCACCTTGGTAACCAATCCCATTTTGAAGCTGCCGGATTTCTCTCTACCCTTTGAGGTAGTAAACTGATGCCAGTGGTTTTGCCTTAGGAGGTGCACTCATGCAGGAAGGTCATGCAGTGGCCTATGAATCCCAAAAACTGAGAACGCATGAAAGAAATTATGCTATCCATGACCTGGAACTACTTTCAGTAGTATATGCCCTGAAGTTGTGGAGACATTACCTACTGGGACAAAGATTGATCTGACAGATCATCAGAGCTTAAAGTGGATCTTCACTCAGAAGGATCTCAACATGCACCAAAGAAGGTGGATGCAGACCCTGCAGGAATTTGATGAAGTGTGTGGATTGAAGAGAGAACGGAGCTTCAATGGTGGATGCTATGTAGGTGAGAGAGAGAGAGAGAGAGTAAGAATGACACAGTGTGTGGGTACAATAGTGTACCTCTTTTTGGTTTTTTGGATAGGTATATAGTACATAGAGTACAATGCCAGGCCTAGTGGTCAGGTACATTGCCCTTTATTTCCAACAACCTTCCCCCTAAAGGAAATGTGCCCAAAGGTAGAAGAAAAAGAATCAGCTAATTCTAAGTATGTACAAAGCTGAAGAGACTATACCCATCCAATCTCCATCATCTTTCGGCAATGGGCAAACCGCTCAGCTGGAAGACCCTTCATGTGAGAAGGTCTGCAGGGTTATCATCAATGTGTACCTTGACCAGCTCAATGCTCTTGCTGTCAAGTACCTCCCTGATGAAATGATACTTCACCTGTATGTGCTTTGTCTTTGCATGAAAGACAGGGTTCCGTGCTAACATGATAGCACTCTGACTATCACAGTGGAGGAAAGGAACCTGGCTAATACCAAGCTCAGTAATCAAACATGATAGCCATAAGGCCTCTTTGCATGCCGCAGTGGCAGCCACATACTCTGCCTCTCTAGTAGAGAGTGCAACACACTTCTGCAACCTAGATATCCAAGAGACTTATCCCCCTGTGAAGGTAAATACATACCCTGATGTGGACTTTCTACAATCCACATGTCTAGCATAGTCTGCATCGGTAAAGCCAACGACAGATGACTTCTGTTTACCAAAGGAGATGCACAAATCCTTTGTGCCTTTGAGGTATCTCATGATACCTTTCACTGCTTCCTAGTGCTTCTTGCCAGGGTTTGCCATGTACCTGCTAACTACTCCCATTGCAAAGGCAATAATGTAAGGACGTTTAGCAACCATAGCATACATCAAACTACCATTAGCTGAAGCATACAGAATCTTGGCCATTTCAGCCTTCTTATGATGTAGGGCTCTCCTCTGCACTCAGTTTCAGATATGGAGGCAATGGAACCCCAATTGCTTGCTCCCCCTCCATATTGAAATGCTGCAAAACCTTGGATACATACTCCTATTGGGACAAATAGAGAAGCCCCTTTGGTCTATCCCTGAGTATCCGCATCCCAAGAATATGATTTGCATCACCAAGATCCTGCATGTCAAAGCTGCCATGTCGACTTTGCTTTAGAGAGTCCAAGGCATGAACATCCCTGCCTGCAATCAGCATGTCATCCACATACAAGACCAATATTGTAGTGGATACAAAGTATCACTCTTTGAGCCGCTGGCAATAACCCTAGATCCCTTAGAGAACTTCCATTTTCCATCACCAAAGGTGGTATGAAAACCATCATCATCTAGCTGCCCAGTACTGATCAAGCTCTTCTTGAGCTGGGGTACATGCTGTACATTCTGAAGAGTAAAGACAGATCCATGCTGAAACTGCAGCTGCACACTGCCAATGCACGCAATGTCACATGCATAGTTGTCCCCCAAGTGGACAACACCATGTCTACCCCCCAGTGTAGTTTGAGAACCACTCACACAATGAGGAGTGACATGAAATGAGGCACTTGAATCCAAGATCTAGGTATACATGTCATCATCCATATCTATTACCAAGGCATGTGCACTGAAGCAAGAAGAGACAGGGAGTACATCATTACCACTGTCGCTCTCATGGCTGACTACATTCACTTCTTCAATCTTGACACTACTCTTCTTAGCTAGCTGACTGTCCTTCTTCTCATCCTTGCTATCATCAGTCTTCTTACTCTTTCCTTTCTCTTTCTTCCACTTAAAGCATTCCTGCTTAAAGTGTCCTTTCTTGCCACAATCGTCACACTCCACATCTTTCCTACGAGATTTACTGCGTCCTTTGCTTTCAGATTTCACCTCTGCTGAGACCTGCCTCTAGTATGCAAAGCACTGGACGACTTGTTAGATGCATTGTTCTGCTGATTCATCTCTTCCATAAGTAGAGAACTCTCTACATCAGAGTATAGCATCATAGCATTTGAGTTCCTCTTGCATGTCCTGAAAGTATCCCAGCTTTCAGGTAGAGTACATAACAGAAAAGTAGCCTCATCGATATTGAACTTCAAGGCAACTAGCTGGCTGAAAATGGAATGAAACTCCATGAGGTGTACAGACATGGTGGCTGTCCCCTCCTTCATGCGTAAATCCATCAATTTCTTTAGCTAATAGACTTTACTTGCAGCATTCTTTTGAGCGTACAATTCCTCCAATTGCTTCCAAATAGCATAGGTAGAATCGAGCCTTCTATGCTGAACAACAAAGCATCGAAAACTGAAAGCTCAATGGTCTAACAAGCTAGCTCATTCAGCTCATCCCAATCCTCTTGTTCTATGTCCACTGGTCGTGCTCCTTTCAGCTTGATAGGCTTCACTTGTTTCTTTTGAACCAAGACATTGTAGCACTCCTTTTGCCAAATTGCAAAGTTATGTGCCCCTTCAAGCTTCTTGATGTGCATATGATGACTACTGTCACTGTTGCCAGCCATAATTGTAGCTCAAATGACAAGAAGACAAGCCAAATCTGTCAAAAAACAAGTGACCAAGAAGAGATGCAAACTGACCACAGCAAGATCTGATGTTCACTGAATAGCACCAAAATGCCTGTATAGACTGATCTGTTTCAATGTAAAAATGAGGCATAAAGTATGTGCACCCAATGTCCAAGCATATGTCAACAATATCAGAACCAAAATAGTACATAAGGACCTCAATGGGAACCATCCAACTATCCAAAATACCCTCTCTATTATGGTACTTGCAAACTGTAATTTTCCAGCCAAGACAAAATGTCCCAAGCTCAAAATTATTCCCAGGTATATGACATCCAAGATAAGCATCTAGACATCACTTTGAGTACCCGAGATAGTGCCTACAACCAATAGGGGTGTCATTCACTGGATAAAATTGCATTCAGCCCCTGCTATTACAGTAGTGAATTCACTATCAAAATGAGCAATGATAGTGCCAAAGTGAGCTTCAAATCAGTACCAAACGGTAGGCATAACATCCCATGACAAGTAGGCATCCATTTGGGCATGTATAAGCATCAAACAAACAATGCTATTCAAGCATATGCATGAGCTGTCAATGCTGCCCTATAAACTATTATGAACAGTGCAAGAAACTGAGTAAAACACTCCCAATGCCAATGCCAAGCTCGAATAAAATTCCAAGCTCAAGAGTGAGCTCTCAAGTATCCAATGATGGTCTTGGAGTTGCCAATGATGAAGGAGATGATCAAGATAGTGGGCTGATCTGCCTACAGCCAAGATCTGTATACACTATCCTTAGAAAACAGCCTCTGTGTTTTCAATTTTAGACATACCTGCACTCCAAATCAGCTCACAAGTTCTTCCACAAAGTCGTAGAGCTCAAAGCGAGATTCATTTCATAAATAAAGTTTTTGAATCCGAGTTTTCTAGCTCAAGTTATGAGTAAAATAGTGACCTATGGTCAATCAGTCCAGAATTGAGACAGACTCATGGCTGCTGACGTGATGGCGCCTGGCTGGTTGGGAGGGCTGGAAGGCTACAATGACTCAATGCTAATGTGGGGGGTCCCAAATGACCCTCCCAAGCTCCCTCTTGAAGCTCAGTGGCAATGGTAATGCTTATGCTTCACAAGAAGCAAAGAGACATGGCTGTCCTGTTTCCATCTTGAAGTGCTCTTCCAAAACAGCTCAAGACACACTCAATAATGCCCCAACTCTGCCCTGATGAGGTTCAAAGGTGCCCTGATAGATGCGAAAGCAAATGAGATCAAGACAAACCTCAATGGAGAGCTGCCATGGCTGCCATAGCTGTGAGCTTTCAAGCCGACCTGCTGCTCCCCTGCTGTGCAAGCTCCTGCTCCCGAATCCCGAGCTGTGATACCAGTTTGAAATCAAAGAGAGAACGGAGCTTCAATGGGGTGGATGCTATGCAGGTGAGAGAGAGAGAGAGAGAGAGAGAGAGAGAGTAAAAATGACACAATGTGTGGGTACAATAGTGTACCTCTTTATTGTTTTCTAGATAGGTATATAGTACATAGAGTACAATGCCGGGCGGGTAGGCCCTCTGGTCAGGTACATTGCCCTTTATTTCTTCCAACATTTGATTTTGAAATCAAGTACCGCCCAGGCAAAGAAAATGCGGTAGCAGATGCCCTCATCAGAAAAGCCTCCTTGCTTGCAATTACTATAGTGTCAAATCCTTTGATTATTGAAGCAAGAGAGAAGATTATGCAGGATAGATTCTTTGGCCCTATTGCTACCCTACTTATGCAAGAAAGCAAAACTCCACAGGAGGTGAACCGAGTTCAAGGGTACAGCTTGGATGATGGAATTATGTATTATAGTCGCAGGCTATGCATTCCCGATGATGAGGGAACTAAGGGTCAAATTCTGAATGAAACCCATCATCAGCCTTATTGCAAGACATCCAGGTTTCATCAAAACCTACATGTTTGTGAAGAAAAGATTCTTTTGGCCTGGTCTAAAAAAGGATGTGCTTAATCATGTACGTCAATGTCTGACCTATCAAAAAGTCAAGGTCGAAGAGAGTAAAAATGCCTAGGAAGTGGGAATGTATCAGTATGGATTTTATTACTGGATTACCTTCAGTGCAATCAGGTTACAGTTCCATCTTCGTGGTAGTTGATAGACTAACCAAAGTTGCCCATCTGATTTCAGTAAAAGAAACCTACACTAAAGTGGATGTGGCCAGAGTGTTCCTCAAGGAAATCTTTAAATTGCATGGCCTACCTAGGAGAATAGTAAGTGATCGAGATCCCAAGTTCACGTCAAGATGTTGGACTGCATTTTTCGAAGCAGTAGGAACTTTCTTGAATCTCAGCACAGTTTACCACCCCAAGATCGATGGTCAATCAGAAAGTAGGTGACTTAGCCTACTAGCTTCTTTTGCCTCCTCATCTCAAAGTACATAATGTATTTCATGTCAGCCTTCTTAAAAAGTATATACCAAGCCCGAATCATGTGCTTGATGATGAAATCTTAACTTCTTCAACCCAAGGGCAGATGGAACTCCAACCTGAAGAAATCCTTGATGTTTGAGAGTAGGTTCTCAGAAGTAGAATTCTAAGAGAATTATTGGTTAAATGGAAGTTCTATAATTTTAAAGATGCCACTTGGGAGAAAGAAGCCGAACTGTTTGCGGGATTACCCCTAGTTTGCGAGATGAGGACATCTCACGTTTTTCAAGTGGGAGAGAATGTAAGATTCCTCCCTAGCCCCTCAAGATGTCTAGTATCTTCCCCCTGTAATCAATTCCCACTTCAGAATAATAAAAGATCTTGTTTCTACCTATTTTGGCTTAGAGAGAGAAAATATTTTAGAGAGAGATTATTTAGATTTTAGATATTTTTGGATGGAAAAATATATCTTCTTATTAAAATAAATTCCCCCAAAACAAAAGTTCAAAAAGATTTTCAGAAGGTGCATTAGAAATAAATTATAATCTGTTCAAAAGGCCTTATCCTAATGGTCCAGATTTTCTAAAAATTTTAAATTAAGGTTTTGAGGGGCCAATCAGATTCATCCAAATGTATGGAGGAGATAAATTGAAGAAGTAAAGAAAATCCCCCCAAACACAAGTAAATACTCACATAAGATGAAGAGTGGACTAAAGACCAAATGAAATACTAAAAAAGTGAATTTTTGACACCTCAAGAGTGGGGATTCCCTCTCATGATGGAGGCTCCTATTTCACATGTGTGGTGGAGTTTTAAATTCTCAAATATTGAGATATTTCATCTCTCCTCTCTCCTAATTCAAGTCTAGTTCCAAAAAGGTAAACCAACCCAAAAATGGTCAAAAATTGACCAAACTGATCTGCAAAACTCTAGAATCAATTTGCTTGGTTAGAAGCTCACTTTTTCCTATAAATAGAAGCCTCTCCCTCTGTAGAAGCTTAATAATATTTTATACACTGTTACTCTACTCCACCTAGAGCTAAAAACAGTGAATTTATTGATAATTCATTAGTTTTTGACCTTTCCCTCTTCAAAAGAATTGGTGGCCACTCTTGTTGCAAACAAGAGTAGATCCCTCAAACCATCAAGCCAAAGGAAAGCTCACAGAAATTCAAGTAAGTTAGAAATCCTACTTTTTCTTTATTCCTTTTAATGGTTTTCTAATTTTTATTTTCTTAAAATGAAAAAATGATGTTATGCCTTGTTGGAAAGGCTTTCCCCCTCTCTTCATTCTTAAATTCAGCCTTTCTTTATCCTAGATAAGTAATAAAATTATTAGAAATAAACTTTTCATGTTGTTTCTCTTTTAAAAGTGGAATTTGATTAGTTTTTAAATGCTTTAAACCATTTGGGATAATTTTTAAGTAACTTGATGATAGAAAAAATTAAAAAATGGTCAGCCATACAAAGGAGGTTATGGCAAAATTTTCTTAAATTTTGTGAAATAAGTTTTATCATTTATTATTCAAAAAGAGTAATCCCCACCATTTGTGTATTCTAAAAGTGTTATTTTCATTCTAGGCATAGAAAAATGCATAGTAGAAATATTTTTATTATAAAAGTGTTATTTTCATTAAAATTTAAATTCTATGCATAGAAAGATGCATATTGGTTATGTTTTTATTATAAAAGAGTGATATTCATTAGATTTAAATTCTATGCATAGAAAGATGCATATTGGATAATTTTTTATTATAAAAGTGTGATTTTCATTAGAATTAAATTCTATGCATAGAAAGATCCATATTGGAAATAATTTTCTTATTATAAAAGTGTTACTTTCATCAATATTGATTCTTATGCATAAAATGATGCATAAAAGATTTTTTATTATTATAAAAGTGTTACTTTCATCAATATTGATTTTTATGCATAAAATGATGCATAAAAGAATTTTTTATTATTATAAAAGCGTTACTTTCATCAAATTGATTTTAATGCATAAATAGATGAATAAAAGAATTTTTTTATTATAAAAGTGTTACTTTCATCATAATTGATTTTTATGCATAAATAGATGCATAAAATAATTTTTTTATTATTAAAGTATTACTTTCATCCAAAATTGATTTTTATGCATAAATAGATGCATAAAAGAATTTTTTATTATTATAAAAGTGGTACCTTCATCAAAATTTATTTTTATGCATAAATAGATGCATAAAAGGATTTTCTTTTATATAAAAGTGTTATTTCCATAGAAGTTGGATTTTATGCATAAATAGATGTATAGAGAATTTTCATATAAAAAAAAGAGTTCTCTTTAATCCTATGTTTAAATCCCATGAATATTGGTACATGAATAAGTAAATGCTCTGTGAGAGAAAATTCTACCATTTCATATTCTCTAGGATGGTAATGAGAAAACTCACAAAAACTATCGAAATCGAAATTTTAGATAGATGATTATGATTAGTTTTGAATTCAGTTAAGCAAATACTTGAATGAAATTCAGTAAAGTAGTAATTGAAATATTACCCTTCGAGAGAAAGATAGTTCATGAGAACCTTTCCAGACTCAAACCCTGAATCAGACTATGACTAAGACATAACTCCTTCATCAATTTCAAGAAAAGACGATGTGACCAGCTCAGAAAAATTCACTCAAATCACCCACCACCGAATCTGAAACTAAGTTGAGACCCTTTGATTTTAATCTGAGAATCAAGGTTACAAAATTTGAGGAATTCTGTTTGGAATTTAGACCTGCCATCAGAAAGTCTTGGGATATGGATTTAAGATATACTCATTGTATTCAAAAGAAAATCAAAACTGAAAACTTGCATAGAAATCGTGTTTTCTTAAAGGATTGTTTTACGCCAGAATGCTAGAGGGAGCATTGGTATATGTGTTTTTGTAAGGAAAGTTCGGTTGCAGCAGCTGGCGGGGAGTGTTCAAAGGTCGGCTCATGCGGCAAAAACCGCCCCAGGTCTTGACCATTATGGGTATGGTGAAAAATGGTGTGCTTCTTGTACGATGGGCAAGGGCCGGTGAAGCGGTCCCTGAGTGAAGTGCTAGGACACCTAAGGAGGATCCTCGACCAGGCGATGCATGGGCTCGCGGTGCTTAGGACACCCATGCGTATGTCATAGAAGATATATATATATATGATGAGTGACGAGAAAATTATTGTAATCTATTACTAGATCTTGTTGCTGACCTGCTGGTCTCAACGGAGAGTCTAGAGTGATAGTGTTTTGTGAGAAACAAGGATTGAATGGAAATTTTGAGTTATGACATCTGTAACTAATAATTGTTTATCAATGGATTGTTTTTAAAAATTAAAGCTTAAAGAGGAGTGTGTGCATATCTGTATTCTAAAGCAAAAGTTAAGAAAGGCATTCAATTATGAGTGGGTGAGTACTTGTCTGGTTCTACTAATTCCAGTGGTTGGGCGGTGGCTAACCCATGGGCCGGATGGGCTGGAATCAGTAGAGTTTTAATAATAAAATTGATTAATAGAAATACGCTTAGAACTCGAGTAGTTAAATAAAAGCCCAAAGACTTCTCTAATGAATAGATCAACGGCTATGCCTGATTCAATTAGGAAAAAAGCGTTGATCCCTTCAAGTTAAGTCTGTAATAGTTTCCCTTCTATCTGGTTTATTGAGAAGAAGATTAGTTCAGTATCTTGACCTCGTTAGAAAAATTTGTTAAGAAAATAAATAGTGGAATTGTCCCCGTTTTTCAGGCATGGGAAATTTTCCCAGTTTTGGTTTTCGAAATGACCACCAGCTTAGTCTCGTGCCCAAACATTCAAGGGAGAGGCCCCAAGTGGGAAACCCTGCCTCGCACAAGAGGGAGCTGCTTCCGCTTGTCAGCTCTACCGGGAATCCAGTGTGCGGAGGGGGCAGTTGGGATCCCATAGAAAACTATCTGTATAATTATAGAAGATGACCACCCAGGTCCTCCTTGGCTATTGTAGCCGTGGGGGCACTAGAAGTATCACTGGATTTATCAGAGTCATCATCCTATATATGATCATTGTCCTTCTTTGAAAACTTGGCCCTGGCCTCGGCTTTATCTTTGGTCTTGCAATCCTTAGCCAAGTGGCCCTTCTTTCCACCACAAGATTAGTATCATGACTTTGTTCTATCTTTTGCACTATAGCAAGTGCTTGATCATGTCCACTAGGAGTAAACCTTACCTTCCCCTAAGAAACAAGGACTGATTCCTCTTCATTTGTACACTAACATGTACAACAATATAGCACCTATACACATACTAAATATCCAACTAACCATTAATTTTTTTTTAAAGATAATGAGAAAGAGCACATGTCAAAACAATAGAATGAAGTACAACTCTATTGTGGATATAGGTTATGAACATGGACTTTTTGTGGACCGATGCGAGTGACCATATCCTGGACGCGGTTGCCAAGAATGGTGCTATCAAGGGTAGCTAAGTATTCATCCTTACCAGACCTACTCACTCTTTTTTTATGCACCACTAGGGGAGAGATGTTGTGGAGCCATCTTTGTGGACTTATTGTACCTACAACTTCATCCCCTTGCACCATGCTTTACCTGTGCACATCACATGTCGTACACAACGTCTTACTTATGTTAGCACTATACAATTTATTTTAGGTGCTATGTCACAGGACTATTGCAGTCCATGGTAGTAGAGATATCATAATGACACGATCACATGAGTGTACATTAACCCACAGTGGGAGGACCCTATCAAGATAGAACTGCATAGGAACAACTTGTAGAGCACAGGAGGATGGCAAGAACTTATGGACTTACATCGTTATTTATTGTAGTAATGTTTTTGACTCCTTGTCCCTTCTGGAGAATGGTGGGTGCTCCTAGAAAAATTAGCTCGCTTACCTATAGTACCCATGCCAGATCACAGTGAGGATGCACTCAGACCATTTCCTAGTATACCAGAGAGCACATATATATCTGAAGAGAAAACCCAAGTTAGGGGGAAAATTAGCCTAGTGACATTGAATCCAAGCATGCTTACAAACTATGGTTATCTCGATGATGAGCTTGCTAGGATGAGTATAATTTACAAGTTATTGAGGTGCAGTTGTGTAGACTAGATCCAAATTTACAACTTGCAGTGGACATGCAACCTCAATATGGACTAGATTTTTCCACTTGCTCAGGTGTATCCTAACTCACTCTCAATTTTGAATTTTTTCTTGCATATCATTACATGTATTCATAGAACTAAAAGGCCTTATGACTAGGTAAAATTTTCTTTATAAGTGCCACTTAGGGAAACTTTAAGGTCGTATTCTTTCTTAGATTTAGTAATGTTCCTACTTGCCTATGACTGACCTTAAATTATGTTGATGGAGTATGTAGGTACTCCCACTCAGATTTTAGTGACCTTTAGCTCAATTGTAGGTGAAAAAATAAACCAAAGAAGAAGAAGAAGAAGAAACCAATAATAATTTAAAAGAAACACAAAAAAGATCAAGAAGATAACTATCAGTCGCAATATAGGATCCTAGTAGGAATCTAGGTTCCTAATGATGGTACCTTAAGACCGATGCCTTGATTCTTATGGGCTAGGACCTTGTGTCTTAAAAAACTAATAAAAGGGAGGCTAACCACCATCATTGTCTTAGGAGATTCCTAGTGGTCCTTAGATACTCTTGGCAGAGGTCTCTTGATCATTGCCTCGGTCTCCACATGGGTTGGTGCCTTCTCCCTTATAATATAATTACTACACAAAAAACCCTTTCGACTTACTGCTATTCACTAAAGTTTGTGTAACTTGAGACTGAACCATAACCGTACGCATATAACTAAGACTAGTTTAGGTATAGATATGCTTATTACTAACATCTAAGTTAAATTGGCCTTACCTTTCCTCTTCGTAGCATAACTTGAAGTTTCCATAGTCATTAAAAAAAAAGAGAAAACATCCATGCATAACCATGTTTCATCTTGTTATTGCAAAGACCTCTTTACTGGTTGATTTGTTTCTCACACAAATATCCAACACTTGGCCTTTGACTATCATCACCTTTCTATCCAATAGTCAACTCATCTTCACCAACATATTCTAAGGAAAGAATCTACATCAAGAAGGGGGGCATGTTAACCCTCATTGGAAACCTCTCTGGCGTTGATGCTATCCATTGGATACCATCACTTCATTTGGTCGTTGACATTAAAAATGCTAATAATATATATTTTATGTGTGTGATCATCACTTGTCTATGAAAGGTGTGCCATGAGATTAACTATGAAAATTGCATGCTTAGATTAAGTGTTTGTACTATCCTAGGCGGCCTTGGAAAGACATGGACCTATATTTTAAGTATGGCTGGCCAAGGTGTGAAGGCTGGGGGGGGGCAAGATAAGGGTCAATTTGTATTCTCACCATTCATTCTCTTATGCAACTAATAGAGCGCTCTTCTTCTCTACCCTCTTGCTCTCTTGTGTGTCTTGAATAATTCAATTAGAGCTATTGCATGCTTGTTGTGTACAGCAACATCGTCTCTATGAGAATCCGAGTATAAGTATTCATGAGGTGAGTGACACACCTTGCCGATGGAATTGTCAGCTAGGTTATGGAAGATTAGCTTCTCGTTTCAGCTGTTTTATGCTCCCGAGAGTGTAGCTGGGTAAAGTCCCATGACCTTAGTTAGTTCCTGCACTCTTTCTATGGTGCAAGGGCTTCCCACTCATGATATCATAGAGTGGCTGAATTGGAAAATGGGATAAGATTTAGTGAAGCCAAGGAACTTTTTTGAGGTAAAAGTAGGCAATGTTGACTGTCGAAAGGCCTGGGACTCCCAAACTGTCAAGGGTACTCGTCGTTCCTTGCACTCTACCTTGGGTTTCAATAAGAAAGATCCTACGCAAGTATTGTTGAGAAGCTTGTCATGTTTCTATTCATTCTTCATGGATGAAGCATGGGACAAGTGTAGTTCTCTCTCTCATTTGGGTTCGTGGACCTTGACCAAGCTAGAACCCATTAGTGGGGCCAAGATGGCACACCCATTGAGCAACATGATGTAATGTACTGAGAGGATAAGGAGCAACTCGCTTTGACATGGTTGAGATGGGTTACCACTTTTCTAGTTTCACTGCACCCATAAATGTGAATAATGAAGAATATTATGTGGTACTCAGCAAGAAATCAAAAATATTCCTATCAAAGGAGGTGAAAGATGGCAGGGGTAATGTTTTCAACATCACTAATGAAGTGCTATATGGTGTCTATTATGAAAAACTCCTTATGTCCTTTTAAAGGATGCACCAACTACTATACTGCATGTTAATGCAATTGTGGTGATAAATTTCTAATGCTACGTGTAAAACACAAGGTGAAGGGCTACAAAATTGTGTACCATGTCCCCCCCCTCCCTGAGGTGCACAATAGGATTTTGTAAAGAATTTCCTTCTAAGTTTTAAGTTTGAGGATCTTGGAGGGCATTTCATTTCCCCATTCAATCCCATGCTCAAGAGCGTGATTACTTACTTAGAAATGAAGAAAGGAGAGAGAGTAAGGTTTTAAAGATTGTTTCTAATATGATCAAGAAAGATGTAGCTTTATGTTGATTTCGACTTACCAGTCATCAATCTTTTACTTTTATTAATATGATAAGAAAGATGTAGATTTATGTTGATTTTGACTTACCAGTCATAATTCTTTTACTTTTATTAATATAACTTCTCTTCTTCGCATTTAAAAACTTTAGAGCAATGTTCATTTTTAGTAAGTTCACACAATGTTCCTTTTGAATAATAGACTACAAGGTTCCAAGCTTCATGGAGCTATTCAACTGAAGATGTACACAAAGAAAGTCTACTACTAATGTTTCTAAGCACATAAACATGGTATAGATAAACATAGTAATAAACACCTTTAATTGACTATATGGTCCAATGTAAAAAAGTGCCAAATATATATTTACCAACATAGTATACATATTTTTTGCTGATGTCCCTTAATACAATGTGCTAGTAACAACAACAACTTTAGATCTTCACATTTACAAAAGATGTAGAATTCGAATGGTAACACATAAACATGGTACAGAAAAACATAATAATAAACTCCTTTAATTGAGTAAATAACATTAAAAAAAGACAGTTGGTACAAAGATACATAGTAAATGTCGAGCAAAGAATATATCCTTGAGAGAATCCATAATTCTTATAGACCTACATGGTGATGAAAGCATCATTGCCTTGTCTTTGCTTTTTGTAGAGGGGATAACATTCTTCATTATGACTTTTTGCTACTTTCTTACTGTTTACATCAAATTCTCCTCATCATACAAACTGTTATCTTCATCCAACTCCTTGGTGCGCTTCTCCTTTTCTTTTCCATCATTTAACCCATCTTGTTCTTCTTCAAAACACTTCTTACTTGGGTCTCCACACAATCCTTGTGCCTAGGCATGCAATTGTTTCTTGAATTCTGGCACACCAGAGTTAGTACATATAGTACCATGCAGTCATACACTATGTAATATACTCATAGACTCCTATTTAATAATGAGTATATGACTACAAGGTAGTACATAGTACTAAATAGAACTATTTAGTAGTCATATTCAGTACGATATGACTACAAAGTACCCTATAGTCATGTAGTGCTTGATAGTGCTCATAAGTACATATAATACCCTATAATCATAGAATCATAGTACTAAATAGTACCATATGAGTATTAATATATAGTATATGACTACAAGGTACTACATAGCACGACATGTAATCTTATGAGTACTAAATAGTACTCATGCAACACCATTTGATAGATTATGGTCATGTAGTAGTAGATAATAGTCATAATGTGCTATTTAGTAATACCTTGGTACTTCTGTCAATTAGTTGCTATCTAGTATTACCAAAATACCACAAATAGTACTACTTCTAAGTGCTAATATAAGTGCTCACGTTCCACTTGACTGAATCCCATGCTAGCCACCCATTCTTGAGGTACATTTTCTTTTTCAATGAATGGTGCATGACATTGAAGACTACTAGAGAAATGAACTGCTACACACAACATATGGTAGGTGTGGAGATATGGTGTACTAACTACATGCAATGTCTCTCTACTAAACCCAAGTCCACAAAACATACACTTGTCATACATCAAAATGGTCAAACTTAACCATGTTCTATTATTGAAATCATATATTACAAAGTACCTATGTGTAACGTGTTCATCATTGGTAAGATTTTTAACCTATCTAACTTCACAACTACATCTGTGACATGAATGGGATGCTCCATTAGCAGGTGTGACGAATTTAGAGAGAGAGAGAGAGAGAGAGAGAGAGAACCAAACCTGGAACCTTGGAGCCTATAACCTTGGAAATTTGGAGCCTGTTGCCAACTGCTCGCCCATGAGTTCGAATGTTATGGGGCCAGCAACAGTGGGTGGCCTATGATACCCTCCTTGTTGTCGTGGTGGTCAATGGCGGGTGGTCTATGATACCCTCCTTGTTGTCCTGGTGGTGGATGCTCTCGCCCACCATTGTTGATGCTTTTCCTCAATGTAAGGATGTATGAAATTGATTTCCATGCAGTCCATGGCCCGCTGGGTAATTGGCACAGCTTGGAGTTGTTGATTGAACAGGATCTAGATTGTTACCTGCTCGAACTCCGTGCAGTCGAGGGGGTCTTGCGAGTTGAGAGGATTAAGAGAAGGGTCGACCTCCTCGCGCTCATGTGCTCGCAGTGGCAGAATCTCATTTTCTTCGAGGGTTGTTTGGGGGGAATGGGGAGTTGGTGACGAGAATGGAGGGTTAGTCGATGTAGAAGTTGTGGTTGTGGCGAGGTTAGAACCCAGGGGATTCACTCTTAGAAAACTTATGATATCATGTGAGTGTACAATAGGATTAAGCTTATAAGGTAGGGGTAAGTCCATGTATTTAGATGAATAATAAATCTTAAATTTAAGTTAGGGGGAGGGGGCCTCGGTAGTACTTACTTTCATGATGCATCTATGGTAATGATCTAATGATATCAAGAAATGATATCGGTAGTACTTACTTTCATGATGCATCTATGGTAATGATCAAATGATATCAAGAAATGATCACAACATGTTTCAATAGTGATTCAAGTAGGTTGTGGTGATTTATAGTGATTATTTCATAGTATTCAACATCTATTTCTTGGTAGCATGTATGAAGTAATTATGGTTGCTTAATAAGGTTCAAAGTGACATACTTTATACTAAGGAGAGGGGGTTCGAAGTAACATACTTTAATCTAAGGAGAGGGGGTTCAAAGTAACATACTTTAATCTAAGGAGAGGGGGTTTGTAAATGCTAGAGAGAAAACATAGATATAAGGAAGGGGGTTGACATAGTCATTCTTAAAGGTATATTTATAAGCTTAAAGAGGGGGGTGTTATCATCTTATGAGGATCATATATAGGGAGTTTTCTTGAGGTTCATGCATGCAGGTGACATCCCCCTTTGTTGTGAGTGAATTCGTTGGGGGTTAGCATCAAAAAGTAATGGGAGCTTTGCAGAAGAGGAAGGGATGTCACAGAATGTTGTGTGCATTCCCAAGTTCAATGATAAAGAGGGTGGTGAGGGTGGGGTTGGTGAGGGAGGTGGGTAGGAAAATGAATGGGTGAAGAGGATAGGGGAGGGAAGAGGGGTAGTGTGGATGAACCGGAGGGGGGTGGGGGTGGTGGTGGTTGGGTGAGATAGATTAGGGTGTGGAGGTTGATGTGGGGGAGAGGAAGGTCTTGGTGGTGGAGAGATGAAATACCATGAGAGCTTGCATTGGGTAAGCAAGGAGAGCTATGGTGGGTGTATATGAGTGGCATTCATAGTGGCTTGTGTAGTGATAGTGACATAGATGCGAAAGATAGAACTAGAATAGCCAACCCACGATTTTTTTCTCATTCATATGACCTATTAAATAGGAAAGATACATGGCTACACTTTTACAATGATTGGTGCCATTTGGAAATGACCTTTTGTTCATTGGCTTGTGCTATAGCACCCCTTTCTAATTGGACCACCTTGACTTTGCTCTAATGTTATTGGACCACCCTTTCTACCATTCCCTTTGTTTTCTAAAGGTGCCATTGGCTTTATGTAATGTGAGACTTTGTACTCATAGGTGCATAGCTACCATCACTATTTTAACACCCCCCTTTGATGCTAGGCTGGTCATGACCATTAGCCTATGTCACCAAAAAGTGTAGGTGTCCCCCCCTTAAGCTAGGCTGAACCAATGGTGTATTCTTTATGACCAAAGGGTGTGGGATATAACCCCCTTGAGTGCCCACATTTTTTCATAGCTTGTGGAGTCACAAAAGGTGTAGGAGCTATACATAAATTGGCTTATTGAGCTTACAAATTACAATGGCTAAAAAAACTTTTCCTCATTGAGGTCATATGAATTAGGTGCTGCATTTGATACAAAATTATATTTTTTCTTTTGAAAGCACTTGTTTGCTTCATGCCCAAATCTTGGACAAATAGAGCATTTTGGTTTACCTTTGTTCCTGCAATCTTTCTCCTCATGGTTGTTGTAGCCGCAACAACAGGTGCACTTGAGTCCTTGTGTAGCCATTTGAGGTCTTGGATTCCTCCTTGTAGCCATGAATGCTTGACTACTTGATGTAGACATCCCTGCTTCCTTCTTCACCTTCATCTCCCTCTCCAATAGAGAGGCCTCACATGTAATGATAAATTGTCCATATTTGAAAGATACTAAACCAAATCACTATAATCTTGAATGTCACAGCTTGCCAATAAAATGGCCTTAGCCTCATCATCTTCCAGCTTCTTGACAATGGAGACAAGTTGTTGCTTTAAGCTCTTATATATCTATTGATATGACTCATTACATCTTCATTGGGTTTTAGTTTAAGGACATAGATTTCCATGAGTAATTTAACCTTGGAATGCTTAGATTTTGTTCCAATATCATTACATCTTCATTGGGTTTTAGTTTAAGGACATAGATTTTGATATGACTCATTACATCTTCATTGGGTTTTAGTTTAAGGACATAGATTTCCATGAGTAATTTAACCTTGGAA
The DNA here is from genome assembly GCF_041138505.1 of Cibotium barometz. Lineage (NCBI taxonomy): Eukaryota > Viridiplantae > Streptophyta > Polypodiopsida > Cyatheales > Cibotiaceae > Cibotium > Cibotium barometz. The sequence goes on from NC_141071.1 coordinate 35,530,565, forward strand.
TGCTTAGATTTTGTTCCAATATCTTTTCTAACTCATCCCAAGCCTCTTTGTCATTACTAATGCCGCTAATATTATGAATTACTTCATCACTCATTTGCATAAATTCTCCACTCTAATTAACTTACTAAGTATGATTAGGCTTCAACCTTCTAGCTGCCATATCCACTATCACCCACATCTTATCCGCTCACTACTCTCTACACACACACCCAGGACCAAAACCCTCTTAGGAGAACATAGAGAACCCTAGGGAATTCCTCTTTAGGATATTAATTTGACAATTTTATTCTTGGAAAGCTTGGCATCATTCAATTTTCAACACCCAGTTTTCAGCAACGCAAGTAGCAAGGTGAAAAAGGCTTGTTCTCTCAAACGGTGTGGACTAAACTAAAACGGCTTGAGTAGGCTTATCTAGTGCCCTTCTAAGAGGCTTTAAAGTCTTGTGGTGATCTAAGAACCCACGTGCCTATACGGATTGATTTTGTCATCAGCTATCCACCCCATCATCAAGCTTCCATTGAAGCTGTTGGTAATCAACTTCAACTTCCTTTTCAGAAGTCTTCAATTACCATTTGTTGGAGTTTAATTTGGCTTTATTTGAGTCAATCTTCATCAAGTTAATGCTCCTCTTGAGGTCCTCTCACACATAATCCTCCTTGCACAACTTGCATAAGTGCACACACACAAGGTATTTAGCTCAACAAAGTAATTGTGGCCAAATCAACTTCTTGCACTCATTTAAGTAAGCCCAAGTGAACACATTTTATTGTAAGGCATTAGACTACCCTTGGGAGTCCCAAGTGGTAAGACCTTGCCATTTGTAGTTCCTTGTAACGTGTCATCGTCACCATGGCACATACTATTGAAGTGGATAAGTTTAATGGCTTCGGATTCCATACTTGGCAATCCAAGCTTATGTATTTACTCATGAGAAAGAATCTATGGTCCAGCTAATGATAGGGAGGCAAACTGAGTCAAGTTTAAGAGGGCTTTGGGAGGAGAGAAATGAAAAATCCATAGGTACTATTGCATTGGCTTTAGAGATGACTAATGCAAGCTCATAGCATGTAACCAAGCTCTCATACCAAGATAAAATGCCATGAGAGCTTGCATTGGGTGAGCAAGGAGAGCTACAGTGGGTGTATATGAGTGGCATTCATAGTCGCTTGTGTAGTGATAGTGAGATAGTGGTCATAGATGGGAAAAATAGAACTAGAATAGCAAACCCAAGATTTTTTTCTCATTCATATGTCCTATTAAATAGGCAAGATACATGGCTACACTTTTACAATGATTGGTGCCATTTGGTAATGACCTTTTGTTCATTGTCTTGTGCTATTGCACCCTTTTATGATTGGACCACCTTGACTTTGCTCTGATGCTATTGGACCACCCTTTCTACGACTCCCTTTTATTTCTAAAGGTGCCATTGGCTTTATGTAATGTGAGATTGTGTGCTCATAAGAACATATCTAGTATCACTATTTTAACATGGAGGTGGTTGGGCCCCTTGGTCGTTGCTTCTGCTTCTGTCGTGCTCGTCGTCATTGCTGTCTTGATCTTCATCTTCAGAATCCTACGGCCCATGGGCTTTGAAAAAAGCTTTTTCTTCTGCAGCTTCCTCAAGCGTGAATTCCATGGGGAAGGCCATGTGCGAATTGTCGAATTGGCAGATGCCCATGGCCTCCATGACCTCCATGACCTTTACCTGGATGTGGCATCTTTGGTATAGAATGAGAAGTCCTACCGCGAGATGAGTATGGAGGAAGGGTGTCATTGTAAGATTCCTCCCTCCAGCTTTTGAGGAGTAAAGGTATAAGAACCTCCCCTTCTGTTCTTGAAATTATTCTCCTCTCTGAAATAGAAGAAAGATCTTGTTTTATACCCTATTTTGGCCAAGAGAGAGATAATCCAAAATTGAGATATCTTTGTAAATAAGAATCCTCCTAGTGTCTAAAATGGATTCCCTGAAATAGAAGTTCAAAATGAACTTTCCAATGTGCATTAGAAATCAATTGAAAATGGTATAAGGGACCTTAGCCTAAGGGTCTACATTTTCAAAAAAATTTGGATAATGGTCCAATTAAGGTTCCAATGGGCCAAATGGATTAATCCAAGTAATGGGATGAGATAAATCCAAAAGAATAAAGGAAAAAATCTAAAAATGAGTAAATCATTAGGAAAATTCTAGACTCAAAAGAGGGCTGTTTCAATAATAATATAATAATAGACACATAGATTGAGTGTGACATGAAATCTACCAACAATATTCACCGGTGGTGGGACCTCTGTACAAATCCACCTAAAATGTGGAGAAACTCTTATCTTCATGAAATATAAAAAAAACCATCACCTTGTCTTAAAATATTTTAAACCGTTTTTTTGTCAGCACCTAACACAATAGAAGAATGTTTTCCACATTCCTGTGTTAGACGTGGAGTAATAAAAACTTCTTTTCACCACCCCTAGAACTAATGATTTTGAATGCTTGGAATAGATAGATACCCAATCTCCTGGTTATTCCCTCAACTTGGTTCCACTTTTGAAACTCGAAACATCTTTGGTGCCCAAAAGGACACACCGTCCCCTCATTTCTTCTTCCCTCAGTCATCCACTTTCTGCTACTTCTTCTTTCTCATACGTCTATTAATCTCTCATGGCAATGGAAAGTGGACTGAAACTAGCAAGGAGAAGTAGCTCATCTGTTGTGTTGTATAACATAAAAGACGAGAACCAAGAATGGATTCCCCAAGTATACAAGAAGTACTCTTGGGTCACTATGCAGCCAGGAAAACGTGGCCACTATCGAGTGAAGGGAAAGGCATTTGAAGACTTGGCCAAACATTGGAAAGGAAGGATCCTTGACTTCAAGATGGCACTAGGAGGGAAAACTGTCAAAGAAGTGTTGATCCAGCATGTATTCATGCAAAAAGAGATCAACGTGGGACCATTGGAAGGACTTCTAAGAGACAGACCACAATGTAAGTGCTTGTGTTTTGTATTCCAATGTTGCAAAATAAGGTGATTGATACACATTTTTCTGCCTTGCACAGATTTATACCCATCCAATCTCCAGGAGTGGGAGCCTGCACAATGCTTGATGGGATTCTTGAATGTCGTACATGGTGAGGTGGGGGAACTTCAACACGAAGGTCATGCACCAAGTGATCTCGCAAGAAGTAGAACATATTTCTATGACTCATTTTATACCTTGCCCACTCAATCGAGTCGACATGGAAAGTTGGAACGTATTCATTTGCCTGCACTTGATAGTCTTGTGAGTGGCCATTGCTTGATACAGAAGTGATAGAGTCATACAAGACCAAAATGTTTAATGATATTAAATGTGCTATGAAGCCTAGCATTGGTGCAAGAAATGTCCACTTAAGTTTGTTTGTTCTAATTGCATGCTTTGTTGATTTATTTTCTGATTGTAAACAATTGAGAAAAACTAGAACAACTTTTATGTGCAAAGATATAGATGAAGACTGGCTTGATCATTTGTTTGACAAAGGTTGGAGAGTGAAATCATCAAAGGGAGATGATTTGATCGAATGTCGATTGAACACCTCTGACATTGCATTTTGGTGAGTGTTATAACATTCAAATGTCTTTTTGTGAAACATTTACAAAGCTTATTTGATTATACTCGGAAAATTATCCTAATGATATTTTGGCAGAATCTGATACTATATTGCCAGGCAACATCTGTGCATATCATTTACTTATAGAAGGAGGCGATGGATCAACAACAACTGGGAAACCATGGACCAAGATTCAAGAGATGGCAGCCACTCTTGCTTGATAGATATAGTTATGATTCAACAAGGTCACCCATCATTGACATTGGAAGTGGAAGAGAATTGGACTCTCGAATATGTTAGGAAGGAATTAGAAGTAGCTATTCAGAATCCTCCAAATCAATTTTGCTTCAAGCTCGATGGTCGGAAGGTAAGTAGAAGAAGAGAGCATCAGATCATTTGTAAAGATGTTGCAGCCCCACATGAATTGGAGGCACTAGAAGATATATGATGTGACCATGTATATGTATACGGTGACAATGTATTTTCTATATGCAATAAACTTATCTATTCAAAACATTGCTTTTGTAATGCTTTATTGTTTAAAACAGTTTATTGAAGGTAAAAATTCCCCAATTGAATTTTTATGTACACAAAAAGGCCTAAAGTAAGAAAACAAGAAGTGAAGGAACACAGTAGCAAATTTGATCCTCTGATTTTCAAATTAAAAGTGCATTTACAATTGATGTTCTCTCTCCAATAACACTAAATATATGTAAAAAAATATAAATGTACATGTGTAGTTGCATATTTACAAATAGCATGTTACAGAGTTAAGTACATTTGTTGGAAGAAGCAATCCAACAACACATCGATAAGAAAAAAACTATATATCACTGGAACCCATAGGCCTAGGCTTTAGGATGGAGCCGTGGCTCTTCTACCAAGTACATAGCCCATCTAAGAGGCTCAGGGGGGCCTATCCCCCCTCGTGGATTGGGCGGGATGAAGTCCATTGGGCCGTCTGGAGGCATTGCTTCTGTGACCTCGATCATTTTCGCAATCATTTCCTCCTCCCTAAACGTTTGGACGTCTAGGTCCATGTAACGAGACATGGATGGAAACTGCCATCACAATTTATCAAGGCATAAGATCAACATGACAATATACAATAAGATAAACAAGAGTACGCATGTGTATGGGAGCTGAAAAATGCTTACATCCTCTGAAGGGAGCTGAAAAATGCTCCGTAGCAGCAACAATGCATTGAGAGCAACCCTCCACCCACAGCTATAACCATCATCTTGTTTGGGCACACTAACCGTTCGAATGGTCGCTCGCTCCAGGGTGTCGGTGTCCATGCTACGGAGCTGAAAAATGCTCCGTAGCAGCAACAATGCATTGAGAGCAACCCTCCACCCACAACTATAACCATCATCTTGTTTGGGCACACTAACCGTTCGAATGGTCGCTCGCTCCAGGGTGTCGGTGTCCATGCTCAAGCTCTCATAAGCGGCCATTAGTTTCCTGACACCACTACAAACAAAGACGAATCAATATCCTGATCAATCTAGACTTCTAACTTAAACAATAATATGTATCGTAATGATTTTAACTCACAGCAAAACATTGCCATGGACACCAGATGTTGAATTTGCAAGGTAAATAACATTGTCTTACACATTGACTAGAACAGGACTCCAATGGACACTGCATCACATCCAAATAGATTTCTATTAGTTTCAAGCTAGATGAAAAACAAAATGCCTCCTCGCATTGTGGTGAATTGATTCACTGTGAAGCGAAAGCACGTGCTAAAGGAAGCACTATATAACTCGTGTGTATGGTGATTTGTATAAACATCATGCAAGAGAGATACAGAGACAAACTCACTTTTCATGATATGCCAAAAAAATTACTCGAGCATCATCCAGCTCTGGACCTCCCGAAACCAGTTCAGCACATCAAGGTAGGGAATTGACTCTACTAGCAAAAGTGTTGACACTAGCGAATCAATCTGGAACACCCGATGCTGTACATCCTCGAGCAATTGTGAAATAACAAAACTTCACAAGAAAACATATCAAGAGTTAGGCATAAACTTTTAAGAGCCAAGAATGAAAAATTGTGGGAGGATAGAGGAAAGAGTATACCTTAAAACACATCTGAGCACTTTGTCGTTGACTTTAGTTCTAGGATCAAACAAAATGTTTATCTCCTCATCATGAATCGGGAAATAACATCTTTGTCCTCTAATATGATAGGGTACATAGAACTCCGGCAACAATCTCCCGATTCATAGCGTGGAGTGCGCGAACATTTTTTCTTTTTGTTTGCAATGCAAGCATTGCCACATGATGTTCCCTTTGAGCGCTTGCTTGAAATTTTGCCCGATTCTCATGTTCATGTTCTAGAACTCCCTCCGTCACCTCTTCAATTCTCACTTTTTGAACGGGACAGACATCCAAAATTTGCACCATTCGTGCATTAGTAATTGTAACTGGCCTAAGTAATCATATCTAAAACAAAGGGCTACTAGGCTGAAAAAAGCTTTCTTCATCACTGTGACCCTGTGTGCATGGGCCGCAAGAACGTAACTATCCAAAAAAAATTCAATCATCCAATCCTCTGCGGCCTCCTACAAAGCAAAACAGGGCCGATGCCTTCCACCTAAAAAAAATTCCATTTCATTCACAAATTCTCCTGGAAAGCCTCTGGAAAGGTAATCTTGGAATAGCACTAGTCAGGTGCTTCATAAATCGTGTGATTTCTCGTAGCAGTGACGAATGCTCTGCGAAATGCGTTTGTCTAGGTTGCAATTTGGATAATCGGGAAGGACTGCTCGATTTCCTCGATCTTGAGGCATTTAGAGTGTCCATCTTCTTTCCCACTAGATGAGGGACCTACATTGTCCTTGGGTCTACCTGTATACCTTACACGAGCCATCTGAAAACGCAAGCAAGTACAGAAAACTTAGCTATTTAGTAGTACACGAAGGTGATAATGCGATGGAGACATGTTATGATATACACGATTCATCACTGATACTGGTGCTGTAATTCTACTCCTAGGAATAAAGCGGCTAAGAAGTCTAAAAATACGACAAGAAATTCTAAAATTCCAGGGTGAATGATTATAGAGTTGTACATAATGAACAACTCCTAGCCTTATCAAGATCATGGCTAACGAGATATTTTGTCTGAGTCTCTATCGTTGATTGGTATTGACGTTAATACTTCACCCTCTAAAGAACCACATATGCTGACGTCACTCTACTGGATCGGGAAAGTATACATCCTCAAAGTGACGAGCGAGTCTCACTCTGCTTTCTCGGGTTGTAGCGGAGTTGATGAGATTTTGGAAGGCAAGGGCAATCATATCCTCACTCTGGGAGAGTCCAGGAATGCTAGATAGATCTGGGGTATCCATCTAAAAATCCAGTTCAATTTATGAGTTTTCAATTCATGAAGTTCATTTTAAACATAATCTTAACAAGTGAAAACATTATTTCCGAGATTTACTTTAAACTTTTAGGCAATTTTTGCTGCTGTTTTGTAAGTTTATAACAACGCTCTGATACCAGCTGTGTGAGACGCCTCTCCCCTCTGCGCACTGGAAAGGTCCTTTTATGCATGCTTCCCAAGGAAGCATTTTTGGGGTGAGGACTCCTCTTTCTTTTGGGACACGGACCTCGATATATATACCGGTGTGCTTGACAGCTGTCAAAATGTTTTTTGGTGAAATTGTCCAGGGTGTTTTCTTGGTCACAAGGGTGCAATCCATTCGTCAATTGGACATGAAGACATGTACTTATTAAGGTCAGAAGTTTACTGTAATTTAACTAAGAATTTACGTAGATTCTTATTATGGTGTCCATTTTGAGTGCTGTAAAGTTCTATATCAAGGTAAAATCATGTGCACATTTCAAATTTGGACTCAAAATTATAAGATTTCGAGTAAAAATAGCTCAATTATTAAGTTGATGATTTTTACATTATCAAAAGGAACATAATTTCATCTATTAAAGGGACATATATTATTATTGAAGATGGACATGTTACAATTATAATGTCCCCAACGTTTTGGAGGGTAATTAAAGGGATGCTCATATTGTAAATGTTGTGGATGATGATGTCATTGAGAAGATCAATTGATAGAGGAGGCCTCATTATCATCTAGTGAACTTATAGTACATCCTTAGATCCTTCTATAGATATTGATAAATTATCTTTTAACCTCGTATTTGAAATATAGAAGATACGAGGATTGCATTAGAAATTGACCTATGGAGCCATGGACCTTGTACAAGATAAATAGTAATGATTTCCCCTTTAATCTCGTAATTGAAGATATAGGAGATACGGAGATTGCATTTAAAAATTGATCTATTTAGAGCCATTGACCTTTTACAAGACGAATAATCATAAAAGAGTATTACCGATGGGTTTACCGAGTCCCATAAGATCACATCCCTAAAAAAAAACTCTCTCCTTAAAAAAGCTAATAGAAAATGTTGGTAATGGTGGGTAGATCTTTTGTAATGTATGAATTTGGTAAGGCTATGAGAAAAATAAACACCAATGAGCTATCTAGATAGGCCTCATCACTACATGTAAGCGTGTCCTTGAGATCTTTGATCCTTGTGAGAAACTCATCCATTAAATCTCCTTCATTCATATGCTTGGACTCTAACTGCTTATACAAGTAGGTCACTTGTGCCTCCCGTCAAGATTATCCATAGCGGAAATCATCCCAAGAATACCATTTCATCCTACAAAATACGAATCTCTACAAAACATGCAATTATTACAACTATCTATAGGTACTATCAATGCCCACCAATGAGATGGATGCAACCAAGATTGGGATGGCTGATGATGAAGGAAACCTGCAGAGTGTATGAAAAATGAAAAACTGTAGAGTGTACAAATGCTACAAAAGGAATGGAAAAGTGTATGAAAAATGGAAAAGTATAAAGTGTAGAAATGGTACAAAAGGAATACAAAAGTGTATGAAAAATGGAAAAGTATAGAGTGTAGAAATGTTACAAAAGGAATGCAAAAATCAATGATATGATGATGCTCTGATGATCAACTTGAAGATGCGATGTTGATGATGACCCTCTCTACACACCAAATGTTGTTGCAATGCATAAAACCCGAAATTGAATAAAGATAGTTCAAATCAACACTCCCCCGAGATGTTTGCCAAAATGTTACAATATGCGAACAAGTCTTGAAACGCCCCAGAATGCACTAATATTCTATCAACAAAACATTGTAGGGTATACCTTCTCCACCTAAGAGGATAGGTTAATTTGAGATAATCAGAAGAGTAGGTCGAGGAAGAGATGACAAGGGGATGAGAGCTAAGGAAACCTACTCTGCTACCAACTATTGGAGTGGAGACAAAGGTAACAATGCACACACCAATGCAACAAGCAAGTAGATATTGAGAGAAGAATAACACTCAAAGTAGATTGACACGAATGAGTGAAGAATAAGTGAAGTGACATGATAAGGCTTACACACACTCATAAGAATGTGTAGAGAAAAAAAACCCTTAAAGAGGGATAACGTTCCCTAGCCCTTGTTAGCCTACATCCAGAGAGTTAATACCATATAAATGACTACCTTTCTCAATCCCACTCTACAACTGTTAACTTTGCCCAAATTTTTGAAGATCCCATGTATGAAAAACATCCCTTTAGAAAAGGACACAAGGGTACTAGGTAATATCTCTTATAGCTCTTTACTTCCAATTAAAGCATTTGATCTTGCATAACTCAAAGAGATCATCAATACATGTGCAATGTTTTCTAATTGGAATCATATGCACAATCCTCAATGTAAGGCCCCCAACTTGTTCAAATATACTTGGACCCTAATAAACATAAAGTGGGCATCTCATTTTTTGGGAGGTCACAAGGTATTACAAGAAAAGTAAAAGGAGGTGAAGAAGAAATTCCACTTGTGATCAAGCATTGATCAAGAAGGTTGCAGGACTTACAATTCAATATGCCGCTCTTCTTGCTTAAATATTTTTGGGTGTAAATTGTAGAAAGTGAAGGGCCTAGAAGATGATCAATCATCGTATATTACCAAGATGAGATGGTCATATACTACTAAGAAGTATTGGGTGTGCATATAGTTGGTGCTTCAACTCTTGAACAAGACCGATTTGTATCTGATTCATTCCAACTTTTACCTATGGCTATCCAGGATATTATAATTTCTAGCTATGCTCAATGACCTAATAGCCTTGCATGCCAAATCTAGAGGTCATGAACAGATAACAAATTTGTATATGATTCATTCCATCTTTTATCTATGGATGTCCAAGGATAGTATAATTTCTAGCTATGCTCATTGCCCTAGAAGCCTTGCATGCCAAATCTAGAGTTCATGAACAAGCAACAAATTTGTACTTGCACACACATGAGAAAATTCAGCCAAATCAATTTTACCTAAGACTAGCCACAATGGAAAGAAGGACAGGAGTGGACATAGTTGTCGACCTCAAGCTCATGTTAGACACCTTCTCATTAAGAACGAGCCAAAAAAATTCAAGAAGATGAAGAACAAAGTAGTTTGAGATGATTGCATTCAAGCCAAAGTACAATTTCTAGCTATGCTCATTGCCCTAGTAGCCTTGCATGCCAAATCTAGAGTTCATGAACAAGCAACAAATTTGTACAATTTCTAGCTATGCTCATTGCCCTAGTAGCCTTGCATGCCAAATCTAGAGTTCATGAACAAGCAACAAATTTGTACTTGCACACACACGAGAAAATTCAGCCAAATCAGTTTTACCTAAGACTAGCCATAATGGAAAGAAGGACAGGAGTGGACATAGTTGTCGACCTCAAGCTCATGTTAGACACCTTCTCATTAAGAACGAGCCAAAAAAATTCAAGAAGATGGAGAACAAAGTAGTTTGAGATGATTGCATTCAAGCCAAAGTACAAAAACAAACAACCAAGATTTTTTAATTCACCCATGGATATAAATGTATTCACAATGTTTTCTACATTGTCCAAGTCACATATATTATTGCTATGGATTGCTATGGAGAGAGAGAGAGAGAGAGAGAGAGAGAGAGAGGGCTAGACATTGAGAAAGTACGCATACATAGGTTTTTGTTGCTTTTGATTTTTCATATTCAAGCAACGATTAAAATGCATGGCACATGGAGCTATTGTGACATAAGGTCTTGACTAGAGATCGTATGGGACTTTGATGACACTATAGCTTCCTTAAAGCAAGCTTATGTTTTTCATTCCTCTTTTACATTTTTAAGGAAAGAGAGAGAGGAGGGTTGAGTATTTAGCATAGAAATGCTTATGTATACCTATTTTAAAAAGAAAATTCCTATAAAGAAGATGTTTGATTGATGCTAGTTTTATAAAGGGTTGAGAATATAAATAAGCATATTTAATATACCATAAAAAGAGAACTTTAATGTTTGATGGAAAGGACCTTGCTCACGAAGATGAGAAGATAATATTTAGATAAAGTTTGATTGTTTGTATTGGTCTTGATTAAGAGGTCATATACATAACATAATTTACACATATAAGGAAGGGTATATTAGCAATACAACCTTAATATAGTTTGCTAATTGAATTGAGATGATTAAAAGTATAAATTCTTTTTTCTTTGGTAGTTTTGTCTAATTATAATCATTGGGTAGTGAGATTAAGAAAATTGTAGCTTCTTTTTTCTTCATGAGAAGAACAAATTGAAGAGACGGGTGATACTACCCTATGTAGGAAAGAAAGGACACGAATGAGGTTACCATAGTGATCAAAGAAAAGTTTCTTGACCTCCAACATCTTGAGTAGTCATAGTTCTTTGGAGGTGTGCTTGTAACCAAGAAAAGATGGTGGTAGAGAGAAAATCATCCTGTAGAGGGATAAGGTACCCCTATTGAGATATTTTTAGCTCAAGAAGCATCTTATTCCACTTTTTAGAATAACCAAGTCAAGGAACAACTTCAAGCAATAACTATCAATCAAAAGTGGGCAAACACGTGGCCACCCAATAAGATGTAATTACACTTGAATAAACATGGTAATCTCTCAATTAAAGCTCACTTAGGTTCCCACCTATAAGAAGATACGTAGTTGTTAGTTCATGTTACAGTTCAATTGGGTTCACTATATGTAAACTCTCTATATCACGTGCGTTCAAGGCCTATTTTAAAAACCCCTTATCTGTAAATTTTTCATGAATAAAACACACCTTTTTTCTATCCAATCTGTAAATACCGTCTTTAAATGGTCCCTTATGTCCTCTTATCTGAAGGGTAAAATACCTCAAGAAGGGTTCCAACTCCCAAAGGCTTCAAATTTGAGGTTTGCACCAATGCTCGAAAAAATGTTTTTTTTCAACCCTTAAAATTAAAAGCAATGCTTAGGCCTACCTGGGATGTAGACTTGGAAATCACTCTAAATAGACTTGGAAATCACTCTAAATGATGGAAATGTCAGGATTTATAACTAAAACACATGAATTTCATCCCTTAAAATTAAAGGTAACGTCCAATTTCAAGTGGGTTTGCTGAATTTCAGCTAGGAAAATTACACTACAAGAGCATTGGCTTGCACCTGGAGGAAACTCTCACACGAACTGGATTCTGTGCAGGATTGAGGAATATGTTCGGGATTTGACTGAAGACTTGCCTGGGCAAAGTCGAATGTCAACTGGGTTTTCTGGATTTCAACCAGGAAAATTACACTACATGAGCACTGGTCCACCAGGCGCGGCCCTGCACTGTGCAGCGACCAGCTATGCGCCAAGATGGCCGGACATTGATCCGGCATCCCACCCTCAGCAGCAGGTAGATACCATTATTAGTTAACGTCGTTTGCAGTGGTGCTTGCAAGCTATCATACAGTACAGCGCTGCAGTACAGTATTACGTGGCCTTTTGCGCGTATGTCTCTCACGAGTCACGTGTGTGTCACTGTGTTGTGGTCGAGGTGCGCCTATAAGCAACTCTCCTTTCGGCAGTAACGGCCGGCAGCTAGCTGCAGGTGGGGAACATGAGTTATAGAGGAAGACGCTGTACAGGAGGAGACGAAGACGACGTCGCTAGCAAAAACGACCGTCTACTAAAGTCAGCATTATTTTTACTAAACCCATGATTTTGAAAGTTGCCTGAAATCTGCCTTGTTTGGTCTTGGCCTTCTACCTCACCCGCTCTTTGAAGACTCCTTACCAACACATTTGTTGCCCAGAAAAAAAAAATGTTATCAAAATGCAAAAAGAGAGTGTTCTCATGGTATGTTAATTTTAATCATTTTAAGAAAAAATACAGCACAATTCCATCAAAATGTAAAAAAAAGCGTTTAATTCCATCAAAATGCAAAAACACAGTCTCTATTGTAGCCCGTGCCGATGCGGTCTACTTTGGCAGACTTACACACGCACACATACCCCCATCAATGACTAAGCAAAGTAGGTCAAATCACCATAATTCCATTAAAATGCAAAAAGCAGAGGGTTTTATTCAATCAAAAAAGAAAAACAAAGTCCCTTTGATAGCCCGTGGCGCTAGCACGGTCCATTTTGGCCATATTAAATTTCACCAAAACATACATCATAATTCCATCAAAAAGACAAAAAGAGAGTTTAAAGGACATTTGCACTCTCTCTCTCAGCTGGGGCACGTATAACAAATACGTTATAATAGATGAAGCTAGTACGATTAAAGAGTGCCTTACCTCAAGCAATGAAATTATTGGTGGGTCTATTGCATTGTCTCCCACACACCACAAGATTAATCTAATTAAGTTTTTCGTGTCATTGAGTTTTATAAAAAGTAAGAAGATTATATGCGTGTTATCTTAAAATTCATGCATCTCAATGATCCACAATAAAAGTAGAAGAAAAACATGATTACTAGAATGACCGAGTTTATTTAAAGATACAAAGATGTCCCAGATCTACTTGTAATGGAACAGTTAGGCCCTTCAAGCTTATTCAAATATTTTTTAGGGTAGCCCAAATAATCTCAAGAAGGCCCCAAGCTTGAAACATATAATGCCATTATAAGTTGAGGTACCTTGTGAGTTATATGCTAACAACCTTAAACATCATGTTTGAGAACCACTTTTGGATCCCTTATTACTACTTCAAAAAAAAAGATGCCTACACTTATTTTATTAGATAGAATAACATCCAATTCTATTGTGGAATCTTCTTCAACAAACCTTGATAATCTTGACAATGAGACTTCGATAGGGAAGTAGGGGATGTTAACAAATCTTGTTGACATATCTACCTTGTAGATCTCATTTTCATTCTCTCTCAGCTACACCTTGGGAGGGTGCCAATATGTATCGTAATAAGTGTAATCGATGGCCACAATTGCAGGGGGCTGGTGTAGAGCATCCCTCCACCAGTCCACCACCAAATCTAGAATCTGGGTGAAGATCCATGACATGGAGCAACTTGACTATCTATCCAAGAGGTCCATTTCATCAAATATGAGAAGGTAAGTAAATATTATGGAAACTTGTAGATATCTAATTTAACTGAACATCTTGTTACTCTCTAAATTAAAAAGTGTTGTGTGTCACATGTTGTTGTGATTTTAAAAGCGATCATCCTTGTGATGTATTTCAAACGTTTGTTTTGTAGTTGGTACCAAAAGTATTGAATGAAAATGTTTTTATTTCAAGTCACTTGTGTAGTTGGGTCCATATTCTTAGACCACTTGAGATGCAAGCCTTAGCGTGTAGAAGATCAAGCCCGAGAGTGGCATGTTGTTGGCTGCCAAGAGTGTGCCCAAGCCCCCCTAGCTTCTAAATAGAAAACATAATAGAGAGCTTTGATGGAGAGCTCTCCATCAAATCTCTTTATTAGGGTTTCTATGTAAAAGCTAGGGTTAGGGTCAAGCTTCAATGAGAAAGAAAAAAGAAGAAAAGAAAAAAGAGAAGAAAGAGAAGGGAAATATTCCCAAGAAAGCTTATTTGCATAGGAAATAAAGGAAAACAATAGACATATCTTTCTTAAGTTTGAGGAGGATAGGGTAAGAGAGGTAGAAGTGATAGACAAGGCAAAAACTTGCAAAAAAAAACTCAGAGTACAAGTTTATTATATTAAAAAAAGATAAAACTACACTGGCGGCAAAAGAAGCGGCAAAAGAAGCGACAAAAAAAGCACAGTATAGCAGTGTTTTTCTGCTACTATACTATGGACACTGCTGGGCAGCAATATTATGCTGTTGAGTAGCGAAAAAGCACTGCGGGGCAGCAATATATCATTGATCATCATGAAAACCCCCGATATTTTTCTTTCAACCCTATAACATGTAAAAGCATAAGAGAGGAAACATAAAAGGGAGAGATCTCTTACCTTATGGGGCTTGTATGTGTGGATAACCTACAAAATCAAACCAAATAAAGAAAAAAAGTATTACTAACCCTAATAGAAAGCATATACAAAACCCTAATCTTAATAAAAATCTTAAGTAATTGAATCTTTCATTTCCCTTCTCATTATAGCTTAACTCTAACCCTAGCTTCTAAATAGAAAACATAATAGAGAGCTTTGATGGAGAGCTCTCCATCAAAACTCTTTATTAGGGTTTCTATATGTAAAAGCTAGGGTTAGGATCAAGCTTCAATGAGAAGGAAAAAAGAAGAAAAGAAAAACTTAAAAGAGAAGAAAGAGAAGGGAAATATTGACAAGAAAACTTTAATGGAAAGTTTGCATAGGAAATGAAGGAAAACAGTAGTCATACCTTGCTTGAGCTTGAGGAGGATAGGGTAAAAGAGGTAGAAGTGATAGACAAGGCAAAAACCTATAAAAAAAACTCAAAGTACTAGTTTATTATATTAAAAAAAGATAAAACTACGTGGCGGCAAAAGAAGCGACAAAAAAAGCATGATATTTTAACAATATAGCAGTGTTTTTTTGCTGCTATGGACACTACTAGGCAACAATATTATGCTGCTGAGTAGCGAAAAAGCACTGCGGGGCAGCAATATATCGCTGCCCCACAGTGATATATCGCTGAGCATCATGAAAACCCTCAATATTTTCCTTTCAAAAATGATGCTACGCTCCCGACATGTTGTAGTGGAGAGTGTGGATTTAAAACCTACTCTTTAAGAGCTTTCCAACAATATGTCAGATGAGGTAGTTGTTCTGACAAAAGCTTAAAAGGGTTCACTGTGTCCCCATATTTTTTATCTTGCAAAATGAGAATTGGGATTCTTCCAAACTCTCTAATATATCATAGGCTTATGCTTAATCATAATCTTATGCATTAAGCTTATATATAAGCATAATGCACAAGATCTATGCATAAGCTTTATGCATATATCCATTTACAGAGCTTACACAGACATGAGCTTAATTCATAGAGCCTATGCATAAGCCTATGTGTAGAGCTTATGCATGAGCTTAATGCATAGAACTTATGCATAGATCTTAGTTCGTGAGCTTAATAAAGCTTAATGCATAGAGCTTATGCATAAGGTCTATCCATAGAGCTTATGCATAAGCTTAATGCATGGAGCCAATGCATAGAGCTTATGCATGAGCTTTATGCATACATTCTTATATATAGAGCTTATGCACAAACCTATGCATAGAGCTTATGTAGAAGCCTATGCATAAGTTTTATGCCTGCATGCTTTCATAGAACCTATGCATAGAGCTTATACATAAGCCTAAGCCTATGCAGAGAGCCTATGCATAGAGATTTATGTATGCATGATTTCATGAAGCATGAATATATAAAGTTGTATGCATAGGCTTGTGCATTCATAAAGCATGCATTGCATAAAGCTCTATGCATAGACTTGTACATAAGCTCTATGTAGAGGCTTGTGCATTGTCTCTATGCATAAAGCTTATGCATAGTGCTTGTGCATTATGCTTATGCATAAGCTTAATGCACAAGCCTATAAATAAAGCTTATGCATAAGCATAATGCACAAGCTCTATGTATAAGCTTTATGCATAATGCATACATAGAGCTTATGCATAAGCCTAATGCACAAATGCACAAGCGTATGTATAAGCTTTATTTATGCATGCTTTCATAAAGCATGTATGCATACAGCTTATGCATAGGCTTGTGCATTTTAAAAGGACAAGTAAAGAAGAAATCCCCAACACCCGGAGGTGTAAGAAAAGCAAAGATTCAAGTTAAGGTCTTACCTCTTCTGCTTAGTAGAAGCTTGTAGGCGGACGAGAGAGTTTAGAGAAGCCTACAATTAGAGCCTTCTTGCCAAATATGTGGACCATTTACCTTAACCTAGCCACACAAAAAAGGATTAGTAAAGCTTTTATTTAATAACTTAAGTGAATTATTAAGGTATACATACAAGAGAAAGAGAAGTGAATAGCATAAGGGAAAAAAGAGAGAGCAAGCACATTGAGGCAACTCTCAAACCCTAAATAAAACATGTAATCATTTTGTGTTACTTGAGATTACCTTAAGCTTGCTTGTGATGCTTATGGAGAGAGGGTTTTCTTTCTTGTGAAGAGAAAAGAGAGCTTTTTTGTGAAGGGAGAAGAGGTTGAAGAGATGAGAGCTTTGTAAACCCTATAGAAAACATGTTATTAATTTATATATTTTCAATTAAAAAGATTAAAGAAACAAAAAAGACAAGAGCTTGAGATTACCTTAGTGCTTGTGATGCTTGTGAGTGAAGAGAGACCTTTGTTACTCGTGAAGGGAGAACAGGGTTTTCTTGTGAAGGGAGATGAGGCCGGGGAAGAGGTGAGGACTTGTGAGAAAAAGGGCTTATGAGAAGAGCTTAATAGCAAGGGAAAGAGGAAGATTAGGGTTATAAGGTACAAGAGCGTACCATAGCTAGGGTTTAGTAGATAATATTCGAGCTCGAAGGAGGAGATGTTTGATGATGGAGAATTATAGGTGGTGTACTGCATGGGAAGGGGTTTCCTAATTTTTAAAATTTTTCACAATACACGACTATAGCCTCACGTATAGTTGCGCCGAGGCTATAGCCTCGTTCATAGCCTCGCGTGGTTATAGTCGCGTGCATAACCGCACATTGGACCGGAAACTCCAACCTCTGGACATTCCTCAGATGAAGTGGGAATGTATCAGTATGGATTTTGTCACAAGTCTTCCCACAACACAGGGAGGATATGATTCTATTTTAGTAGTTGTGGATATGCTTACCAAAGTGACCCATATTATCCTAGTAAAGAAGACATTTAAATCTTCTGATATTGCCCGCCTTTTCATCAAGGAAATCTTTAGGCTTCATGGATTGCCAAAAAGAATAGTCAGTAACCGGGACTCTGACTTCACTTCAAAGTTCTGGACATCATTATTCCAGGCTATTGGAACACAACTTTGTTTCAGTACAGCTTACCATCCAGAAACAGATGGTCAAACTGAGAGAGTTAATCAGGTTATAGAAGACATCCTGAGAGCCTATTGTGGGCGTGAACCAAAGAAGTGGATTCACTATCTCCCTCTAGTGGAATTCTCTTACAATACATCCTATCACCAAAGCATAGGGATGTCACCATTCAGATGATGAATAAGTTGTAATGCCAACTCAGGGAGTCCTTGAAATGAGACCTAATAGAATCATCGACTCTAGAGAAAGAGTGCTTCGCAATAGAATCCTTAGGGAACATTTAGTGGAATGGAAAGATTACCCTGAGGAGGATGCCACTTGGGAGGAAGAGTCAACCCTCCAAAAGAATTACCCAGAGTTCGTGGCGAGATACGGACATCTCGAGTCCTTTTAGTAGGGAAGGATGTAACATACCCATTGTGAATAACAATGTACTTGCTTCAGAGTTGAAAAATATAACATACCCATTGTAAATAACAATGTACTTGCTTCAGAGTTGCAAAATATAACTTAGTTTGTCATTTTTACGATCAGAAAACTTCTATTTTTGGAAAATGAACCATTTTTGCTTAGAAATTTATAATTTTGAATCCAAATTTGGAATCTACGCATAATTTTACGCTTAAAATAGTTTTTTTTGAACTAAAAACGGGTACCCCGAATGGGTTTAATTAAGCTTTTAAGCCTTTAATCTGCGAACTTCCGACCTAAAATAGTAACTATCCAGGAGTCTAATCAACAAACGGAACACACCCCCATGGTCACGGGGCAAGACCGGACATTTTCATCCAAAAAAAATTTTGACCCCCTCGGGACAACGATGCGCGGCCGGCGTGGGCCCTACCATGGGCGCCACCCGTGAAACGACCGACAATCCACCCGGGACACCCAAGTGTGTACACGACCTAGACGCACCCTCCAGCACACCCCTACACGTACCCCCTCCTCCCAGAACCCTCTATCCACAGGTTTCGCGCTCTCTCTCTCTTGGGGACACCTCCACCCCCATGTGTCGCACTTTCTCTCTCTTCGAGACACCTCCACCCCCAGGTGTCTCGCGCCCACACTCTCTCCCGGACACCTACACCACCCAGGTGTCGCCTTCCCGCACCCGGACGTCCACCCTCCAGCACCTATAAAAGGACCCTCCCAGCCCCCTTCTCCAAATAAGCCCCTAGCAAGGCCCTAGGCGCAAGCCTCCCTCAAGCTCTAGGACATGTCCTACACTCTTCTCCCCCCCGTGTGAATAGACTTAAAATGTGCCCCTTGCCTTACTCTCCCTAGGCCTCCCTAACCATGCACTCTTCCCTAGGCCTCCCTAGGCGTACACTCTTCTCAAGAGCTCTCCAAGTTAAGGACACCTCTCAATTTCCCCCCCCCCCATATGCGACGACTTAAACTTAGGCTAAGAGGTCTTTTCTACCCATAAGCCCAACAAGCTTTTCCTACCCCAAACGGACTCCGTTTTCGAATCCGTTTGAACCAGTAGAATTCTCTCTTTTCTCTCCAAGTTCTCAACCTCTTATATTCACCCCGTTCTCTCTCTATCCTCTTAAAACTCTAGTGCTCCTATGGCGCCAAAACGCCGCCGAAATGAAGAACCACGCGCTGCCCAAGGAGGGAATGAAGCGAATCGCGTCCCTGCAATCGACTTCGCCCCTCTTGAAGCAAATAGGCATGAAAACGATAACCAGGTTGGTCATTTAACAAGTTTACGTAAAATTCTCTCTTATGAAGCTTAATGCAAAGATTCAAAATAATAGGAAAGGAACCAAGGTTAAACCCCTAGTATAGATGGCCTAAAGTACCTTATGGTTTCTCTTAAGTAAAGTTATAAGAAAATAATTTCGCTTTTGAATGATTGTCTTTCCGAAACGATGGTTTTTGTTAATGTGTGAATTCATTGAATAAAGGCTATGTCTCTTTTTATTGGATATACTACTGGTTTATTGCTAACATGCAGGTACAGCTTCTCCCCCCTTTAGCTAACTCCGTGCTTGCTTGTGTAGCCGAGCGGAGGATATAGCGAGGCCGGGAGTCGGCCCAGGGCAATCCCCTCCTATGCCACTGGGAATTGGATTTCACCACCAGGGTGATGTATATATGCTGCCTAGTTCTGTGGGTCCAAGCTAGTGCGGTGACTTAACCCCCACCTCATGAGGAGACGTCCCCTCTGAAGGGCGCGAGGGTTTGGTACAAGCGGCAGTACCTGAGGGGGTGACAGGACGGCTTGGCCCTCATCAGCTGGCTGACGACGAGGGGAGACGGTCCGTGAGGTTTACCCAGCTGGTTGAGGCTGGAAGATCGAATTCTAGATCATCGGTGTGGTTGTGGTTGTGGTTGTGGTTGTGATTGGATTGTGGTTATGGTTATGGTTATGGTTTGGACATGGAAGTTTGGATTGGAATATCGGCTCGGTTCCAGGGTCTTTGTAAATGTTTTTCACTGCAAGTATGTTTGTTGATTTCAATGTTGTGCTAAGGAAGATTTCTTTTAAGGAATCAAGTGTAATTAATTAACAAAGAAATTTATTTTTAAGTGTTTCACAGTGTGGTAGGACTTAATTAGAAGACAATTGAACGGGTGAGTGTGTGGAAAGTGGGAGAATGGATGCCCTAACAGTACCATTCTAAAGATGGGTGGACCCGATCAGTCGGGTAGCTTTCTACTAGTCGTAACTTACGATACTTATGGAATAGTAGAGTCCCGAACAAGACTTGTTTTAGGGGACCGAGCCAACAGCCGTGCCTCATGAAATACGGGGGGGAAAAGGCATTGGCTTCCTTGAACCAAGTGTGGGTCTTGTTCCATCTCCACGCACATTGGGGATTAGAATTTTCTTTAGGATGACTATGCTTTCCCTGCGAGATAGAGTTAGGTCCCTCCATTTGCTCGTAACCTCGTATTTCTACGAGATCAAGGTGTCGTCAATCGGAAAATAACACGAGACTTAACCGCCTATCAAAAGGATTCCCCCATACGAGTAGGGGTCCTTACACGTAGCAATATCTAGGATGAACCAAGATTAGCAATATCTAGTTTTTAATGTAGCAATATCTAGGATGAACCAAGATTAGCTGTAGTTTTTAATGTAGAAATATCTAGGATGACTTCTTCCTCAAGATTATTTCCTTCCTCTTCCTTGGATGGTGTGTTCTCCTTGCCACTCTCTGAGGTAGAGGGTAAGATGTTGGCACTGAATCACCTCTTCTTTTCTCAGGTCTTCTTTTATAGCAATGAACCTTTCTTCTTGCAGGTCAATTCTACCTTTTACCAATCATTGCTTCAATTTACTTTAAGCAATCGTATTTCCTAGCTCTTCTCTCCATCCTTATTCTGGTAACCTCTCTTTTAAGCAATCATATTTCCTAGCTCTTCTCTCCCTCCTTATTTTGGTAACCTCTCTTTTAAATTATAATTTATATCAAAAACTTGAGTATCTAGCACCACCTTTTTCCAAGCCTTGGTGGCTAGGGAGATATGGCAGATGAAGGTAAGGTCCTAGATACTTTGAATCGTTTCTTTTACTTTGGGGAGTCGAAAGAGTTTGGGGTCGGTAACTTTCCTTCCTTGACCTTGTGGGAGGATCTAGCCAGTCTGACAAAAAGGGGGTGTGTGGAAGGACAATATCTCTATTTACCTTGACACTAATATTCATGTAGGATTGTACGATTGGGGCAAACAAGTAGTTTCCCAAATTGATAGGATAATCTATTTCTCATTTAGGACCAATCAAAGTAGTTTTCAACTACTTACAAATAATCTAAAAGAAATAACCATTATTTTGTTAACACAAAATCATAAAAATACTATTTTCTTAATGTCTAGCTTATCAAGCCTAGAATTTACCTCTGAATTAAGAGACTATCATTGAGAAGCATCCTTTTTCAAGGGATTTAGCCATAAAGATGGCTATTCTTTTAGAGAGAGAGATTTACTTAAAGAAAGCATTACAAATAAGCATAAAGATTAACTTTCTCTCAATTAAGCATTAAGACTTTTAGGAAAGCTTGATTTGAATTAAAACAATTATTTAGAAAGCTTCTCAAGCTTGAGAGGGGTTGAGAAGAAGAAAGTCATTGAGATAAATTGGAAAAAACCATAAAATTTGATTTTCCCTCAAGTTTGGCTTGATTGTCTATTAGCAGTGAAGCCCTTGACTAATCAATTGGTCCACCAAGAGGAGAAGAGCAACTCCAAGAGTTGTTTTAGAGAGAGAGAGAGAGCTCCAAGCTCCCAAGAGAGAGGGAAATTTAAGGGATAATAGAAAATATGATTGTTTTAATATAATACTGGTATAGTATAGCTCTAATATTTTTTTACAAAAGAATGAGGGTCTATTTATAGGTGAGAGAGACCACTAACTAAGTCCAACTGGGTTCTAGAATTTTTCAAGTTTAGTTTGACTCAATTTGGACAAGATTTGGACTAGTTTGGCTCCCTTTTTGATTTGGTTGATCCTGGAGAG
Source organism: Cibotium barometz (assembly GCF_041138505.1). Taxonomy (NCBI): domain Eukaryota; kingdom Viridiplantae; phylum Streptophyta; class Polypodiopsida; order Cyatheales; family Cibotiaceae; genus Cibotium; species Cibotium barometz. Next base: position 35,552,909 of record NC_141071.1, read on the forward strand.
AGGAGAGATAAAAATATCACATTTTTTTGTATTAAAAAACCCTTCCACACATGTGAAAAACGCGCCTACCTCAAGAGTCCCCCTCTCCTTACCAAGGTTTCAAAAATGCATCATTATTCCAAAATATCTCATTTTTTAGTAATATGTCATAATTTTTAACTAATAAACCTTGTACTCAGCCAACTCTTCATCTTATGTGAGCCATTAGGAAAAAATTGGACTTAAAAAGGGGCCTTGTAACAGATCCTTGGGATGGTGATGTGGACAAAGCAAGCCAATAAACCCACATATAATATTGGATAGTAGGTGCATCATTTTTGAGTTCTTTATTCCATTAACTGACACGTGTGGTGTTTTTTAATTCAAAACAATGCCTCTTAAGTATAGTTTTTTATTCCCACTATGGTGCCTTATTTTATTGAAAAAAGTCACCACTCTCTTTCTTCATTACACTTTTGAATGGAACCAAGCCAACTTTGCTTACCAAACTTGAACCAAACTTCGTCCCTGCAACCCATCATCTTGCATTGTCTCCCTCATTGTCTTCACGACTCTACAACCACAACCACAACCACTCCAAATCCGAATTATTTTGAGCGGGAAGTTTTTGATTTTCTCTTCTTCTCATTCACATTCCTTCCATTTTGGAAGCTCATAGCCTCCCGCGTCTTTCTCGTGCCACAATCTTCCTCTCCATCTCATGAGTGCTTGCCTACCTCCAAGTTCGTGGCACATTCAATGGAACATTGATTCATCATACATCAAGGTTTGAGGAGAGACTGAGGGGATAAGTTTTGAAAAAGGATGGAAAAGTTTTAAAAAATGATGGAAAAGAATTTGTTCTTCATGCGCCATACCTGCTTGTGCATGAATAACAATCCCATTTCTTACCTTTTTCAAGTGAGGGTTGTGCTTACAAGTATTGTGTACATTTTGGTGCATCGAGGATACCAACAAGTTTGTTTGATGGACAAGGAGGTATTATTTAGTGATGTTGTCTTTTGGTTTTAATGAAGCAATCTTCTTCACGGGAGATAAGTGTAATATCTTTGGTTTCTTTTGGTTAAAGTGTGAGTTCATGATGCTTTTTGGTATTGTTAAAGCACAGAACAATGCAATGGAAACTGTGAAACAAAAGAAGAAAAAGGCGGACATCCACTTCCAACAAGTAGAAACCGATTATGCTCCCTACTGTAAGAGAAATTGATCTAGGCCAGCATGCAAAACCCACATTATTGAGCTTCGAAATGAAGGAAAGAAAAATATGGACCTATGGTTAGATGGTAGTATTTACCCACCAGATTCAACCTCCTCTCAATCTCCATCATTCTTTGGGTTGACAAGTTTCTTCAAGTTTTTGTGTGAGGGTGAAAATGGATTGCTTGGATATTGCAAAAGATTGTTTGGCCAATGTCAAAGTATCATTCAATGTAACTTGAAAGACATTTGAGTGATAGAGATGCCAGAATAAAAATTCTTGAAGGTACGAATTTTTACTTGGCATCGATCACAACAGCTTTGCAAGCTTCATATGAGGACAAAGCAAAAGCAAGAGATTGATCATTTGCAGCAGCAGACTATTCATAAGATGCAAGCCACTATTAAAGAGAAGAATGAAATTTTGGCAGTTCGAGAAATCAATAATTTCACTTTGGAGAGTGAGAATGCACACCTTAGAAAACAACTTGAAAAGTTCAACAAAAGATTACAATATCTGAAAGACACTCCATTGGGTGCTCGATTACGGAAGAGACAGTTCAAACCATTGGAAGAACTCAATGTTGGAGGTGGCCAATGGAAGCGTCGTGTAAAAGCTTGCAAGTATTATGGGATCTATAATTTCTTTGAGCACTCACTTTTCATTTTCATCTTTAGTTCCGTTTTTGGAGATGGGGGATTGGGTGTGGGGGTGGTAGATGAATGATGGACTGAAATAGCTATCGTTGTTGCTTCAGGATGGTCACAGATGTTGTGGGTTCAAAAGAGCAAGGTTCTAATATATTTGGCAAAGTTCTGACAAAAGACATTGTGGAGTCAGCAATATATCATCCTAAGTTTGCAAGACTTTGATCAGACATAGCAAAGCAATCCTTGCAGAAGGTGAGTGAAGCATTCACTCTTGCGATGCACAAGGTATATGTGACATGGCTGGCATAAGCACAAAGTCTTACAGGATGTTGTTTAATAAAGTTAAAGAAGGTTTCAATTCTAAGCTTGGGAAAAAAATAGTAATTCCCGTTCCAAAACCATTTCACTTGAACAAAGCTCGAAATATTCTCAACTTGGGAATGGTCGACGAACTGGTTGGAGAGCCTTGTCACGTGTCTAGTACATTGACAATTACTAAAAAGAGTGGGGAAATAGAAAATCATAGAGCTTACAGAGTTCAACAATTTCATTATGGATGTTCAAAAATTACAAATGACTATGGTAAAATTTTATGACATCAGTGTTCATGAGTGCAATGGAAGGCTAAAATTTGTTTTAAAACTTGATGAGAGTGAGGTGATCAAAGGACAGAAGAAGCTGGCAAGGGTTAGCTTGACTTTAATGAATAGAGCTTTGGATACAAGTATCAGTAATGTCGATGAGAGGCACTTTAGTGTACAATCCGAAAATGAGATTTGGTGGCTGGCTGCATTTGAGGTGAGGTGCTATCCATTTTTAAAAAAAGTATATTATGTTACTATCTGTAGACAATTTAACTGGCCTCTTGTTAACAGGTTCCAACAGAGACCCATGAAATTCTAAAGTGGTACTTTAACCAGACTGAGCTTCCTTCCACTATCTAGCAGCAGTCGAATGGCGAAAAGCTTTATGTAGAAGGATATGGTGAATATGAGGTTGAATGGCACCTAGCTGCAGATCTTAAAACCTTGAAATGCATGTTTGGTATTTCCCAAGGAGCAATGGCCAAGTATCCTTGCCTGTATTGCATGGCCAAACGAGGTGTCTCCAAAGGAGGAAAAGAGAGAGAATGGAAATGCCTAAATGCAAATAGTAATAGGCATCAAGCCCCAAATCATGATGCTCCAGGAGTGGATCCTAATTGGGATCCAATTCTTACTATCCCTTTGATCAGAGTTCATATTTGTGTTTTGCATGCACTGGTTAGAATAATTGAGAAACTAGTCTACATGTACATCGAATTTGCATGGATTATGAAACCAACATTAGAGAGTGAAAGAACTATCAAAAAAATAGAGCAAGTGCTTTCAGATGTAGGTTTACATTGTGGTCAAGTGAAGATTGAGAAGGACTTGAAAAGATCAAGGAAGACAGGAAATGTTCCTAGAGCAAACCATGTTTTGGAGGTGCAAAAGCCAGAATGTTCTTATCTAATCATACCCAGAGAGGTCACCTAGGTATAGATTTTGAGGTGTGGAGAAAGCTTCATGCAGCTATACCTGATCGAGGCTCTTCAGGACAAGCAAGGGTGGCAAAGGCCAAAGCGTGGCTAGCACTTGATCGCCTAGCACCTTTGTTGCAAAAATCCAGGTTTGAAGATGGGGATGTTAAGAAATTTGAGCAGTTGTGAGAGTGACAGAGTTCCACACTAGCTATGAAAAGGCATGGGGTGCAACAAACTTGACACAATACATGGTTATTACTTGAATACCTACAGCTTTGAGTTTCTATTGTTGTTCAAAATATATTGTATGATACTAGATGACTTGTTGTTGTTGAGCATTTGTAGCACATTTTGCATGCACATGGACCCTTTTTTACGGAAGAGTGTGGAAGCCTTGGGATTTGGTCTACCCAAGGCATGGAAAGATCTCATTGGCAAGCATGTTGTGCCTATCAAAGGGCCACTCAACATGGAGGAGGAGTGAAGAAAAGTAATCCCATGAAGCAACTATGTCAGTGGTGGTATAGGCAGATTCAAGTGAGGGCTCATGTGAAAATTAAACAGTCTAAATCAGCTGTGTCATGTGCAATAAGAGAGATGCAGGCTGAACGGAGACGATCAATATGTCTCCTCCTCACAGGGGAGGCAGAATCATGCTGAATGGCTAAGACAACGACAAAGACAGGGCAGAGTGTGGAAGAAAATTTATCATTGAAATACATATTATAAAACAATGATGTAACTTTAAAAGATTTTAAAAGAACAAGAGCTTTCATCTATGTCCCATACAAATGTTTTCAATATATATACATTTCATAGTTTTTAATGGTAAGCAAGAAGAGTATCGAGAAATTTGAAGAAACTTCTTAACAACTGGAACAATCTAAATCTATTGTTGTGGAGCAGAGACATCCCCTATGAAGTTTCTACAACATCTTCTTCTTCCTCTATCAATGGCACAACAGGGACCATTGGCCTTACTGTTCTAAGAAGATGCTTCTTCCCATAATCACTCAATAGATTAGGATCTGTGATTCCACATGCCAAGCTGTAAGCAGCATATGTTAAATAATATTTACATCTCAATGAATATACTCCTAGTCCCTTCCTAAAAAATCAAACAACTACTTGCCGCTCCAGAAGTATTGCCTTGTTTGCATTCAGCCTTAGGTGATAGCCACCTAGATACCTGGATAGAGTCTTTATCGCCATCAAAGGAAAACTTGCATTGTCCTTGGAGAAGCTAGCATGAAATATTACAATTTGAGGGAATTTTAAGCATTGTATATATGTTCCTAGTGTCGAATCATGGCAATCCCACCATACGCTTGCCTGAAGCACGTTTGAGAAATGTGTCTTCATATATTTCCAACTGAAAAATAAAGGAACATTAGCCCAGAAACAACATCACCAAACAATCCAGGACAAAGTTAATAAAGCCAAATCCGCAACAAAAGTACGAAAACACAACAAAAGAAAATAACCTCTTAGTTTAACCTCTGCTTCTTCTCCGACGACACCTTGAGATTAAAATGAATGTAGTTTTCCCATCAATCATCATTGTATCTTCATTTGTGAGCTCATCAAACTCTTGCTTTACCTCTTCAAAGTATTCGAGATGGCTAGAAAGTGTATCCTCCAGAGAAAATTTGCATTTGAACATCAACAAAATCGAAGGGTGCAAATCATGACGTCCACATTTGTAGAGGAAGTCATACAACAGAGTTGCAAGTGTTTCTTTAATCTCTTCGTCCACATCAAACTTGACTTGAACTTGCACCATGGCTAAATTCAAGGGTGTAGATAAGACATGGAAATTATTAGTTCAAGCAATGAATCAAGAGACAGTCGGTCTTAAACACCAAATCTCTGTGTGGTGAATGGATTCAATTTAACGTGAGAGGAGATGCCAGAGGAAGCCAGATATTCCTCCTCGCATTGTAGTGAATCTATTTTCCCTAACGCAAATAAAATTGCAGCTTCATCAAGGACCTCTTCTCGCATTATGGTGAATCGATTCACCATAATGCGAGGAGGCATATTGTGCTTTCTATGGGACCTTCGCTCGCGTTATGGTGAATCCATTCATCGTCACTACATGAGGACTTTTGCATCCTTTGGCGCTGCCTCTCACGTTATGGTGAATTACAAATAAAGATACTTCTCATGTACCCATACTAAGAGAGGAGGTGCCAAACAAATTAAAATAGTCTTCCTTTCATTGTGGTGAGTCAATTCATCATAATGCGAGGAGTCATAGGTTTTCAATTCACCATAACGTTTCTATCATGAAAAAACAAAGCAAGGAGTTCTGCAAGAATGAAACCAAGAGAACGAAATAACAAAAGGAGAAGGAGGCACAAAAGAGATAAAAAATCCCAGGAAAATGAATCGACGTTGGTCGGAGGAGATGGAGATGAAGGAGGTTGTCGTTATCTTTGATGGAGATGAAGGAGGTTGGAGGTTTGTCTTTGTTGTTTGATACAAGACGATAAAGGAGGATGATTGATGAAGGAGGTTGGAGGAGATAGTCGTTGATGGAGATGAAGGCCATTGGTGGGGAGATAAATGAGAATACGACCGGATGGGTATCCAAGAGAGGCAATTAAAAACCGTTTTTAATGCTATGTGACACGTCACAGCGCTGCCTTTTCACCCGCCATTCATGAATGCCACGTGGTAGCCCGCCATGTACCTAACACGTGTACACGCTGTAAAGACTAATCAAAGCAAGAGAGGCAATTAAAAACCGTTTTTAATGCTATGCGACACGTTAGCGCTACCTTTTCACCCACCAATCCATGAATGCCACATGGTAGCCCGCCATGTACCTAACACGTGTACACACTATAAAGACTAATCAAAGCCGTTAATCATGCCACCTTTTCGTCCTCTTATCGATTTTGCCTTATCCGTTATCCTGTTTGCCTCCTTCCAGCTTCTGACTACCCCCACACTATTGAACCGATATTCCACCTCCTACACGACAGTCTCCATCCATTCCCATGCATAAAATGTGAGTTCTTGTATATTACTTGATTATTTTGTGAGTTTTTTTGTATATTCCTTGATTGTTTTGTTTATTCTTTGATTGTTTTCCCTCTTCCATTGAATCTTGCTTTATGGTAATTCGATTCACCTTAAAGCAGACGACGGGCCATTAGAATCTCAATACGGCTCCATGTGTTATGGTGAATCGAATCACCAAAATGCAAGATGGAATGGTGAGAGATTCACGATAATCCTCCTCCCGTTGTAGTAAATTGATTCACTATAACACGAGGAGGATTGTTTTTGCTTCTGGTCTCACGTTATGGTGAATCCATTCACTATAACACAAGATCAAAGGGCAAAGGATTCACGATAATCCACCTCGCATTGGTGTCAATTAATTCACCATAATGCGAGGAGGATTATTGTGCTTTCAGTGGCCCTTCATCTCGCGTTATGGTGAATGGATTCAACATAACGCGAGAAAGTGCATATTGCTTTCTTGGCCACCCTCTCTCGCGTTATGGTGAATTGTTAATGCATACGTGATTGAGGCAGTGACTTTTGGAGTTGAGACGCTCTATGTATATATCAAAAACCTTTAAATGATGTTTTGCAGAAGATTCCAAATTATTTTCGTGGTTATGAACATTGGTTAATAAAATTATCAAAGTGAATCTTGTTTTCAAGAATTATGATGGAATATTTATTTGTTTAAAGAATAAATCTCAAAAATTAAATAGTCATTAATCTGATGACAAGGTTAAGTTGACAAAAATATCGTTTTGTCCGAATCATGAGGCGCGCGGCCGGTGCTAGGCAGCCAGATCCTCTTATCGATGATGAAGAGTTAGATCCGGACATTCGTAAAGCCCTGCACCGATCCCAACCTAGTCCCTTCAAGGGTGAAGGGGAACAGTTAGGAGAAGTAGTGGAAAAATGGATCGAGGCAATGGAAGAGTATTTTGATGTAACGGGTTATAACGAGAAGAGCAAGATTGCAAATTGTGGAGCCAGATTGCAAATTGTGGAAACGGCCAGGGTCGCATGGAGGAACCATTGCGAGACAAACTGTCTCGACCGAAATACCCAGACCTGGTCAGATCTTAAAGCTTACCTCAGGAAGAGGTTCTGTCGTCTAGGCTTGTTGGAAACCAAAATGAATGAATTCTTAGAACTGAAGCAGGATAGCCGAATGATTGAAGAATACCATCAGGCATTCGCCATTCTCCTCAAATATTCTCCACTTTTGGATGAAGAGCAGCTGATGGCCAGATTCATTCGAGGGATGAACAAGCCATTGGACACTTTAGTGAAAAATGCCAAACCAGTCTCAATGGCAGAAGCTGTCAGAATGGCAAAGGACATTGCCAAAGCATTTGTTGTTAGGTCCCGCCAAAGCTTGCACCCTCAAACTCTAAAAGTTTCCAAACCCCGGGAAGTGCTTCAAACTTTCCACCCCCAAAGAGGCAGCAAGGCCCTAATCAGAATCAAGATGCTGGGAGATTCAGAAGTGAAGGAAGACCCTTCCCTCAAAACACTTTCTCAGGAGCCCCACCTCTTTTTCAAGGATTCAGAGGGATGAGCTTAGAAGTGAGAATAGGTGTTTTGGATGTCAGGGTTCTGGTCACCAGCTTAAAGATTGCCTGACTCCTGCCATGTCAAGAGGACAGGCAAGTCAAGGACCCAGAGTGCAGAGACCAGCCCCTTCGTATTAGTCAAATCACCGTCTCGCCAAAATCACGACAATCCCAGGAGGACTCCAGCTCAACCATCTGCCTCTATTCAGAGTAGTCTAAGAACTCCCTCCCATAACTGGGGTAACCAAAGAGAGAGAGTTCCATCGCCCCAATCTACAGCAGCCAGAGCAGTTACGATAACAGAAGTAGTGGAAGAGGAAAGAGGTCAGATTTATGCCGCAATTGAAAACCAAGGGCCAAATTGTCAATTCTCTGTCATTCATACTCCAGCTAAGTATAAGGGTAAGTTATTCAAGCTTTTGATTGATTCAAGCAGTGCTATTTCCCCAGGATGCTTGCGTAAAAGCTAGTCTTAGAACAAAAATTAGGAAAACCTATGCAAGTTGAATTGGCCAGTGGGAAGATTCTTTTCACTCACCATGAGACAAATCTTATTCAGTTTAGTCTAGATGGGAATGTAACTGATTGCCAGTTTCGAGTCTTACCTTTGGGAATTTTTGACGGAATCCTTGGAATGGATTGGCTCCACAAAAATCAAGCTGACATTCACTATCACAATGGAACCATTTCCTTTCGTGACCTTCACGGGAGCAAAGTTCAAGGAACTAGAATTTATGGATCCTCATATCTACAATTAGTAAAAGCTTCTAGGTTATTGAAAGGACGTAGAAAGAAGCAACTCATTTATATTGTCAAAATGAATCCGGTAGACACAAAGTTAAAGGTTAAAGAACCAGAATGGTTGAGTGAGTATGATGATGTATTCCTAGCAGAGCTTACTTAGATGCCTCTGATTCGGGACGTAGATCATGAGATAGAATTGACCCCTGGAGCTCAGCCAGTAGCCCAACGCACATTCAAAATGCCCGTCCCTGAAGCCATCAAACTCAAGGAACAGCTTAGGCGACTGTTAGAACAAGGGTTTGTAAGACCCACTGTTTCACCTTGGGAAGCGCCAGTTCTCTTTCAGAAAAAGAAGGATGGAACGTTAAGACTCTGTGTCGATTACAGAGGTCTTAATCAGCTGACAGTTAAGAAAAAGTATCCTATCCCCGAAATTGATGAGCTTTTGGACACACTAAATGAAGCCCAGATCTTCACAAAGATAGATCCAAAATCAAGGATACCAGATCAGGATTAATGATCAAGATATCCCGAAGACAGCGATCAATACTCGCTATGAGCACTATGAATTTACTATCATGCCATTTGGATTGACAGATGTCCCAGCTACATTCAATTGCCTAATGCAAGACATTCTCAGAGAATACTTGGATGATTTTGTTCTTGTTTTCTTTGATTCTGATTTACTCAAGGAATACAGCTGACCATGAAGCTCACATCCATAAAGTTCGAGATTCTAAGGAAGCACCAACTCTTTGGAAAAAGGAGCAAATGCACTTTCTCTATCGACCATGTTGAATACTTGGGCTTTATGGTATATCCAAAGACGGAATTTCTCCAGATTTTGCAAAAGTTCAAGTAGTCATAGATTGACCTGAACCAAAGACAGTGATAGAAGTCAGAGGATTCTTGGGATTAAGTGGTTGGTATAGAATTTTTATACCTAAGTATGCTCTCATAGCTTCCCCCTTGACTAATCTTCTCAAGAAGAATACCCTGTTTCAATGGTCTGCCAAGTGTCAGAGCACTTTTGATAAGCTGAAGGCCGCCTTGGTAACCAATCCCATTCTAAAGTTGCCAAATTTCTCTCTACCCTTTGAGGTAGTAACTGATGCGAGTGGTTTTGTTTTGGGAGGTGCGCTCATGCAGTAAGGTCATGCAGTGGCCTATGAATCCCGAAAACTCAGAATGCATGAGAGAAATTATGATGTCCATGACCTGGAGCTACTTTCAATAGTCTATGCCCTGAAGTTGTGGAGACATTACCTACTAGGTCAAAGATTCACTTTGATGACAGATCATCAGAGCTTAAAGTGGATCTTCACTCAGAAGGATCTTAACATGTGCCAAAGAAGGTGGATGCAGACCTTGCAAGAATTTGATTTTGAAATCAAGTACCGCCCAGGCAAAGAAAATGTAGTAGCAGATGCCCTCAGCAGAAAAGCCTACTTACTTGCAATCACAATGGTGTCAAATCCATTGATTAATGAAGCAAGAGAGAAGATCATGCAGGATAGATTCTTTGGCCCTATTGCTACCCTACTTATGCAGGAAAGCAAAACTCCTCAAGAGGAGTTGAACTGAGTTTAAGGGTACAGCTTGGTTGGATGAAGGAATTATGTATTATAATAGCAAGCTATGCATTCCCAAATGATGAGAGAACTAAGGGTCAAATTCTAAATGAAGCCCATGATAGCCTTATAGCAAGACATCCAGGATTCATCAAGACCTACATGTTTGTAAAGAAAAGCTTCTTTTGGCGTGGACTAAAAAAGGATGTACTTAATCATGTACGTCAATGCCTGATATGTCAGAAAGTCAAAGCAAAGAGAGTAAAAATGCCTAGGAAGTTACATCCATTAGACATCCCCCACATGAAATGGGAATGTATCAATATGGATTTTATTACTGGACTACCTTCAGTGCAATCAGGTTAGAACTCCATCTTCGTGGTAGTTCACAGACTAACCAAAGTTGCCCATCTGATTCCAGTAAAAGAAGCCTACATTGCAGTGAATGTGGCCAGAGTGTTCCTCAAGGAAATCTTCAGATTGCATGGCCTACCCAGGAGAATAGTAAGTGATCAAGATCCCAAGTTCACGTCAAGATTCTGGATTGCATTCTTCGAAGTAGTAGGAACTTTCTTGGATCTCGGCAGCACAGCTTACCACCCTGAGACTAATGGTCAAATTGAAAGAGTGAACCAAGTAATCGAAGATATACTTCGGTCATGCTGTGGTGGCAAGGAACCCAAGAAGTGGCTAAGCTATCTGCACCTAGTCGAATTTGCCTACAATGCTTCTTATCACCGAAGTATCGGGATGAGCCCTTTCAAAGCTCTGTATGGACAAGATTACCTAGCACCATTAACTTGCTCTGACCCATTAATTAGGGTCGAGATGTCCAGATAGATGCTTGACGACATGGAGCAGCATATATAGTCAATCCGTAAGGATATAAAAGCTACCCAGCATAGAGAGAAGCAATATGTAGATAAGAAGAGGTCAGACAGAAAATTCAAAGAAGCAGATATGGTCTTCATTCGAGTACGCCTCAAAAGAAACTTTCCATCTCTTGGGAAGTAGAAGAAGTTATCCCCCAGATACTGTGGACCATATCTTATTACAAAGAAAGTAGATGTCTTAGCCTTTGAACTTCTTGTCCCTCCTCATCTCAAAGTACATAATGTATTTCATGTCAGCCTACTTCAGAAGTATGTACCGAGCCGAATCATATGCTTAATGATGAACTCTTAACTTCTTCAACCCAAGGGCGAATGGAACTCCAACCTGAAGAAATCCTTGATGTTCGAGAGAAGATTCTTAGGAACAAAATTCTGAGAGAATTATTAGTCAAATGGAAGTTCTCTCCTTTTGAAGATGCCATCTGGCAGAAAGAAGCCAAGTTGATGCAGGATTACCCCCAGTTTGCAAGATGAGGACATCTCGCGTTTTTCAAGTGGGAGATAATGTAAGATTCCTCCCCAGCCCCTCGGGATGTCCAATTTCTTCCTCTGTAATCAATTCCCTTTTGAGAATAATAAAAGGTCTTGTTTCTACCTGTTTTGGCATAGAGAGAGAAAATATTCTAGAGAGAGATAATTCAGTTTTTAGATATCCCTTCTTATTAAAAGATCTTGTTTCTACCTGTTTTGGCCTAGAGAGAGAAAATATTCTAGAGAGAGATAATTCAGTTTTTAGATATCTTTGGATGGAAAAATATCCCTTCTTATTAAAATAAGTTCCCTCGAAACAGAAGTTTAGAAAGAAATTCCTAAGGTGCATTAGAAATAAATTATAATGTGCACAAAAGACCTTAGCCTAAGGGTCGAGATTTTCTGAAAATTTTGGATTAAGGTTCCTATGGACCAATAAGATTAATCGAAATGTAGGGAGGAGATAAATTGAAGAATAAAAGAAGAACCCCCCAAAAACGAGTAAATTCTCACATAAGATGAAGAGTGGACTAAGAACCGAAGAAAAGAGTAAAAAAATGAATTTTGACACCTCAGAGTGGGGATCTCCCCTCATGAAGTAGGCACCTTTTTTCTCATCATTACCCCCAATTTTAGATCAATAAAATGAGATATTTCATCTCTCCTCTCTCCTATTTCCAAAGTAGATCCAAAAAGTAAGCTAAACTGGCCCAAAAATGGTCAAAAATTAACCAAACGGTGTTTATGCACTATTACTCTGCTCCTGTCCTGAGGCATCTACATTGAATTTCTTAATAATTCAATTGTTTTTGGCCTAATCCTCTCCAAAGTGAATTAGTGGCCACTCTTGCTTCAAACAAGAGTAGAACCCTCAACCCTCCTTAATCCTAGAAAGATTAACTAAGGGATTAAGTAAACTCTTCTTATTGTTTACTCTCTTGAATTTAAAAAACCATTGTGTAGATTAGAGTTCTATAGATCTAATTTGGGTTAATTGAAGTCAAATAAAGAATGATAAAAATGAGAAATTGTCAGCCATACAAAGGAATTTTGTGGAAAAGAAAGTCTATTTTTATGTTATTCTAAAAGAGTAATTCCCACCATTTTTGCATCTAAAAGAAATATTCTAATTACTCCATGTACATATTCACCTATGAATATGCATGGATATCACTGATATTATTTATTAAATTTGATTTTTATGCATAGAAAGACGCATAAAGATATTTTTTTATTATATAAGTGTTATTCTAATTAAATTTTATTTTTATGCATAAAAAGATGCATAAAGAAATTTTTTTTATTATAAAAATATTATTCTCATTAAATTTGATTTTTATGCATAGAAAGATGCATAAAGGATTTTTTTCTAATTATAAAAGTGTTATTCTCATTAAATTTGATTTTTATGCATAGAAAGATGCATAAAGGTAATTTTTTAATTATAAAAGTGTTATTCTCATTAAATTTGTTTTTTGTGCATAGAAAGGTGCATAAAGGATTTCTTTTTATTATAAAAGTGTCATTCTCGTTAAATTTGATTTTTATGCATAAAAGATGCATAAAGGAACTTTTTTTAATATAAAAGTGTTATTCTTATTAAATTTGATTTTTATGCATAGAAAGATGCATAAAGGAATTGTTTTTAATTATAAAAGTGTTATTCTCATTAAATTTGATTTTTATGCATAGAAAGATGCATAAAGGAGTTTTTTTATTATAAAAGTGTTATTCTCATTAAATTTGATTTTTATGCATAGAAAGATGCATATTGGAAATTTTTTTATTATAAAAGTGTTATTCTTATTAAATTTAATTTTTATGCATAGAAAGATGCATAAAGAAATTTTTTATTTATAAAAGCATTATTTTTATAAAAATTAATTTTTATGCATAAATAGATGCATAAAGAAATTTCTTTTATTTTAAAAGTTTTATTTCTATTAAAATTGATTTTATGCATAAAAGGATTTTTATATATATATAAGAATTATTCCCATTGAAGTTGATTTTTATGAATGAATTTTTATATCAAAATTAGAATTCTTTTAAACTCTATGTTTAAATTCTATGAGTATTTGATAAATGAATAATTAAATACTCTAAGAGATAAATTTCTATCATTTTATATTCACACGGATTGTAAAAAGAAAAATCAAGAAATCTATCAAGATCGAAATATTCAGATAAATGATAAATTTATTCCTCATTGGAATTCGTAACTAATTGAGAAATCAGTTAAGTGTATATTCAAAGAAAGAAATTCGATAAAATAGTAACTAAATTATCAAACCTTTTCAAGAAAAGATAGTTTAAGAAAAATCTTATCCGACTCGAACCTTGAATCAGTTTATGACCAAGACCAAACTCTTTTGTCAGTTTCGAGGAAAGAAAATGTGACTAGTTTAGAAAAATTACACTCAAAACCCCCGCCAAATCTAACACTAAGTTTGAGACTCTTCGAATTGATCTGTGGATCAAGGTTACAGAATTCGAGGAATTCTGGTATGAAATTCAAAATTCCATTCAAGAAGATTTGGGGATACTGTTTCAAGAAATACTCCTTGTATTCAAAAGAAAGTCAAACTGAAAACTTGCATAGGAACCCTGTTTTCTTAAAGGACTGTCTTACGCCATAATGTTGGAGGAAGCAACAGCTAGCAGGGACTGCCCAGGTCTTGACCAGCCTCGGTATGGTTGAAAAATGGTGTGCTTCCGCCGATACGATGGGCGAGGGTCGATGAAGCGGTCCTTGAGTGAAGTGCCAAGACACCTAAGGAGGATCCCGAAGGATTCTAACACCAGGCGATGCACGAGCTCATGGTGCCTAGGACACCCATGCGTATGTCATTAAAGATATGTATGATGAACGAAATGATTATTGTAATCTGTTACTGGATCTCGTTGCTCTCCAGAGGGTCTCAACGGAGAGTCCAGAGAGTGATACTGCTTTTTGAGAAACAAGGGACTGGATGGAAATTTTGAGTTGTGATATCTGTAACGATTGTTTGTCAATGGATTATTTTATATATTAAAGTTTTAAAGAGGAGTAAGTGCGTATCTGTATTATTCGAAAGCAAAAGTTAAGAAAGGCATTCAATTATGGGTGGATGAGTAATTGTCTAGTTCTACCGATTCCAGTGGTTGGGTGGTGGCTAACCCATGGGCCGGATAGGGGCTGGAATCAATGGAGTTTTAATAATTAAATGAAATAATAGGAATACGCTTAGGATTTGAGTAGTTAAATAAAACCCTAAAGAATTTTTCAAATGAGTAGATAAACGGCTGTGCCTAATTTTGGTTAGGAAAAAAGCGTTGATTTTCTCATATGATTAGATCAATGGCTGTGTCTGATTTCGGTTAGCAAAAAGCGTTGATTTCTTCAAATTAAGTTAGTGATAGTTTTCCTTCTATCTGGTTCAATCAGGTGAAGGATAGTTTAATCTCTTGAACCCATTAGAAAATTCATTAAGAAAATCAAAAAGGTGGAATCGTCCCCGTTTTTCGGACAAGGGAAATTTTTTCGGTTTCGGTTTCGGAATGACCACCAGATTAGTCTTGTGTCCGGGCCGTTTCGAGGGCGAAGCCTCGAGTGCGAAACCCTTCCCCATGCAAGAGGAAGCTACTTCCGCTCTCCTAGCAACCGGGAATCCGGTGCGCGGAGGGGGCAGAGGGGTCTCAAAACTTTTGCTTCATATGCGAAGGTTATTTGTCTTGGAAGAGTCTCTTCTTCAGTTTGACTAACTTGGGCTTCTACTATAGGGGAATCCTCTTTTGGAAAATCTATCTCTTTCTTCTCCTTCTAAAAATCTTTGCTAAAACCAAAGGGTGAGTGGGAGCTCTTCACAAACTCTTCTTCTTCATCCTCTTTTTTTGCATCTAAAGGGGAGGAGTCGCACTTAATTCCACCAAAAGTGGTGAAAATTTGTTAGCACCTTGAGAGGGGGAGGTTTACTTCCCTTAGTTCTTCTATTTACCTAGGTAAAACTATCCATATCGCTTGGACCTAATAGTTTCCCTTTATATTGTGTTTCTTGAGCGTCTTACGAAGGGTATGCATTAGGGAAATTGTGGACCTTATGGTTTTGAAGCATGCATTAGGGAGGTTTTTATTTGATGTCTTGAGTAAAAATAACATCTCCCAAATCTATCAATATATTATTTGATAGGTTTTTGGCCAGATCTATCTGTACTACTAAAGCTTGCATTTTCCAAACACGGGTTAACTTCTGCCACCGCTCGTGTCTCCTCCTTGCTCATTAGCATGTCCTTGTGGTTGCGGTTGCTCCAAGTCTACTCCTCACAAAAATTCAAGAATAAAAAATGCAATATAGTTTTGAAAATAGTTCGTTTTTAAGACCTTCAATTTATTTAAAAAAATGGAAATATTTAGAGTTTATTGTCCTTTCATCGTTCAATTTTTTTGCTTTTTTATCCCACTAAAATGAAGTGAAATCCTCATTAGAGATATTGTACCAAATAGTCATTGTCGATCAAAGTAGCACCATAATTTAGTCAAATAAGTAGCTACTTTGCCTTTATTGGTCTTGCCTTATGGAAGAGTGTGGAGATTGGTTGAGCTAAAGTTTCTTTTGTCAAAGCTATGAGGTATGGATGGGGTAGATCGATAGATCAAATCATCCTTTAGTACTCCTCCTTTAATAACATCAATGTTTTTAATATTATGAATCGTCAAGACCTTGTTTTTAGTGATCATGTTAAATGTAACATGACGCACATTCAATGATGGTAGAACTCCTAGCTGTAGTAGTAGTTTAAGCGATAAAGATAGTTTTACCTCGGTAAACAGATAATTATCAGTTTAAAGCTGTAGTAGTAGTGGGGGGGAAGGGAAAACTTCAAAGGGGAGGGCATAAGCCTAGTGGCCATATCGCCCACACAAACGCACATGCTTAAGACTTGAGCATAAGGTCGGGGGCAAGTTCGATTTTTGGTGGGCACCCTTGCCCTTCAAAACTGATAGGTATGGTGAAATATAGCAAGTTTTTTTAAATTTTAGTGTAACTTTTGATGCGGGCACTTTAAAATTTTAGTGTAACTTTTGATGCGGGCACTTTAAAATTTTGCAAGTAGTATGGTACAAAACAGATGTGACGTGCTTGTCAAAAAGCAACTATGGTACCACTTCTCTACTTCTTAATTTCTATATTCTCGCCATTGTCAGAAGTTTTTGGCGAGCCCAAAATTGAGTGGATGAGGCCGATGTATTTCGCCTTGATCCACTCGGCTCCGCTCAATGTTGTGCACTCGTTGGAATAGTAGTAAGAAGTGTATGATATAGTTGACGATATAGTAAAGATAATCAACAGTGTGTATGCAAGTGATGTGTGTGTGTTGCATATAAGCATGATTGTACATATAGCATGTGCTTGTGGTGCATCAGTGTATGGCTCCGGGGATGATGACTCAAGCTTATGCTCTGACTCGCTTATGTGATGAGCTTTGTGCTATAACTCCATGGTGTGGCCTCTTCTTGGTTCGGTTTGATGTTATTGCCTGGCACAAAAGCCTTGAAGATGCTAGTGTATTTTGAATGTATTTTGCACCAGCTAAAATTCAAAAAAGCTGATTGAATTTACTCTCATGTTTACAAAACCGATCAAACTTTTAAGTTTTCGTAACTTAAAAACCAGTTAATAATGTGATTTTGAATAGGGAGAAACCGATTGTACTCCGACTTGTCTTTTTTCTCACTTGCTGGGAAAAGAGTTTTTCTCTAAGATTGGTAGGTGCCTAAGAATTCCCTGAACCTGGTCAATGACCTGTCATTAATGAGGGAGGTACAAAAAGAAAAGGGACTTCTGGCCCCAGAGCGTGGGCCAAGCTTTTTGTAAAGAAAATTGGAATATGCTTATCATTTATTTAATCAAAAAATCCCGCTGAAATTCTATAAATCAAGCCAAGGGTTGATTGGCTAATTCGCATATCGAGAATGGCTAATGGTTTAGGGCTGGCCTTCTGCAAGCTAGTCGTTCTCGTGATGATATGCAGCGCCGCAGCTGCTCATGATCATCACCACCCTGGGCAATTGGGCCGTCGCCTGCACAGGCACAAGAAGTTCCATGTCTTCTTTCACGACTTAGCAAACGTGACGGACATTGAAATCGTTCCAGGCGTGGGGTCGGGCGCCCTCACCACCACGACCGCCCCATTGGGCAGCATCTTCCTGGCCAATGACCCCATCACAACCGGCCCTGAGCTCACCTCTCCGCTCGTGGGCACCCTCACGGGCACCTCCGTCTCCACTTCCTCCGAGGGTTTCGTCTATTTTGGCTCCTTCACCCTTAGTCTCAACCTGGGCTCAACTATGGGCCTGCAGGGCTCCCTCGCCCTGATGGGCCTGTTCTCATTTGGCGCGGCACCCACTCCCACGGCCATTGTGGGCGGCACCGGCAGCTTTCTCTTCGCTCAAGGCACCGTTACCGTTGTGCCCGTGGACATCACAACCTTCAATCAGACGCTACGCTTGGATGTCGACGTCTTCTGGCCTCCTTATTAGCTGATATGCTCCACTGGGCACCTGCACTGTGGTGTGGTGTTTCTTCTCGAACAAAGAGCGACTTTTGTGGCACTACATCAATCTAATAACAAGGTTGTCGCGGTTATTAGCAATAGTGCATGTACAACGTTAATTAGTGTTAATTTGTCACTGCATGCGGCATATCATGCTTGCGTTAATTTGCCGGGTTTGATTATAACAGCAGGTTTTGTGCCTCTAATGTGTGAGTATTTAAGCAGTAACGTAGCGTATGAAGGACTGTCGATACGAGCCATGCTTTTTTTGAAGCAGCACGCTTCAACGGAAAGGCGAAGAGCTTGATTCAACGGTTTAGGTGATAAGATGTTCGTATCAGTGCTCTCAGATAACCCGGTTTGTAGTGCCCTCACATAACCTGGTTTGTAGTGTAATTTTCTCTGCTGAAGTTTTGAAATCGTGGTTGGAATTTCACCTTTGAAATTTATACATTTCACTTATAAATCTCTACATTTGTACAATTTCTAGTATTTTTTAAGTTTACATCCTAGTTAAGCCTTTGATTTTATAAAGGGTTGAAAAAAGCATTTTTTTCAAGTATTTGTTCATACTTTTTGCATGTGAGGAAATTAGTGTTAGTTCAATTTGTGATATTACACGTGTAGAAGAACGGCCTATTGGAGTAAGATGTTCGTATTTTTTGCCTTGCATATTAGGAAATTAGTGTTAGTTCAATCTCTGCTAGTACAATGCTATCACACGCGTAAGAGAACAATTATGGTTCCTCTAAAATAGAAAAAAAGAAGAGAGTACATAATCACTCACGAGTCATGCTCGAGTCATGTGCATGCAATCAGGGCCAAAATTTGATGAGTTTCTTAACATTTCAAGTGACAAGCAGTTTTTCAAGCTACTTTTCATATGACATGAAACTCCGAATTCATACCATTCAACTAGCATGTAATTCATCAAAACGACAAGCTTCCTTTTTTTAAGTACAAAATTAGATATAATACAGATTGCTTGAATGCTATTATCCAAGATTCATGGGTACCTTGGGCATCTTTCCTTCGAAATCGAAGTAAGTGAGAGCCATTCTCTTGTCAATAGGATTAGAAGGCAAGAAATGGTGCTTCACAGGTAAGCTCCATGACACATTGATACTTTGGTCACATGAAGTACAAGGCAAGACCCCAAAGCCACCTCGTTAGGATCAAGTAACATTCCCACTATAGCTGCATCGATTGCATCTTGGTTTTCAGTTCGAGAGAAGTGCCCCTAGTAGCCATCAAGACGATATTTTCCTTCTCAACACCTCTAGTAAACAGCTATAAAAAAGTAACTATTCTCGAAAATTGGAGCCTAGGTTGAATCTGGCAGCTTGCTTTATCTGCCACTTAGGGCTTCCATCAAGACCACATTGTCCTTCTCAACACCTAAAACGTGCCAAAAAGCATCTATTTTCAGAAACTGAAGCCTAAGTTTAATATGGCACAATGGATCACCTTGATTTTTTTGTCAACTGTGAGTTTGTTT
Source organism: Cibotium barometz (assembly GCF_041138505.1). Classification (NCBI taxonomy): domain Eukaryota; kingdom Viridiplantae; phylum Streptophyta; class Polypodiopsida; order Cyatheales; family Cibotiaceae; genus Cibotium; species Cibotium barometz. Next base: position 35,572,543 of record NC_141071.1, read on the forward strand.
AATGTCAAAGTGCCAGTTTTATCATTGCACAAAATGTTCATTCTAGACATCTCTTCGATGGTAGTCATTCTTTTGGTTATGGCACCCTAGAGCATGGCAAATCCACAATACCATCACTTCACATATCCCAAAGTATTAACCTCTAAGAACAACTTCTTGATTGCGATGCTACAGAAGAATTCAAGTAACATTTCATTTCATTACACCTAGAAATGATCGATAAACATGCCCACATCACCTACCCGCCGCGCAGAGTCTATGAGACGAGAAACCAATAGGGATTCCACCAATGAGAAGCATTAGCAAGTTATCTATATGTTCAGTCTTGTATGGAATACATGACTGTAATCTCTTCTGCCATCCCAATGCCAATAGAGCATATGCAAAAGTTTCCAATTGCTGTGAGCACCTACAAATAATGGAAATAGTTAAAGACCATATATTAATCCCAAATGCTTTAAATTTTCAAATACATGAGGTAGATGATGATTTCACATGCTAGCTCTGCATTTAGAGCTCAAACAACATGATGTGTAGCTTTGCCAAAGAAGCTATGCACGCCAGTGGGTAATTACAAGAGCTTCTATGTCACCATGTTGCAAGTGGATCTTGAGTAGACATGTAATACAAAAAAATGAAAAGCTTCTTTTTTTAAATACAAATTACATAGAATATAGATTGTAAGTGGAGCCTGAGTAGACATGTAATACATCAAAATGAAAAGTTTTTTTTTAAGTATAAGATTATATATAATCCAAATTGCTTAGATGCTATCGTCCAACCATCATGGATGCCCATATGCTACCCAACCATCATGGATGCCCATATGCTACCCAACCATTTGTCCTATGTGTCTAACTTGCCAAAATGGACCCAAACATATGTACAATAATGTGAATTTAGAGAACAAATATCACTCTAGTGGCATTTGCCCTCCTATTCTTGGCTTGTAACCAAGTATTAAAAAAAAACGTATTTCCAACAAACCAAAGATGCATCACTTGCAATAAGTGATAACAACATCAATGCATCAAGGGTCTTCGAACACAAGCTACTTTGCAAATTATTCTTTATGGTATTCTATCGAGAGAAACCTCGCTCACATGATGTTGTACGTGGTAGAACGACTATGCTTGCTTGCCATAAATGCATAAATCGTGGAAGTGTTCTCACCAAGCCTTTGTGTTACCCAAGCATCATGCATACCTCTACCCCTAGCAACTCTATATAACATGCCAATTAAATCCTCTCGTTCTCACCAAGATATTCCCTAATGTCAATTGTTGAATCATCAACATTAAGCTTGCCAATAAGCCTCTCTAACCATTCTTCAATCTTTTTCTCCCTTTCAATTGCATCTAACAGATAAGCAGATGGATTGAATAGCTTGATCAAATTAAAAACTCCAAGATCAAGATACTTTTTATTCAAAGCATCCAAAATATCTTGCGCAAATGTTCTTCCAACAACACAAATGCATTCAACAAGGGAACCACTTGCATTTCCAACATCCATAGATAATACATTGAAATCAAGACCCGCATCCTCCTCTTCAGAATCACTTGAAGCTCTTACCCATTTCTTCTTTCTTTTAGCTAATTTTAGAACCGGAACAAATTTAAATACATGCTCATGAGTAAGGCCATTATAATCAACATAGGTTCGAAAACTTAGTAAGGTGTTTTGAACTAAAACCAAATTGGCCTTCATAAGATATATACCTTCGGGTGAGTTTCTCAAATGTCAAAACTAAATAGCCTTTAATCGTTCTAACATCAATGTTCTACCTCTCAAACTCTATATTTGTAGAGCGGTTCTCTCTACCATGTAATATAGTGCTCATAGAGTACTACCGATCAACAAATGTGTTGAGAAACACAATGTCAATCCGAGGACTCGACCCGATTACTGCATGAAGGCTTATCCCTTGCGGGAGATCTCACATACACGAACCACCACTTGATGATTCAACCATTCAACACCTCGATCAATCTCTCAATCCCTTAATCCCACTACACTAATCAAGAGAACAAGCAATGCATAGCAATCTCTTAATCCCATCCAAACATTGATTAAATCTTAGCTTTCCCTAGTGCCAGCAAATCTATAAGTGTGCATCTACTAACCCACAAGCTTAAGCAAGCATAGAATGTAACATTCACACATAGAGAGAGTCTATCCACCATGAGTAACTCATTGCCAATGAAGTGGGCAAGAGCTTGCATCAATGGAGACTACACATAACACCACTACAAGCATGCAGCGCACACAGAGAGAAAGAAAGAAGCATTCAACTAATCTTAGATTAATCTACTTCAATGATGCTAAAACAGATTAAGAGAATGAAGTGGAGCTATTGTCATTGGAGCTTGATGTTCATTAGAGTACAAAAGAGAGAGAGAGTTAGAGAGTTGCCATAGCTTGAGAGCTCAAGAGCTTCACTCAATAGCTTATGAGAATGGCCAAAAACATCCCCTTTCTTTAACTAACATCTCTTTTATAGAGATGTCACTAACCCTAACCCTAGGCCTCTTTCACACATGGGCAGACAACCCCATAAGTGAGCCTTGCTTAAAACACTTAGAACTCTCATTTAGAACCCACATTGGCCTAAAACGATTTACATTGCACTTCGGCACAAAAATATGAAAAAATTATGTGTATCTTTATGTTTCCATGGCTACAATCCCGCTCTCTCGCATTAATTGCTTCCGGCCTCCTTCCATAATCCATGTTCCCGTGAGTAACATTCCCCCCTTCCTAAATCGCGCACGTCCTCGGGCGCAGTAGAAACAAAAGCTGCAAAAAACAATGAAAGACAAGTAAAGCCTTTTATTGAAAAAAAAAACAGCAATGACAATCTCACACGTGAGCATGCAAGTGAAAGGCCGATTAGAGTTTTAAAGAGTGCTAAAAGAAGCGAGTAAAGACTAGTCAAAGTGAGACTAAGTGGTAGTAGATAGTGCTATGCAAAGGCAAGTGTGTTTGTACACCGTAGGTTATGACTGCAGTCTCAATGTCCTACAAGTGTTTAAGTTATTCCTAAGTGGCAACCCTACTCCTAAATATAAGCCATGGTGATTGGACCTTTCTTTCTTTCTTTTTTTCTTTCTCTTTTTTGTTTTGTTTTTTTTCTGTTTTTTGTGTAAAACGCAGAAGATTAAAGAGAATTATTATTTTGAGCTTGATAAAGAGGAAGGTTCCATCCCAATGAGACCTAAGCAATGGCCAAGAGACCTCCGCCAAGAGAATCTAAAGGTCCCTAAGTATCTCAAGGGTGACAGACCCTTTTCTTTCTTTTTAACATAAGGAGTAGCCCATGAAGATGAGGGCATTGGTCTCGAGGGCCCATAATGTACCCAAGAGTCCTACCAGCATCTATCAAGGCGATAGAGTCATTGTAGGTCTTCTTCTTAATCTTTTAGACATGAGTGTTCACCCCATGGAAATAAAGACATCGGCCACAAGGTGCTAAAACAACCCAAGGTCCTACCAAGCATTCCACATGGCCGTAGAAACGTCATGTCTCAAGTCACTTCTATATATTTTTTAGGGCATGTGTTTCATGAATTTTTGTTTATCGTAGCACCTAGCCCATACCTAAGAGGTAGCTACCACTAGGGATAACTAATATACTTCTAGAGCATAAGAACTTGGCATACTCCTTTGGTATATGTCTTACACCGTCTTCAAATTGAAATACCTTCTACTAAGTCCTCTAAGAATCTAGAAATCACTCGCCACATAGTAACAACTAATTTAAAACTTAAACCAGCCAACTATTTGTGAGCATGCAAACAATATATGCAAAAGTGAAAAGCACATAAAGAACAAAAGATTATGATTTGAATACACCTGTTGTAGTGCTCGTTGATGTGGCGCATTTGTCTTGATGAATTGCTGATATGCAGATTGTTTTTTTGCTCTTTGTAGGCATTGCATGTCTCCCCCCTTCTTGATTTGTGTGCACGATAGGTGGACTATTGGAGCGTGTTTGTATGCTCTTGTTTTGCTGAGATCTCTGCAAAATGTCTTATTAACAAACAAGAAAAGAAAAGAATAAAATTTGTTATTGGTGCCAATCACCGAATATAGTCGAGGGAAAAAACCGAGTGGAAGAAAAGTGCCCTGGCTTGTTGATCTTATTGTGGAGTTGATGTGCTTATCCTTGCACTGGCGGTGGATCCGTGTCCACTTCTACTGGAAAGATTGTATCAATCACTTTAGGATGCAAGGACAACCCTGTACAAAAGCCGGCCTCTGGAGAATGTGGTAGAGGAAGGAGTGCTTCCTCGCTAAAATATGGCATTAGTTCTATGGGAAGGTTAAGCAGACAATTCCGATTTTGGAATTGCTCAATATAGGCGTTCATAGTGCTCCAAAATTGACATGTTGAGGCTGGGGAAAGAAGGGCTTACAAGATAGGTGGTTGCAAGTCATTTATGCATGTATCCCTCCAGTGTTGTGCTTGAACCTCCTCAGGTAATCTACATTGATTTGGTCCTCGGTTTGGTACTCTCACATCAAGAAGGTTATGGCATTGGGGTGTAATTCCCACAATTTGTTTCATTAAGCCCGTGCCATATCGTCGAAAGTAAGAGCGGCATAGCCAACAAATGTGTGAAGCCTCCCCTAATACGAGTCGTGCACACTCTTGACAATGTGGAAATGGATGATGCTGTTGATAGAATAAAGTGACAAAGTGATGCCCACAGAAAATTTCACCTAAGGAAGCATAAAAGTACCTAGAATGAGTTTGAAAAGGAGGAGCACTATAACCCCCGCGATGTTCAGGTTGAGTACTATCAGGGTCAATGCATGGTGGACATGTATCTCGCCAAGTATCCATCAGGAGGTATCTGAGCGTAGAACAATGAAATTTAGAAACTTCAAACTTTATACACTCATATCCATCATTACAATCCCTATCAAAAACAATGTAGTTAAGATCATCTCAAAACGAACACAATCTTGTAAAGGCAGAAGGAACCACATTAGTAAAAGTGAGACTATTCAAACACTGATCTACCAAAGAGCTTCAATTGTAGTGTTAATGCCTTACCTTTGGTTTTGGGTATGTCCTTAAGAGGTGGGAAGAATAGCAATTATCAAGGAATTTGAGCAAGATAAGAGGATTTAGGCAGTGAAGTGCTAGAATCTATGCTCAAAGGAGACTCATGTAAAGTTGGATTTGTCTTAGGTACACAAGTTGATGGTGGAAGTGTGTAACAAGGAGAAGTTGGGACAACTGGTGATTCAATACATGTTTGGGGAAGGTCAATACAAGGAGATTCATAAGTGCTATCACAACCACCTATCCTATCTTGAAGAGGTTGTGTTGATTCCCTTTGCACCCACTGATATGAAATCAAGAGTCGCTTTTGGAATCTTATTGATACACTCTTCTGGCTCTAGCAAACCATAGCATTTGGGAAGCCAAAGTGCTGTTGCACCCTCATAATAGCCTTGTTCTTTAAGAACATGCTTTGGGACCCAATGAGTAATAATCTGAGGCTTAGGCTTGGAAAAGATATTCTTTTTAGGAGGTTTAGCAACTAAGCTAGATGGTACAAGTTTGTACACATCTTTGGGTAGCCAAATTGACAATTCCTTCTTATCTGGCCTTCTTTGAGCAGCAGGGATTTCACTGACGTAAACGAGAACATGTGAACATGTTAATAACATATGTTAATAACACAAAAAATCTTGTGATCACATGTTATATTCACAAAGCTTTCACAAGGGCCTAAAAAAATTATCTTTGTCGGGCATAAAAAATCTTCTTAGGTGGCCACTGACCTGCTATTATGTGAAGATGGTAACATGAGAACATGTGAATAGCTTATTCCCATGTGTAGCCAAGCTTTTAAGGGGTTCCCAAATGGCAAGTGACCTGTTATTTTGTGAACGGTAACATGAGAACATGTGAATAACTTGTTCACATGTGTTATTATCGTAAAAAATCTTGTGATCACGTGAATATTAAATCCCTGTTGAGCAGTGACTAGAGTAGTTGGAACATGCCAGCCATGGCTCTCACTTGAGGACTCATCGATTATCTACATCATTTGTCTTGGAGCTTGAAGAGCAGATGTTGAAAGTGGGTTATGTAAGGTAGAACTACCACCCTTTTGACATGATAAAACTCGTGGAGCAGAAGATCCCAAGATGCAATTATAATCAATTTGCAATTTGTATTGTCTATTCTTCCAATCTAATGAACAATTGGTAGCACTTAACCATGATCGACCAAGAACAACCTCTACCACTGCCTTGGACTTACTAGCCACATAAAAGGAAACTAACATCTCGTGATCCTGAATGGATATCATAATGACATTTTTCCTCTATAGGGTTATCTTCACCTGCGAAGCTTTGTAATTCAATATAGGAATGTGCACAAGTGTTGGTTGTCCCAAGGCTACCCATGTGTCAAATAAGAGAACATTATAATCTGCACCAGAGTCAATTAAGGCAAAGAAAAAGTAGGTAGTCTCATGAAGATGAAGACACACGTGAATATTGAAAGGATCGACATATTGTTCATCAGTAGCCAACTGTAAGGTCAACACAGAAGCCTTGCGATGCTCCTTGGCTTTTGCAACCCTAGCTTTAGCTTCTTCTTGAGCTTGACGTTTACGTAGGTCATGTGCTTCTTTTCGTGTGTGGGCAGCATGCATTTGTTGAAGCATGGCTTCAGTTAATGGTTCATTGTATTTCTTGAGATGACTTCCATTAACAAAGTTAGGCATTTGGTCACCTTCTAGTGTCTCTAGACGCACTGCACCACTAGGAGTAAGCTCATTTATCACAAACGGTCCTAGGCCACATTTCTTGAGCTTTCGCTTATGCTTCTTAAGTGTGTACAAGAGCATAAGGTCCCCTTTTTTGAATCAGCCAATTGTTACATTTCGATCGTACCATTACTTTTGTCTCCTCTTCTCGGCATACATCCCCATTACCGCTAATAAACGGATCTCATCAAGCTTTTCCAATTCATCAATGCATTGAGAAAGCTCATGACCAGTCCAGTCCAATTGTTTAGCAACTCGTAGAGTAGGTACAAGAAATTCAATGGAAAGAATTGCATCTAGCCCAAAAGCAAGCTCAAATGGAGTTGTGCCCACAGATGTTTTATAGGCTGTTCTATATGCCCAAAGAACTGAGTGTAACTTTTGTTCCCAATCAATCCTATGTCCCTCAACAATCTTTGTGAGTGCTGTGCAGAGAATCTTGTTAGTACTCTCAGCTTGACCATTGGTCTGGGGATGATAGGTTGCAGAACGCTTGTGAATTACCATAAATTCTTGAAGTAAAAACTCTATGACTTCATTCACAAAGTGCACACCTTGATCACTAAACGATTTCAATAGGTAAGTCATAACGTGTAAACACGTACTCATACAAGAACTTGGTTGTGGTTCTGGTGGCATCATTTTTGACTGCTCATGTCCTTGCAACATTATCGACATGTGCCTTACCTAAGCCAATTCAATTTTGTGACTCAGATGGATATGACATTATTCCTATACGAATGGTACAACCACGTGACCTTCTAGATGATTTGTACTATGGGGTTGCATCCATAGCACTGCATGTAGAGGAAGTCTCAGTGGAGGATTTAACACTCGAATCGGCTAATGATGCTGATAAGGAAGACGGATGGGACTCTAATTTTGATGATGATGTGATAATCCTCGAGGAAGAGTTAGGAAAGGCACGCCTACTCTTGAGAGGAAGGGAGGTTCAAATAGAGATCCCTCAAAGCCGACCCAAACGTAAATGCTGTAAGAGCCATAAGAGAATCCGTAAACAAGATCAGAGGGAACGACGTGAGAGAATACAAAAAGAAAACGAGGAGTTTAAGAATGAACACTCTCGACCACCACCTCACTTCTCAGGAAAGAATGGATATCTGTACTATGTCCAAGCACAAGATAGTATCAAAGACCAAGTAAAATAATCAGATGGATTCCAATCAGGAGAAAAGCTAAAAACTGTTAGCAAAAATTACAAAAAAAACAAAGAGACCAAAACAAAAACTCAAGTCTCAAACAGATTCAACAGAGAGTGTCGAAAGTGCAAAGATAAAGGTTGAACGAAAAACTCTGATGCAAGATTGCAAATGCAAGATTGCGAAAGAGAGCTCAAAACCGCATGGTCTTCAATTAGTGATGACTCAAGTGGACAAGAACACGGTTTGAATGTTCCCCCAACTTCACACAGTACACTCTTGAAGATCGGAAGATTGTTCTTCAACAGCCCATGCGACAAAAGCCAAGCATGCCAGGGGTTTCATATGATGGTCCACAAGATGCAAAAAAAATTAATATCGCTGAGCCAGGAAAAGAGCCTCGCTATGTGTGGATTGCCACAGACTTGTCCTTAGATGAGGAGAAGTTATTAATTCAAACAATAAAGGAGTATCGCGATGTTTTTTCTTGGAGTTATAAAGACCTCAAAGGAGTTGATCCAAGCATATGTCAGCATACAATTCCATTGGGAGAGGATGCAAAGCCTTCCAAGCAATGTCCTTATACTTACAATGAGAATTTTGCACGAAAGATAAAAGAAGAAATAGATAAGCTCTTAGAGGCAAAATTTATCTATGAGATTGAACACACTGAATGGGTCTCCCCTATTGTAGTGGTGCCCAAGAAAAATGGAAAACTTCGAGTATGTGTAAACCTCAAGAAGGTAAATGCAGCTACTGTACGTGATCATTACCCACTTCCAATCACGGATCATGTTTTGGAACGTGTTGCAGGGAAAAAGGCATATAGTTTCTTGGATGCTCCGGTTACAATCAAGTGTCAATTGATCCAAAGGATCAACACAAGACAGCCTTTGCTACTGAAGATGGAATCTTTGCCTATCGTGTTGTTATGCCATTTGGTCTAACAAATGCACGTGCAATCTTTCAGCGGTTAATGAGTCAAGTATTCAAGGAGTACCTTAGGCTATTTCTTGAGATCTTCATGGATGATTTATGTGCTCAGTCACAAGAGCGTGATGATCATATAGAACACCTCAGACTTGTGTTTCAAAAGTGTCGAGTTTATCATATATGCTTGAATCCTGACAAGTGCAAATTCATGGTAAGACAAGGGAAGATTTTGGGCCATATTGTTTCTCGCAATGGTATTTCAACAGATATGGATAAAATTGATGTCATTGTCTCATTATCCTAGCCAGACCATTATATGCTCTTCTTGTAAAGTTTAATTGGACTGACGAGAGTGTGAGGAATCCTTTGAAAAGTTGACGCAAGCATTAGTGTCTACACCCATCTTACGGGCACGAGATTGGAACCAAATCTTTCATGTCCATATTGATGCTTCAAACTTTGCAATTGGATGTATTTTGGCTCAATCAGGAGAACATAATAAGGATTTCCCAATCTCATATGCTAGTCGACAGTTAAACAATGCTGAGAAACATTATACCACAACACAAAGCGAAGGTTTGTCCATGATATATGCAGTGAAAAAGTTTCGCCATTACCTTTTGGCAAATAAATTTATACTTTTCGTAGACAATCAAGCACTGCTATATTTGGTGAATAAGCCTTGTCCAACTAGAAGGATTGTGAGGTGGTTTGTCATCCTTCTTGAGTTTGATTTTAAAGTGGCAGTCTGAAAAGAAACAACTCATCTTAGGGCAGATCATTTATCTCGAATCCTCTGGCGAAGCTCCTATGGGTGTGGATGATGATATGTTAGATTCAACACTTTCCCTTGTAGAGACAGCTCCTAAATGGTCTGAACCCATCTTAGAAATTTTGACAAGTGGGCAGATACAACTAGCGGGTCCTAATGTGGACCTATGGTGACCATTCAAGTTAATCTCAGGGAGATTATATCGTCAGGGTAATGATGGAGTGTTACGGCTTATACCTAACCGTGACCAATATGAGGAGATCTTGGAATGGGCACATGAGAGTATTGGTGGAATCCATGCATCAGCTACTACTTGTGTGCGAGGTATAACTCAAGATGGGAAATGGTGGCCTACCCATGCATGCGCATGCTGAAAAATTTGTTCGCAACTGTGCTTCATGCCAAATTCAACAACCAATTCATAATGTCACATTATTCCAAATTTCAACTACACCAAGTTGGAGTAAGTATATTGTGGACTATCTTCAGCATGGTCATACTGATCGAACAATTCCTAAATATCGAAAGCATGCTATTGAAGTTGAAGCGGCCAACTATATGCTGATAGAGGGCCAACTCTACAAGAGGGGCCAGGATGACAACTTGCGCATGTGTGTATGTGAAGCTGACTACTTGAAAATCTTGACTCGTGCACATGCAAGTGTTGGAGTGGACACTTTTCAGGCAATACCATAGCTAAGTTGATTAGGTGGTCTGAGCTTTGGTGGCCAACCTTACAAATGGATGATGAAGAATATGTAAAACATTGTGACGATTGTCAAAGGACCAAACCTCCTATCACAAAGGACAATATGCCATTACGGCCTATGTTAAGCACACGTGCTTTTTGTTGAAATTTGAGCATAATGATGAGCTATGGTGGATCATACACTAGAATTAACATCATTAACAAAGTGATTAGCAAATGATTAAGATATAATTAGGGAGTAATTAGAAAATAGATTAATGTAGGCGTGGATACTCAAAAACTAGCAAATTCTCATTAGGGCTATGCCTCAATTTATAGAGTTTACATCAAGCATCAAATCCCATTGATTTCTCCATGATTCACTCCCAGACTATCTCCACCTTTTGCTTGATTCTCTCCACCTCTTCTCTTTTCCCTGAATATCTCCCAGAATAACTCCACACTCCTAAATTCTCTCATGCTACCCTTTATTCTCTCCCAGTAGATTCTTCTCACCTTTTCACAGGTTCTTTCACATTTACACATCCTCTTTTACAGCCTCTATCCAAGAGCTTGTTCCCACACACACCCTATTCACTTGTATTTTTCAACACCTCCCCTCAAGTGAATACTTCCTAGTACACCTAGACCCTATACCAAGTTTGCCTCCCCTTACTTGGTAGTCCGCGACCAGTGGCTACTCCTCCCCTCAAGTTATCTCAGCACACCTGGACCCTGTATCAAGTTTCTTTCTTACTTGACAGTCTGCGACCAGTGCCTCAAGTCCCTAAACTCCATAGTCCTTGACACTCTCTCTCTATGTGTCCAAGGCTACTATAAGTGCCCGCGACCTTGACTAAAGTGCTCACACATACATCTACCACGTGGCCTACATCATCGGGGTGGCTCAGAGGTGGTTTTACTTTATTGGGGCAAGCTACATTGGGTTGTGGGGTCTCTCTCTCTCTCTCTCTCTCTCTCAGAGATTTTCACATGGCTCCTCACTCTTTGGAGCCTCACATCTTCTCTTATCTTCAGTCTTCTTGTCGTGGTAGCTTCTCTCCACGCGTCCGTCTCTTCTTTCAGTCTTCTCGGGGCATCTTCTCTTCTTGTGGCAGCTTCTCTTCTCGTGTCCATGTCTTCCTTCAGATCTTCTTCTCGGTGTGGATCCTCTTCTTGGAAAGAGATATTCTTCTTCTTTCATGGCTGGGGCCATGAGCTCGTTCGTCAAGTCATTTTGCTCCATGTGAGCAACATGTTTCAATGTTTTGTTGACAGTTCCTTTAGGCTTTTTATGTTTATCTTGTATCATTATGCAATGCAAACCCAAATCTATGCGGGAGGTCTTACCTCTTGCCTTATTCTGGACAAGGGCAGTGTCTGTTCCCATTTTTACACTGATGCAATGTGCCAAATACATAATGCATATAGCATTCATTCTCATGCACATTCCAAATGCAACTCTGGCTGTGAATAATCTTGATTTTGAGTGAGATTTACAGGCATTAACCAAGGGTTAAATGCAAAATGATGATTATCACAATTTTATCAGCACACTTTTACCAGAAATTACATTAAATCAAGGGTAACCAATTTGTACGGGATGGTTGGAGTATCAAACCAACTCCGAATTGCAATCTGAAGTTATAGGGATCTGTATCAGATACCTAATGGTTAATTTGAACCCTCAATTGCACGAGAAGGGTTGTGGAATGTATGCCTCATCTGATACACTTCGATTACCCTTAAGTCTTTCAATGTTGAAATCCTTACATGAGGCTCCACACATCCACAGATCTTCTTGCCCATCTGACAATGTAACTCTTGAGCCCTGAGATGAAGCAAAATCAAACTCATCTATTGGAGACCGCGTTACATCACAATATGAGTGATTCTTTAGGTTGACCCTTGTGATGACAGAATCATGTCGGAGGTACAAATAATTGTATCCCCAATCCTCAATCATTTGAAATTGTCGCATGAATGATCTACCCAATATCACTTCATAGTTTGGATGCTTTCCAAAATCCACTATACTGCAAATGCATGCTCATATTCAATCCCACATGTGGTGACCAATATGTTCTCTAGAAGCCCAATGGGATGTTCTAAGCTTCCATCTGCTAGCTGCAAGTGCATTCTTGTACTCCTAGTAGCTGGTTTGCCCCACTTTTCCCAAATGGACCTTGTCACAATGTCCACTCCTGCACCACTATCAAGTATTATAGTTGAAGCTACTTTTCGCACTTCTAATGGGAGGGTAGCATTTCCCTGATCGTCCTCACAAAATTTTCATACTTTGTTGATAGGAACTGGCATAACATGATTTGTCTCAGGGTGTATAGTACATTGATGGTGACCCTTTTGTAGCAATACCTACTCTGACAAACATGTGGCAATATCATTCCACAACTCTGGACGAAGCTTTATCAAATCAAGCAAAGGTAAGGTACAAGCCACTGGTGCTGACAAAATAGAATGGAGGTGAAATAATAGAGGACATATTCTCATTAAATCTCTCATGAACTGCTGCCCACATCTCATTTGCCATGTCCTCATTAGCATCAATAACTTCATCATTGCATGGGAAGGCAAGACGAGGTGGTGGTAGAGTGCCTTCTTTCAATGGGGTGTCAATTGGTGCAGACTTCTCGCTATGAGCTTGTGAGATCAGCTCACTTTTCATTTCCCAACTTGATGACACTTCTGGTATGGTTTTTAATGTTGGCTTAAGAGAGGTGGGGCCCCGAGGGATAGGTGGAGGTGGGCCCTCAAGTATTGATTGAGCTTCCCTAATGAGTTACTGATGTACAGCTAGATTGATCTTCTCCTCACAAGGGTTTGGGTATTCTTGAAGCTTCTTGGGTAGCTCAGATAAAGCTGCAATGCGACTTCTATGAGCATCAATGATGGCATCTAGAGTCTCGTTCACCTTATCCATAAAAACAGAACCCCTTGAACTATCCTCGGTTGTACTAGCCTCATCTTGTTTAGCACTAGGCCCAGGTTGAGGTTGATGCTCCTCATGCACTTCTTGGGATGTAAAAGCTTGATCCTTCATGTTTTGTTTAGAGACTTCTTGAGAACTAGTGGAGGCACTCTTAGTTTGCTTGTTGCGGTTCTTTTTCCTCCTAGTGGTCCTTTTTCTATTGGAATGTATCCCTAGTTTGAGGTGTCTCATCAGTCTGCATTTCGGCATTTCGTGTCTGTGATCTAGTCATGACTCTAAGTGTGGCACGACATCCTCATTCTCTGATGAAGGTGGCGATGGAACTACCTCTACAAAGTTGAGTGAGACCTTTGGCTGAGAGGTGCCTTCCTCATGTGGTTTCAGCAAACAATCCTTTGGAAAGTGTTCTACACAACACCCTAGACAATATCTTTCGATTGGTGAAAAGTGTGGTGCTGTTGTATTGGATCGAGCTGCTTGCCTTGGGCGATGTGGACAATCACGAGCCCAATGGGGTTCTCCGCACTCATAACAGGGGCCCATTAGTTTGGCTTTTACTTTCCTCTGCTGCCATTGACCTGAGAGGGACCTGGAGTCCTAGGTTGGTAGCCGCCTAGCAACATCAAAGAATTTTGTTCCCAGTGCTTGGCTTGGATATGCGGGACTTTCAAAGAGATTTTCCTTGGATGAATATGATGCATATTCCTCCTCCACATAGCTTGGGTTTACCAAGTCTCTACACATATTTAAATTGTCGTAGTCAACAAACCTCACAGGAGCAGTCCCAAGAGCAGGAGGTTGAGCTCCAAGTATAGGTCATGCTTGCTCTTGTGCCATCGGTGGCTTACGTTCAAAATTAGTGTACTGTTGATGCATTTGTGGAGCCCCTACACCCCTTTGTTGCTGACGCTCTTGTCTCATTCCTGTAATGCGAGTACATTCCTGTGTGGTGTGGGTATAATTCCAAGCACATGCCTGGCACCACTTCTTTGTGGGTTGGTTTGTGACTAGAGGAGAAAAGGTATTACATTCTTCGGTTGTATGGTTACCGCCACATGCTCCACAAAGATGAGGACCTGTAGGTAGTACACTCCTCATTCGCTGCTGCTGCTGTTGTGGCTGTATGGGTGGGCGATAGGTTTGTCCCAATCTCCTTAGTACTAGGTTAGCTCTCTATAGACCCTGAACTTTGGTCATCACCCCATTGATCTCTAGGTTGCACCTCAGGGCCAGTACCATCTTGGAATTTGAAGTTATCTGTGAAATCCATGGCATCATGGCAACACTCATTGAAATTTGTATGCTTCTTTGCATAGAGATGTGTGTGCAGTGTTGAATTTTTGAGTCCTTTTAAGAAGAGAAACTAATCGACTCTGGGTGGGCTTCTCATCTTCTGGGCAATGATTAATGTACTGCTTCATCCTATTTACACAATCTCTAACACTCTCAGTCTCGCCTTGCTTGAAAGAGTAAATGTTTGCTATACTGTGTCATGCTGAATCCCCATCAAGGAAAAAGCAGCAATGAATCTCTCTTCCAAAACTCGTAAAGAAGATTTGTCTCAAGCCTCTAATGCCTGGAACCAAGCAAGGGCCTTTCCCTCAAGAGTGAGCCCAAATCCTTCAATTTGCGTATGCTTGTCAGTCACTTGCTCAGCTCGAATTGCTTGCCTAAATGCTGTTACATGGTCATATGGATCTCCCGACCCTTCGTACTTCTTTACCAGTTTCTGAAGAGTTGATGGCCTTACTCGTCTTGAATACTCATCATCGGGTCTACGGGCGGCCTCTCTCTCAATGGTTCCTCTCTTTGGTAAGGTGGTCCATATGCATCCCAAATTGGTGTGGGTCCCCTATTACCTGCCTCACCAACCCCCTCCAAAGATCTTGTTATCCGCATTTCAAGAGGTGCATTTATGGAAAGCCGAGTTGGCTCCCCTACCCTTCGATTGTCATAGTGAGAGAAACATTATTGTGGTGTGATCTATGGTCGCACTTTTGGTGTAGGATAATATCTTGGTGCTAGAGTTGGGCTACTTGCAGTGGTCCACTTTGATGTTGAGGGTCCCTCTCTAGTGAACTCTCGTAGGGGAGGAGCAATAGTTTCTCCAAGAAAGGCTATCTCTCCTGGTTTAGCTGTATTAGTTGAGAACATTTCCATGAATAATGGTTGTCCTCTACACGTGAGCTCACGAATCTCCTTCCAATTTAAGCTTCGGTATTCATTGGCCCATTTATCAATGATTCGGTTCTTGTATCCTGCAAGCTTCTCAACTACCACCACAAGTGCTAGAGGAAGATCTAGCTCTAGCAATCTAGTTGTGGCATAATATCCTTCTAAAGAGTTCTTATAGACCTCTTGAAGTGGGTCATCATTAAAGACCTTTGTCACTAGAATTTGTCATACAAACTTCCATTGGTTCTCAGCCCCCTGATCCATTTTGCTCTTGCCTTTCCTATCCCTTTCCAAATTTAGATCTACAATTAAAAGTAAATAATCTATGGATGGCTTTGAGGACTGGGCATTGGATGGTCCAGGCATGTCCAGCTCAATGAGCCAATCATCTCTAGACTCCCTTGCTCCGAAAGGCTTTGATAAATCTAGGAACTCACTCTTAGAGAGCTCTCTTGATTTGTCTACATTCTCTGGATGAGAGGTTACTTCGTAGCGAACACCATCTCCACCCATGTACATGTTACCCTGGTCATTGACTAGAGGTGCTCTATCAAGCTCTGAGAAAAAGTCCGCAATCTTAACGAGATACCGTTGTTGTGGATCCCTGAAGATCTCAGCTCCTTGAGCATTCGTGTAGACATATTGAAGTCTCACATTGAGTGGTAACCCCATGGTGTCAGCTTCAAATGGATTAAAAGATCTTGTGGGTGTTCTATTTGGGGCTAAGGGATGACTATTTGACGGCCCTAGATTGTCCATAGACAAGGAGCTAGTTGTCCTGGAAAGGGTATCAGATCGGGATTCGAAAAAGGTTTCAGCAATATCTGCCAAATTACCTACCGATTGGGTCCCACTTTCCTATGTAGGTACTCTAGAAGGTGTCCTAGAACCTATGGTGTCTATATGACGTCCTGACTGCAAGTGCATAAGGTCAAATTTTTAAGTTTTTTTTTTCTTCAAAAAAATCCAAAAATTTTCAAGTTGGCTTAAACTTTGCCAGAACCCCTTTTGAACCCCTCGAACACATTAGGCCAAAAAAATAGCATATTTTTCAGGATCAAAAATTGCCTAAAATTTACCAGTTTCCCATACTGACTCACTATGGGAAAATGGTTCCGGGACCGAAATTTCGACGCGATGAGTGTTTTCTAACTCCTCTCAAAAAGTTAGATAACCTCCTAATTTTTTTGCGGCAGAAAATGAAAAATTTTCCAGACTCCCTTATCCGGTGCAGTGGCAGTCTTTATGGTGCGGTGTGTGGGTCTCTCCTCGCGGTGCACTGTTCACGCACAACCTTCTTCTTTTATTATTATTATTTTTTTCTTTTTTTGAAGTACTGTGCAGTTGTGAGATTTGCAGCAAATTCAATGCGTGTGCAGGGAACTCAATGCGTGTAGAGCTGTGAGATTTGCAACAAATTCGAAATGTTCAATCTTCATGTGTGTGTATAGATTTCAGTTTCTCTACAGGTGCAAGTTTAACAGAGAACTAAAATGCACAAAATTAAAGATGCAGAAAACTAAACTTAGCTAAGAATAGAAAATAAAACGAACATGCAGAAAATTGAAACTGTAAAAATTAACCTCAGACAGCAAAAATTATCCTCAGACAGAATGACAGAAATGCAAAATAGGCCTCTCTCTTTCGCACACAAATTGAAATTGGCAGGTTTAGTGCCTACCTCCAATCCTTCCCGTGTGTTAAATCCTTGTCTTGACCTCAAGGGAGAAGCGTAGCTAGCCAATCGCACTCAAATTGCAAGACAAATAAAGAGAATTTAACAACAGATTAGTCTTAAATAAGTACCAAAATTAGTCCCAAAGCCTGCAACACCATATTGGGGAATATGGGAATTTCCCACAAGTTTGGGACACGTGGTCAAAAGTTTGGATTAACCATAACTTGAACACCACTAATCCAAAATGAGCGCTCTATAGCTCTTTAGATTCCATTTTTCAAGCGCTTTCCAACGATAGGTCATATGATAGGGTTTTGAGAAACTTACAAACATGTTATCCATGTCCCCTTTTTTAAGTATTCAAAAATGGGAATTGGGAAATTTCCAAATTCACTAATATGGTGTTCTGCTCTCCTATCCAATAGTTTTGCAACCGATTGGAGCTTAACAAGGAGTGGTAGTGTGTGTATGGTGCTCAACTATGTAGGCACTCGCTCCCCGGCAACGGCGCCATTATAGAGCGGTTCTCTCTATTGTGAAATATAGTGCTCATAGAGTACTACCGATCAACAGATGTGTTGAGAAACACAATGTCAATCCGAGGACTTGACCCAATTAGTGCATGAAGGCTTATCCCTTGCGGGGGAGAGCTCACATACACGAACCACCACTTGACAATTCAACCATTCAACACCTCAATCAATCTCTCAATCTCGTAATCCCACTACACTAATCAATAGAACAAGCAATGCATAGCAATCTCTTAATCCCATTCAAACATTGATTAAATCTTAGCTTTTCCTAATGTCAGCAAATCTATAACCGTGCATCTACTAACCCACAAGCTTAAGCAAGCATAGAATGTAACATTCACAAACCCACAAGCTCATAGTCTATCCATGAATAACTCATTGCCAATGAAGTGGGCAAGAGCTTGCATCAGACTACACACACACACTACAAGCATGCAGCATACACAAGAGAAAGAAAGAAGCATTCAACTAATCATAGATTAATCTACTTCAATGATGCTAAAAAAGAATAAGAGAATGAAGTGGAGCTATACTCATTGGAGCTTGGTGCTCATTAGAGTACAATAGAGAGAGAGTTAGAGAGTTGCCATAGCTTGAGAGCTCAAGAGCTTCACTCAATAGCTTATGAGAATGGCCAAAAACATCCCCTTTCTTTAGCTAACATCTCTTTTATAGAGATGTCACTAACCCTAACCCTAGGCCTCTTTCACACATGGGCGGACAACCCCATAAGTGAGCCTTGCTTAATACACTTAGAACTCTCATTTAGAACCCACATTGACCTAAAATGATTTACATTGCACTTCGGCACAAAAATATGAAAAAATTATGTGCGTCTTTATGTTCCCATGGCTACAATCCTGCTCTCTCGCATTAATTGCTTTCGGCCTCCTTCCATAATCCGTGTTCCCGTGGAACAATATTCAATTTGTTCAATTCCACGAGAACATCGGCTAGAAGATGCATCATAAACTTCACTTGATAGATTGTAGCATAGCTCTACCATTTTTTCTTATGCATTCTCCACTGCTACAATATAGCATGCATTAAGGGAACTAATATTTCCATCACTTAGCCTCTAGATAGCCATCGAATAGAGTGGATTTGTAACACTTTCTAGTCTGTAACATCATAACTCATGCATCAAGTTTCGAAGTTCAACATGTCAATTTATTGATTTCCCTAGCCATGCATATACCTTGCTTTTGCAACCTTATCAACAAAAGAAAAAACATGAGGATTTGATGAAAAACCATCCTTTTTTGCAAGTGCCTCATGATGGGCAATACAATGCACACCCATAATTCGTTAAGTTAATGCTTGGAACCATGCCACTGCACCAGACTTATATCGTGTCATAGTTGAAGCACCATCAGCTGTGCAGATGCAATTAGTTTCTTTAACTCCAAGTTTCTCTCCAAGATCATAGCATGAATAGCATTGTAGATTGCCTCCCCAGATCCATTACCAACTGGAAACAATCTCACAAATTTGCTAATCTCTCCTTTACCATTCCCATTTAAGTACAAAATGAGAATAATCAAATGTTTCTCCATATTTCTATATGTACTTCCATCAATGAGGATTGAAAAGAATGAGCTTCCATGAATTTCAACATACAAATCTTTTCTAGTACAATCTCTTAAAGCCATCAAGAACTCCCTTCTAGATATGGGATTAGTATACACACCATATTCATTAGATGTTGGAATGTTAGGAATTCTAAGATCCTTTTGTAACTTACATTGAGTGGGATATTTTTCCAATGCAATATAATTGCATGCACAAAAGTGCACCAACCTCATACAAGTTATGATCCTCGGTTGTTCAGAATGCACCTATGTGTCAATGCCCCCATCTATTGGATTAGCCTTTGATTTTGCATGGTGATCTGCAACTCTCCTATGATATGAGGATTTTGCATGCTCATTCAAGGCTAAAAGTTGAATGCTTTAAGATCTGCCCAGTATGAAAGTATTTACTCTTGCAGCTTCACACCATATACATGTGGTTCGAACCTCATTATAAGGAGACTTGCATAATATGTCCAAGGATGAAGCAGATTCCATTAAGTCCTCCATTTCCTTTTAGGTTTATTGGAAGAAGACTCCGATGCGATCTCAGTACCAATTTCAAAGTTCCCACCACTACTCTTATGTTTTGCATTGGCTTCACTCCCTCTTGATAAAAAAAAAGTCTATTTACTCATTTTGGAGAGTCCTGGACAGCTAGCCATGACTCAAAAATAAGAAAAAAAAGCAGACAAGAAGAAAAAAAAATTGAGTATATACCTTAGACCACAAGAAAGGCATTTATACAAGACATTTGTACAAGAAGTGAACATAACTCAAACCATAAGACATGCAATCATACTACTGTAACTAAGGGGCGATGGACTAACAAGGAAAAAATAAGACACAAAAGGGAGAAGCCTAATTACTAAAGACAGCTTGGCAAAAACTTGAAAGAATCTGAATAAGACAAACTTGGGAATCAATTGCAGTGAGGTCAAGTCATACGATTCAGATATGATTTGGATATGCTAGCAATGTCCTCCACTAATCATTAGTACTTGCATTTAGCAAGATAAAGGGGAGAACATGAAATGCTACCTTGTCTTCCTACTCTTATGCTTGATAGCGAGGACTAGACACTCTAAATTCTTGACTCATAATTCTCTTTCCAATTACGCTCTTGTGACGCACAATCTAACAGCCCAACTCTCTTTTTGGTTGCAACTTACTCTTAATTGTGTTATTGCTTGTACAATGGTCATGCACCCCTTACCCAACTATTATAAAAAATCCATGCAAATGTTCATATTGTCACACGAGTATGATGCTAAGCACACTATAACGATAGGTAGCCTAGCTCTATGATGAGAAGGTACTACTATCTATGAAAATCCTAGTGAAGATACAACCTGAATAACAAAGCTGTTGAAAGCTGGGAGCCGAGCCGGGCAAGCTCGAATAGAATAGATTGTTATGGGGGATGTATTAACACTACTGAGACAAAGAAACGAGAGGTTTGGATGCATAGGTGGATGGAGGCTCTACTTTCTTTCTCCACTCTATGTGTGTGTGTGTGTGCATGCATGCGTGCGTGCGTGTGTGTGTGTGTGTGTGTGTGTGTGTGTGTGTGTGTGTGTGTGTGTGTGTGTGAGAGAGAGAGAGAGAGAGAGAGAGAGAGAGAGAGAGAGAGAGGTCCAAAATGTGTGTGTGTGTGTGTGAGAGAGAGAGAGAGAGAGGTACAAAATGTGTGTTTTCCAATTGTTGCGCCCAAGCTTGAGCTGATAAACTGAACCTTTCCAAGTTCCAACCCAAATGGAGCTTGTGAGTGCTACAAATGTGTAGGTACTTTTTGCATTCTAGTTGAGTGGGTGGCAAACCAATAGTTGAGGAGAGAGAGTACAAAACAATAGGACCTTGTGTGGACAAGTCACGGCTTTGGGAGTCCATGGTGTTCATGCCTATCCATTTGATCTTGGAGGATACACTTCTAGCTTCATCATCAACCCTGTCATCTAGTTGTAGATAGGTCTCGAACTAACCCCTTAACCTCGACTACCAACTCCATCGCATATCCTAGACCACCCATACTATTCACTTCTCGTCGTCAACACCTTCACCACAAACTTGGTGGGTAACATGAGGATGTGGCCACCATTAGGAAGGGGGGTCTTCACCACCGACTTAATGTGTAACGTGAGAATGTGGTCACCATTAGGAAGGGGATATCTTAATCACTCTATTGGTTAACATGGTTTTGGTCAACCTAACCTATCGTAAGGCACTTTTCCATCTTACCCTTGCAAATGGGTAGTGTGACACGAAGTTGGGGTTTGGACTTTGGTCACTTCTTAGAATCAAAACACACTTGTATAAAACCTCACAGCCTCCTCACCTCCCTTTCTCTCCTCAGGTTAAGATAAAGATATACACATCAAAGGTGAGATCGTAATTCATGGAAGGAAAGATGAAAGGCTCTGAAGAAGTAAGAATTTTTGCCAGTCTTGCAGCTCCAAACAAGAGGACGATTCTTTGTTGGAAGAAAATCTTCCGATTCAGGATTATGTGAACGGAAGCATACGGGGAATATTGGTAAGGTTCATTCGTTCGAATTAGACGATTTGGTCGGAACATATTAAAGAAAATGAATATAGCAATCACTTACAAGAGGATAAGACACATGGGGTTTGCCTTTTGATAAGAGATTAGGAGGAATTAATCATGATTAAGAAGAAATAATGGCCAAAAGTCTATAAAAATAGAGACACACAGAGAATTGCAGTTTTAAATCCATATAGGCTATGTAAAAGAGGATTATATAGATGCCTAGAGCTTAAAGAGAGCTTTGCGCCTATATAAAAACTTTCAAAAACGGGCAATCGAGCGAAAAGTTATGAGCATTTTACTACAAGACTATAAAACTACCAAAATTCTATAAAAACAGAGACACACAGAGAATTACAGTTTTAAATCCATAAAGGTTGTGCAAGATAGGATTAGATAGATGCATAGAGCTTGAAGAGAGCTTCGCGTCTATATAAAAACTTTCAAAAACGGGCAACCGAGCCAAAAGTTATGAGCATTTTACTACAAGACCATAAAACTGCCAAAATTCGCCTAAAAGTTAGCAATTTTGAGAGAAATTCTAATCATCAATGAAGTAAAGGATTAAGAAATTAGTTACATGAGTGGAAAGAGCATATAAAGAGCTTCCTAGACATATGATCAATTTTAGAAACCAATACCCGAGTGATGAGTAATTACCGATTGAAATTTGGATATTGGACCACAAAAACTGCACTTCTCTCTCTTTGCATGAAACCTCAATTTTCACATAGCCTCTTGCCTGTCATCTCCTTCATGATTCAAGCTAGAGGGTAAGGGTTAACATTGCTCAGCAGACAATCGTAAAGATTTACCTATGGTCTCCAAAGTCTTTCCACATGCTCATTACCGCTAAAACCATTGGTACCTCCAAAGGAGGGCGGCAATAAGGCAAGGGCTACCTTGCTAAAACCATTGGTATCTCCAAAGGAGAGCGGCAATAAGGCAAGGGCTACCTTGAGAAGTCACAGGCCCGCCAAGATAATAACTCCTTATCCCACTTATCCATGAATCATCAAAGAGGTCCAAAATTGGGTTAAGCATGAGGAGCTAATGCTAAATGAAACCTTCACATGTAAAGAGAGTGTTTGAATAGGAGTTTGAAAGATAAGAGAATGGCAATGACAAAAAATGCTCAATTGAGGAGGCTCATTCCTTGATTTGAAAGGGAGAGGAGGGCTCCTTTTATAGGTGGAGAATCACCCTCTCTTCCATTGTTACGAATTACAACATAAAAATCTTCAACCCTTCAGTGCCATAAGGGTAGATGTCACCATCAATTGTCCTCTTAGGCTAAGTCTTCTATTGATTATTAAATTAAAGACTTTTTGACTTTGAAAGTGTGATGAGATAATAGCCAAGTCTAAGTGGCATGTAGCTGGAGATCCCACTTACACATGGCGAAAATCTCCTCTTCCATGTATGCATTCCAGAAGAATCTTTCCCAATTATACACCTACATACACTCCTCCACATGCCTTCCACACTCCCCAACTTGTAGCCTTATGGTGAATACCATATTAATAATACAATAAAAATCCATGTGAGCATGAAGGCCCACTTTTATTTTCCACATCACTAGCCTATCTACCATACCAAAGTATTTATCAAGCATACTTGTAGTATTTACAATGTGTGCACCCTAAATCAAGTAAAACCATTATATTTGAAGATAGAATGTTGTTATCGAGGTAGCCGCCAAGCCGCTGCATCACCACGCCGTTATTCCATTGTGGGCGCCGCAATCTTCTTGGACAAGCTTCCACCGTATCACCATTGAGAAACCATCAAAATATGCACAAAATTGAAAATGAAAGATATCAATTTTTCATGTCACATCTTTCCCCCCCAGCAGATCCTGCATGCTTGTCTTGGGGTTCTGCTGGCCATGGTGCTCGAGGGTAAAATATCTTTAGCTGGTACTCATTGGCACGTCTGGGAACCTCTTGGCCACTTGCATCCTCTAGAAGATAGGTGCTATTTTTGAACTTTTGCTTTATCCTGAAGGGGCCTTCCCAGCGTCGAAGAAGCTTCTTATCTAGCCGTTTCTTCACAGGGCCATCATACCTCTTTTCCTCCTGGATCAAATAAAACTATCCCCCCAGCCCCACATTGCCTAGAAGGGCTAAAGGCTCCATCAAAATGCAAAAGCAGTTGGTGGTGTCTCCAAATCTTCATATACTTCTTCCTTTGTTCCTGTTCCTTCTTCCTCTTCCTTTCTTGTAAAGCAAATCTGCAAGAGAGGCCCTAGTGGTGTTTTCTATAATAAAAGTGAAAGAGAATTCTTGAAGCTCACAAATCCACTTTACAAACTTCCCTCTCCTGCAGGATTGGGTTTGCAGACCAAGAATTGTAAAGAAGGTTGAGATGTGAGGAAGAAAAAAGGGCGAGGTAACAAGTATGACCTGAACTTCTTTACTACAAAAACAAGAGACAAACCACCTTTCTCCATTTCACCATACCTCTCCTCGGCGTCAGTGAGTTGTCGGCTTGCATAATACACTAGTTGCATACGCCCTGGCTCTCCCTTTTGCAAGAGTATAGCACCCACTAAATGTGATGAGACACTTGGGTTCACATAAAAGTCCTCCCCCCACCTAGGAGGCTGCACAATTGGACTTTGACTCATGCATTCCTTGAGCAAACAAAAATATTGAATTTGATCGGGCCCCCATTGGAAAGAAACATTCTTCTTTGTTAACAGATTTATAGGATACATCTTCTCAGAGAACATGTCAACAAAGCGTTGGTAATACTTTGTTTTACCCAAAATCCTCCTTACCTCCCTTACATTGGTAGGTGGTGGAAGGGCCACAATTGCCTACACCTTCTCAACAAAGCGTTGGTAATACTTTGTTTTACCCAAAATCCTCCTTACCTCCCTTACATTGGTAGGTGGTGGGAGAGCCACAATTGCCTGCACCTTCTCAGGATCCATCTCTATGCCTTCTTCTGAGATAACATGTCGTCCCAAGAGAACCACTTTCCTTCGTGCCAAGCGGCATTTTCCAGGATTAAGACACCCTTTTGCATCATCAATACTTTGCAAGGCCAACCTCAACTTTTCCAAGTGATCCATGCAGCTTGAATAAATGCAAAAATCATCCAGAAAGACCCTTACAAACTTCCCCAAGTAATACCTGACTCATGAAGCGTTGAAAAGTTGCTGGTGCATTGGTCAAGCCAAATGGCATCACCCTATAGGCATACACTCCCCAAGGAGTAATAAATGAGGTTTTCCTTCGATCTTCTTCACAAATCCGGATTTGAAAGTATCCAGAGTATCCATCACACACTTAATACAACTCATGACCTGCAACTTGATCCAAAATCTCATCCTGAAAGGATAGAGGATAATAATCCCTCTTTGTGCATGCATTCAGAGGGCGAAAGTCCACACACACGCCATTTTCCACCCTTTTTGGGAGTGACTACAACTGGGGAAATCCACTCTGAATTCTCTACTAGAAAAATAAATCCAACTTCAAGCAAATTAGTTACCTCCTTCTTAAGCACCTCTACTTGCACTACTCCCAAATGCCTTAGCCGCTGTACCACTGGCTTACTTTGGGGCTTGAGATCAATCTTGTGCTCTACTAGGA
Organism: Cibotium barometz; assembly: GCF_041138505.1. Lineage (NCBI taxonomy): Eukaryota > Viridiplantae > Streptophyta > Polypodiopsida > Cyatheales > Cibotiaceae > Cibotium > Cibotium barometz. The sequence continues at coordinate 35,597,943 of NC_141071.1, forward strand.
TAACTTGGCGTACTTGTGAGTAGCTGTTTGCAAAAAGGTTAGGAAATCCATCCAATATTTTTAAGTAATTCTCCCTTTCAGTACCTGCTATGGACTCATCAAGAAGAAGTTCATTTTGTTGGTGAAGACTAGTGAGGTCCACATCTCCTTTCTTGCACATGGTTGAAGAAGATTCCCCTTCCAAGGCTCCATTGTCTTCAGCATCCCCTCGATCCCTTCCCACCAGGGAAAGACCAAATGCAACTCCCTCCACCTCTCCTTCTGAGATGGAATCCTCAGAGCCACCACTTGTCTCTTCTTCATCGGATGCTCTGACTCTGAACTTTCAGAAGTTGAAGGTTCACCTCTTATTACCACTTTCTTGCGACGACTCTTGATGTGTAATGGACCTTCTTATTCTCACCTTGTAGAATAAGATCACCTATCTCCCACTTTTGAATTGCCTTCACACGGCGAAGCCGTGGCCTACCCAATATCAATGGGTAAGCCCTAGCATCAGGCTTTGTAGGAATGACCTGAAAAGTTGTAGGCACAGAAATACCACATACATCCACTCCCAAATTCCTGACAATTCCTAAGGTTTTCACCCTAGTATTATCAGCAAGTTTGATGCGATAGGGAGAGTTAGTAGAAGACAGCTTTAAATCAGCATCTTTCATTGTTTTTTCACTCATGACATTGATTGACGCACCTCCATCAATGTATGCATTAGAAATTGTTTGCCCCTCAATGATGACATCAATCATCGGCACATCATCTCCTACATCAATATCCACCTTTTGAGCCATAGGAGTCCCATTATCCCTCAATGATGACATCAATCATCGGCACATTATCTCCTACATCAATATCCACCTTTTGAGCCATAGGAGTCCCATTATCCCTCTTCTTCTTTTTCTTAGATTCCCTTGTGCTAGCCAGCTTACCCCATTCCTTTCTGAGCTTTGGAGAGAGTGCCAAAAGCTGCCCAAATGTAATTTGTGCTGTTTTCTCCCTAAGATCTGTTAAGAGGTCATAGCTAAGAGATCCTTGTCCAAGAGGAAAGTCATATTGTCCAATTTTTCTCCTAGACGACTTCTTCTTCTTCTTATTTTTCTCCTCTTCTTCAGATTTATCTTCTTGTTCTTCTTCTTCCCGAGTCCTAGTTTTACAATCCCTTTTTGCCATTAATGGCATCAATGTTTCCTCTTCTTCTTCTGAGCGTGTTTCCTCTAAAAGTGCTAAACTTTTATCCTCTCTTTTCCTCAATTTTGGACACTCAGTGCGATAGTGCTCTTCTCTTGACATTCATAGCATGTGACACTACTTCTATCCCTAGGTTTATCCTCAGCTCGTGGAACCCTAGGTGGCCTTGCATTGACTAAGTGTAACTTCAAATCAGCAAATTCTGCCATAAGTTCTGCAATGTTATGATCCAAGGATGGAGCTTGTACCTGAGATGTTGAGGCTATCTCTACTCGTGGTGGAGTCGGCACACTCGAGGAAGATTGGATTGTGGACTCAATATGAAGAGTGGCCTCCTTCTTCAAAGCAGTACGAAGAGCCTCTTTAAAATTAGTGGGATCTTTGCTAAGAACTTTTCCATGCAATCGGGGATCCAAAGCCTTGATAAACTTGCTCATCTTAAGGTGCTCCATTGCTAAAGAACTCTTTGAATCTTCCATAGAAGGTGAAGAAGAAGAAGCAACAACATGTAAAGCAGCTTGTTGATATTTGATGAATAAGGCTTCATACCTCACTGAAAAGGCAAAAACTGACTCTCTATCCTTTTGGAAAATTTGATCCAATTGCAATAGTAAAGCATTTGGCGACTCCACTGTCCCAAATCTCTCCTTCATTGCTTTGGTCAACCTTTCCCAATCATTCTTGGACTCCTCTGGCAAAGCCTCATGCCAAGTTAAGGCTACACTCTCTAAGAAATCTGGGAGTATTTCTGCCCTCTCCTTCATAGACCAACTCGTCAAGTGGCATGCTCAGTTAAACTCTCGGAGATAACTCCCCAGGTCTTCTCCTTCCGATCCTTGGAACACCGGAATGTTGAACATCTTGCACCAAAAGATAAGTAGTAATAAGGGAAATTTACTTGTTTCAAAATAACTTTCCTTTAATCATGCGCGACCTTGAGGTTGAAATAGAATAATTCTAAGTAAAACCTACCCATCAATGCCACCAAAAGATGTGACACAAAGTTGGGGTTTGGACTTCGGTCACTTCTTAGAATCAAAACACACTTGTATGAAACCTCACAGCCTCCTCACCTCCCTTTCTCTCCCTAGGTTAAGATAAAGATATACACATCAAAGGTGAGATCATAATTCATGGAAGGAAAGATGAAAGGCTCTGAAGAAGTAAGAATTTTTGCCAGTCTTGCCAGTCTTGCAGCTCCAAACAAGAGGGCGATTCTTTGTTGGAAGAAAATCTTCCGACTCAAGATTATGTGAACGGAAACATATGGGGAATATTGGTAAGGTTCATCCGTTCGAATTGGGCGATTTGGTCAGAACATATTAAAGCAAATGAATATAGCAATCACTTACAAGAGGATAAGACACATGCGGTTTGCCTTTTGATAAGAGATTAGGAGAAATTAATCATGATTAAGAAGAAATAATGGCCAAAAGGCTATAAAAACAGAGACACACAGAGAATTGCAATTTTAAATCCATATAGGCTATCCAAGAGAGGATTATATAGATCCACAGAGCTTGAAGAGAGCTTCGTGCCTATATCAAAACTTTCAAAAACGGGCAACCGAGCGAAAAGTTATGAGCATTTTACTACAAGACTATAAAACTGCCAAAATTCTATAAAAACAAAGATACACAGAGAATTGCAATTTTAAATCCATATAGGCCGTGCAAGAGAGGATAAGATAGATGCCTAGAGCTTGAAGAGAGCTTCACGTCTATATAAAAACTTTCAAAAACGGGCAACCGAGCGAAAAGTTATGAGCATTTTACTACAAGACTATAAAACTGCCAAAATTCGCCTAAAAGTTAGCAACTTTGGGAGAAATTCTGATCATCAATAAAATAAAGGATTCAGAAATTAGTTACATGAGTGAAAAGAGCATATAAAGAGCTTCCTAGACATATGATCAATTTTAGAAACCAATCCATGAGTGTGATGAGTGTGATGAGTAATTACCGATTGAAATTTGGGTATTGGACCACAAAAACTGCACTTCCCTCTCTTTGCATGAAACCTCAATTTTCACATAGCCTCTTGCCTCTCATCTCCTTCATGAATCAAGCTAGAGGGTAAGGGTTAACATTTCTCAGCACAGACAATCATAAAGATTTACCTATGGTCCCCAAAGTCTTTCCACATGCTCATTGTCGCCCTCCTTACCGCTACACCTCCAAAGGAGGGCGGTAATAAGGCAAGGGCTACCTTGAGAAGTTACAAGTCCGCCAAGATAATAACTCCTTATCCCACTTATCCATGAATCATCAAAGAGGTCCAAAATTGGGTTAAGCATGAGGAGCTAATGCTAAATGAGACCTTCACATGTAAAGAGAGTGTTTCAATAGGGGTTTGAAAGATAAGAGAATGGCAATGACACAAAAAGCGCAATTGAGGAGACTCATTCCTTGATTTGAAAGGGAGAGGAGGGCTCCTTTTATAGGTGGAGAATCACCCTCTCTTCCATTGTTACAAATTACAACATAAAAATCTTCAACCCTTCAGTGACATAAGGGTAGATGTCACCATCAATTGTCCTCTTAGGCTAAGTCTTCTATTGATTATTAAATTGAAGACTTTTTGACTTTGAAAGTGTGATGAGATAATAGCCAAGTCTAAGTGGCATGTAGGTGGAGATCCCACTTACACATGGCGAAATTCTTCTCTTCCATGTAGGCATTTTAGAAGAATGTTTCCCAATTATGCACCTACATACACTCCTCCACATGCCTTCCACACTCCCCAACTTGTAGCCTTATGGTGAATACCATATTATTAATATAATAAAAATCCATGTGAACATGAAGGCCTACTTTTATTTTTCACATCACTAGCCTATCTACCATACCAAAGTATTTATCAAGCATACTTGTGGCATTTACAATGTGTGCACCCTAAATCAAGTAAAACCATTATATTTGAAGATAGAATGTTGTTATCGGGGTAGCCGCCAAGCCACTGCATCACCACGCCGTCGTTATTCCATTGTCGGTGCCGCAATCTTCTTGGACAAGCTTCCACCGTATCACCATTGAGAAACCATCAAAATATGCACAAAATTGAAAATGAAAGATATCAATTTTTCATGTCACAGTAGTTATCTATTATAAGATGGCATTGGAACATATAAAGAAGCCTTACCAAGAGCTTAATGTCAAATGGGAAAAGTCTACAAACTTAGTGTACATGTTGCTTATTTAAGACTAATGATAGAGACTAGACTATTTTTTAAATTTGGTTGGCTTAGCACGAAAACTAGTCACTTGTATTTAAGTCATTTTTGAAAAAAAAGCAAGGATAATCATTATCTTGCAATAGTTTTCTTGCAAGATCTCCTCCTTCCATCTTCTTGTTACTTATATATTATTGTGTTTCTTACATGCTTGGATAGGTATGATTGTAGGTTTCTCTCTTGCAATGGCTTCTTCATTTTCGATCTTTTATTAGAGAGAACCATCATGAAGGCCCATATCTTCTTGCCTCCATCAAGCCATTGAGAGCACTCCCTTCACACCCCTTTAGCGAAGGAGTATTCTTGTGTGACAATGAAGTGAGGATCTTCTTGCCTCCATCAAGCCATTGAGAGTGCTCCCTTCACACCCCTTTAGCGAAGGAGTATTCTTGTGTGACAATGAAGTGAGGATGCGAGACGGATGGGCCAGTAGACCCACACAGGAGGTTTCGATTACCACTACTAGTCCATGGGCTCGTAGCGACGACAGAAGCGACGCAAAAGCGTTGCTTACGCCACGTCTCGAGCCGTCGCTATACAGGCTTCGTTGTTGTACGTCGCTTAAGCGACGACAATAGCAACTTCTGTAGCGATGCATATGCGTCGCACAAGCGACGAAATTTTAAAAAGTTATTTAACGTCGCTTAAGCGAGGCTCAATTGCTTAAGCGATGATTCGACATTACGTCGCTTAAGCGATGACGCGCAACGAAAAAAAACGAACAACTACAAAATTTATATACCAGTTGTTGATTCATTTACATTAAACATAATGTTGTCTATATTTTTCTCATGATCTACCTACTGTTACTCTCTTTGTCGCTTGCTATCTTGCAATTGTGATCTTGCAATTGTGATTGCACTCCATGCTATCGTTGTTTTTGCAGAGATTGGTCAGACACCGATGCATAAACGAACATGAATTCTGGTAAACAACGCTATCCAACTCTCTTTTATTGTTAATTTTTGAAATTGAAACACTCTAACTTTAACTATTTTCAAGCCTTACTTTATCTTTATAATACATATACATACACATATACAATGTGCATGCACATACATAGTACACACACACATAGTAGTACATACATATGTTTAATGTTATGCATACATAATGCAAGCATGCATGCATTATATATGTATATATGTAAGACATTATGCATGCATTATATATGTATGTATGTATGTAAGACATTATGTATATATGTATGTATATCACATGTATATATGTATCTACAGTGTATGCATCCATGCATGTGTGTATGTATATACATGCATCTATGTATGTATGTACATTGTATGTATGCATGCATGTATGTATGTATGTAAGCATTCCTGACAAACAGGAGCGGGGAAGGGGATAGGGCCATCCTGGGGATGGGACAAAGATTGACAGTTCAAAAAACTTTATTTAACTTCAACTATTTTCAAGCTTTACTTTATCTATATAATACATGTACATAAACATATACACATATAATACATATACATATACATATACATATATATACACATACAATGTGCATGTACATACATAGTACATACACATATAATAGTATATACGTATGTTCTGCATACATAATGCATGCATGCATGCATTATATATGTATATATATATGCATGGATATATGTCATATGTAGTACATATGTCATATTATATATATATATATAATACATATACATATACATATAAATATACATATACACACATATACAATGTGCATGTACAAACATAGTACATACACACATAGTAGTACATTATTACATATATACATGCATACATGCATTGTATATGTAGTACATATGTCATATTATATATATATCTATATAATACATATACAGATACATATAAATGTTTATTGCTTATCACATCTTCCACATACTTAAAAGAACTTAAGACTTCGTGACAGACTATTTGACAAAGTAAATGACAGCGCTGGTGACAAATGGATTGACAACTGAATTGACAAGTAGATTGATAAAGAGATTAACACATTACATCTTGCATTTCGCAACTCCTTTCTGAGGCCTTTAACATAATATGCTGCCAATATCTCATCAGTGGGCCTTTCTTGAGGAGTGAGCCTTCTCACATACCGATTGAACCTCTGTGTGTAATCCTCCACAAACATCCTCTTTTGCTTTACTGCTTTAAGTTTTGTCAACACATCATTGGCGGTCTTTTCCACCTGAAACCGATTCAAAAATGCAATCCTCAATGCATCATAATCTGCAAAATGTCCTGGCACAAAATTGCTAAACCATTGTACAACTTTCCCCTCAAAGGTTGTCTCAAACTGGCGCATCTTGGCTTGCGCATCATATACTCTGGCAAATCCTCTAGCCTGCCACCATCGAGTCTCAAATTGAGCTACGTGAAAATCAGGGTCTTCTTTTGACTTTCTTGAAAAGCTTCCGAATTTGACGCGCAAATCTGCTCGTCGTCGCTGTTGCCATGTTAAAAGGTCTATTTAGGAGTACCTGCCTATTGGTTCTCCTATTCGGTAACGGATTGAATTGCAACCGTCTTCGAGGCAATAATGCCTGTTGTATTACTGCTGTTGCTAAAACATGTGGAAATCCTCCTGCTAATCTTGGAGTTGCTGCCCCTGAATTAACCACTACATTCCCTGAATCCTCATCAGAACTATCTGTTGACATTCCACTGTCATCTCCTTCATGCGAGCATCATTGATGTTGGTCATCTCCCCAATACTGCAAACCCAAACTCCTTGCTCTTGACCTTGTAAAATAGAAATGAGATGATTCCCCTGAATCCTCCAGAGCGAACGCAAACCCCCGCCACTATAAATGCATGAATGAAAAAAAATCTAACCATTGCCTACATAAATCTCTTCATCTTGCAGCACTCACCATTAACAGAAGAATGTAAGCTTGCGCATGAAACTCATCACAAACATCGTGATCGCCAAGTGTTTATTGCTTATCACATCTTCCACGGACTTAAAAGAACTTAAGACTTCCTGACAGACTATTTGACAAACTAAATGACAGCGTTGGTGACAAATGGATTGACAACTGAATTGACAAGTAGATTGACAAAGAGATTAAAACATTACATCTTGCATTCAGAAATCCGCCCAAAAACTACACAGAGAATCCGCCATTAAAACATCTTTCTTCTCCATCTTTTCCTCTGACCACCAAGAACTACCCCATAGATAAAAACTCCCACAACTTCTAGCTTCCATCCAATTCCAAAAGACACTTTTCATTAGCTCCGATTATGACAAACTTAAAGACAAAAAAGTAGTCAAAAAGAGCATCTAATTTTTAGCCTTAAACAATAAATAGACATATACACACATATACAATGTGAATGTACAAACATAGTACATACACACATAGTAGTACATACATATATACATGCATACATGCATTGTATATGTATACATAATGTATGTACATACGTAGTACATACACACATAGTAGTACATACATATGTTATGCATACATAATGCATGCATGCATGCATTGTATATCTATACATATATGTATGTATGTAAGACATTATGTATGTATGTATCTCATCCGATATGTATGTATGTAAGACATTATGTATGTATGTATCTCATCCAGCATCTGCTCTCATCTGGTATCCCGTACTCTCTTATTTTGTACAGAATCTGACTAGTTTTCTGTACGGCTTTGCGGAAGGTTCCTGTCCCGCATTCTTCCGTACTGTCCCGCACTCTTTCGGATCTCCTCTATACCCGTCTCTCTGCCTTCTGGAACTCCATTCCGGTCTGCATTCCAGTTCATATAAATATTCCGGCTCCTTTCGGATCCACATTCCGGACTATATTTTCCTTCAAAATGAAGACTAGAGAACCAAACAGTGGCGTACTTCTATTAGGCCCCACACATAGTAATTGACTCAAAATATATTATTTTACTAAGAGGCAAAATATACACAACCAAAAATTAAATCTTTATGCCAAAATTTTATATATACATGTCTATATCAAAAAGGGTCCTTACAGTATGTATGTCATATGTATGTATGTATATACATGCATGTATGTATGCATGCATGTATGTATGTATGTATGTATGTAAGCAATCCCGACGAACAAAAATGGGGATGGACAAAAACAGCAATGAAAAAACTTTTTTAATAACTATTTTCAAGCTACTTGGTACATGGTACTTGGTGCGCTGTACTTGGTACATGGTAATTGGTACATGGTACTTGGTACATGATAATTGGTACATGGTCCATATAGTAATTGGTACATGGTACATGGTGATAATTGGTACATGGTCGATAGTAATTGGTACATGATAATTGGTACATGGTACATGATAATTGGTACATAGTCCATAGTAATTGGTACATGGTACATGATAATTGTTACAGAGTCCATAGTAATTGGTACATGGTACTTGATAATTGGTACATGGTACTTGATACTTGGTACATGGTACTTGATACTTGGTACATGGTAATTGGTACATGGTACTTGATACTTGGTACATGGTACTTGGTACTAGATTCGGTGCTTGGTACTTGATTTAGTATCAGGATCCATAATGAAACTTCGAACTCGCAATCGATACATGATATATGGTATCAATTGGTCGGCCTAACTTTGGGGTACCTTAAGCAATAAACATGGGAACAAAGAAAGCTTTTTAGTGTTAGACTTGGTACTTAAGTTGGGTATCATGTTGAAACCTTGTACTTGCAAATGATTACATGGTACAGGTACGTGGTACATAAATTGGTACTTTGAAATCACATGTTTGAAACTTCATGGTTCGGATCTTTAAGCTTGAAAGTTAGCTTGAGTTGATACGTATCGTACAATCAGGGACCCGTGCAAAAAATATGAAAATCAAAAGCTTGTTAATATTAGAGCCTAACATAGAAAAACAGTCAGTGAAACTGCGATAAAGTTTTTGATTTGTCTCTATCTAGCTTTCCAAGAGTTTTTGAGAAATTGGTGATGCTTGCCAATCTTTTGCTTCTTTTGATGTGTTACATTGTGGACTCGCCTCTTTTCTTGTCTAGGATTTGTTTTGTTTTAAAACATACAGATAAATAAATAACGTTCTATCTTCTCACACATACTTAGGCTAATTAACTTACCGACAAATAATTAATTGTTTGACAATAGACAAATTCAGCGATGCAACGAGAACATATGTCAATATATATCATCAACAAATATATGTACATGTGTCTACAGTGTGTGGTGATCAATCCTCTCATATACAAAACAGATCACTAATTATCACTACGTGAGCCATCACTACATGAGTCGCTACTATCAGACTTGGAATCATCATCAACATCAGCACTGCCACCACCTGTGCCCCCCAACCACAACACCACCATCACTACCGCCACCACCCGTATCCCCACCCAAGATCACGCCGCTGCTGCGCCGCCTCAGACTCTCGTCGTCGCCCCTCGGCCTCTTGTCAAGCCACTTCTATCAGGTCCTCCTCGCCATGTTGCTCCTGCATTACTTAGTGAAATAAAATAAGAATATATTACAGTTAATATGAAAATAAACCACAAAATAAATCAATGATACCCACAAGTGGAACAGGCGTGTCCGGAAGTGTCGCCTGTAAAGCACGGTACCCGTAGTATGTAACGTACTCCATCTCCTGCGCCGTAGGTGCACGACCATAGTCTTTGGTCTACATCAAGACAACCAAAGACTTATTGATTTCTTCATTCAATAATAGTATCTTTGAAAGTTAAAATTAGAACGATTTATACTCACAAATGTGGCCACAAATCCATCTCGACCCATCCGGCCTAGTCTAGATCTGTGACCAACTTGCAGTCTCTTTTGTGCTGCCGTCTATGTAAATTTCATTAAACAAAATGACACAGATTAGAGAATATTTAGAATCAATCTATCAAAGTTCAAATTAATTCTAATATACATTAGCAAAGGCACGCACCTTCTGCTAAGGAAAAGTGATGCGTAGGCGTCTCTCCTTGCGGAAGTATTGCCATGTCTCCATGCACATATCAACCCTCCTCTTGTTTGTCTCCACCATACAGTAGCGTCTATTTATTTTTCATATTGCATACCATAGAACTTGTTAGATTTCAATGTTTTCTTTGATGCATTGCTTTTTTCTTCTCGATAATTTGATTAATGACTCGTGTTTTTATGGTACTTGAAAATCAGATTCGGACCAATCAAAGGGTACACCACCACCTCCTACTCGTGGTGATTGGGGTGCACAGAGTTCCAATACTACACATGAACCCGTTTATGATGATTTCTACTACGAGGAGTCTATTATATGCTGGTGCGCTTGTTTGCGTGTGGCACATATCGGAGGCCACGCGACGGGAGTGCTTTTCACATGAGATGACTCATGGTACTTTTGAGGAGCGAGCACCGCCACCTGAGGAGCGACATCGACCTATGGTATGTGACTGTTCTCCCTTAGTTTTATTATTGGTTATTTTATAAATCAAAGGCTCATATATAAGGTAACCATATCATATATGTAGATATATTCACTTGATGACGAGGACGACTTCACTATGAGTGGTGCACATGTCTCTCACACATGGCACGGACAGGTCACTTGTCAGCTTTGCAGCTCGAGGTTTCTCGACATCCTCTACCTCCTACTTTGGAGGCCGAGATGGGTGGAGATCATCCTTTGCCTACTTGTTTGCATTCTCTAGTACAGACGTATGATCGCAGACGATACGGAGGATGGTAGAGAGGATCACTTCCTTTAGATGGAGTGGTTTTCAGCTTCTAGGGAAGTCGCTACATGATTGCTCCATCTACCATTAGTGGAGGAGGACGAGGCCTCTTTATTGCACAGGATTTACATATGCCCCCTCGTTTAGAGGTCACCCTTATGTCTTTCTGTGGCCCTATATATAGATGGGGTCCATGGCATCAGCTTACTCGCTACATTCAGAGCATGAATACTTATGGATTATGTCTCAATGCAGCCTCTCTTTCTAATAGAGGGATCACACATGCAGAAGGACAAAGACTCTATGTTGATGGAAGACCTTACTCTCAAGGAAACATAGCAGGTTTAATCAATAGTAGTCGAGGGATGAGTTCAAGAACCAATTGCACGTTTGTAGAGTGTGAGAATAGTCATGAACCAGAACATATAAGCAGGGATGTAGAAAGATACATAGTTGTCAATGCTATTAGATCATTACGTGCTGGTGATGAATTGCTAGTCAATTATGGATGGCGTAGACCTCCATGAGCATCCTTACTAGATGAGGATTGAGAGCTTCATTGTATACATTTCCTAATGTTATTGGACCTCTTGTACCCTAATTCTATAGTTTAATTTGCACCACGTTCTCTACTGTCTCTATTTTAATTTGATAATCATTTTTTATTGTCTGTAATTGTTTTGTATCTATCTTTTCTTTTATGTAGAAGCATGCTATTGATATTTCCTTCAATTATGTAGATTTCGGATTGTGACATCAACAATATCACAAATCAACCTTCACATGACGCATCTCACATGTCAATAGAGTGCATGAGGATCCTACGCAGGAGTGATCCTAATGCGTATGCAAGACTAAAAAAACAATATTCGTAGGACTTCAATAATGTGCGGGACCATATCTTTGATGACGACGATGGCATGTCTGATTTTATTGAGGATTGGTATGAAAATAATAGTGCGAGTGATATTCCTAATAACAACAAGAAGTATCTTCGAGAAGAGGCTCTAAAGCATATCTACGCAAGAAGCCAGCTGACACGACTCAGTGCAAGCTTACTTATTCTGAATCTTCAAAATCGTTTTGGATGGAGTAATATATCCATTTCAGCACTTTTGAAGTATGTAACAATCTAACATTTTTTTTAATCTAAATATTCTAGGAGGAATCACAATATGTTTTGTTCTTATTGATCATATTTTTAATGGATTTTGCAGGCTACTCTCTCAGAAGTTCTTGCCGACAAGCAATTTACTTCCTACATCACATGATGAGGTGAAGAAGATGAGAAGTAGTCTTGGACTTGACTATTCTTCTATACATGCATGTCCCAATGATTGTATTTTATATAGAGGTCAGTACGAGGACGGTGTGACATGTCCAAAATGTCAAACTCCTCGTTATAAAGAGGAGAAAGGTAAGGTCCCTCGAAAGGTATTGAGACATTTTCCCCTGGCTTTGCGTATAAAACATATGTTCCAAAGTCCCGAATTAGCTAAGGTTATGGAATGGGGAGCGGAGCACAAGAGCAAAGATGGAGTAATGCGAATTCCATCAGATTGTCCTGCATTTGAGCATATTGATCTGCGATGGCCAGATTTTGCAAAAGAACCATGCCATTTAAAGATGGGTGTAGCATTGGATGGCGTGAATCCATTTTCAATGAGATCAAGTAAATGGTCTACATGGCCAGTGGTAGTTATTAACTATAATCTACCCCCGTATCTCAGCATTAAGAAAGAGCATTTAATGCTCTCACTCTTAATTCTGGGAAAACGACAAGTTAAAGATCTAAATGTTTATTTGGTCCCTCCCATCCAACGATCTTCAAGATTTGTGGAGAGGGATTGATGTCATGGATATGTCCAAGCATCGATCAAAGATAGTTCATTGTTCGTGGAATTTTAGCATGGACTATCCAGGATATGGTTTTTGCTCAGGTAAATGGTTTAAATATATATATTCTTTCATAAGTTTGTACGATGTTCATTACGCTAATCATCTTTGTTAAGATTTCCATGCAGGGATATGTACCAAGGGTTAAAAGCTTGTCCAATTTGTGGTGATTGGTTGAGATCGACTTATAGCAAAAACCTCAACAAAAATATATATCTTCGACATAGACGATTTTTATCTGAGGATCATTATCTACGAGACAGAAGGCAAGCCATACATTTTAATGGAAAGGTAGAAGAAGGAAGATGTCCAATACCAATGACACCAAAGGATTGGTATCTAAAGTGGACTGTTGGACCCACTATCGATCCGGAGTCGGAGATCATAAGTGGCGATGATGATGACGCTGTAAAGCAGCGAGTGAGAGGAAAATGTACTGCAGCTCAAAGTCCTTCGATATGGTATACTTTGGAATATTGGAAGGATTTGAGGATATGTCATCTTCTTGATCCCATGCACATATTCAAGAACGTTGCTCAAACCTTATGGCAACACCTCGTTGGCTTGAAAGACACAGTTGGCTGCAAGAAATGACTTAAAGGATCAAAACTCAAAGCCCAATCTATGGCCACTTTATGATGAAACTCGACGTGAGACAACCTACGAGCCTGCCCCATGGGTGCTCAAGACAGAAGAGATGGAGACTATCAACAGGAAGATTTAGTCGATTCGTACGCCTACAGGATATGGAGCATCTTGTCGAAACATGTTCACTCTACATGACAAGAGCTTGTTTGGTTTAAAAACACACGATTGGCACAATTTTGTGAAGGTAAATCTATTCAGTTCTTTGAAAGTATTTATTTTCTTGTATGTTTGTTGATCGGATTAATCATGTATGTAGCATGTTCTACCCCTTGTTATTGATGGATGTACTATAACAGGAGTCCGAGATGTGATATATCGCCTTGGATCTCTTGCAAGGTATTTATCGCCTTGGATCTCTTGCAAGGTATTTATCGCTCATAATTTTTAGTATAAAATTTTATTTCAATATCTTCTTTATTCAATAACATCTCTAATATCTTCTTTCTTTTACTAATAGATGGATTACATCTAAAGAGATTGCCAAAGGGTCAATTCCACAAATGAAGCGTGAATGTATAGAGCTTCTTTGTTTAATGGAAAAGGAATTTCCAACCTCCTTTTTTGATATCCAGGTTCATCTTCTAATCCATCTAGTAGACGAGATAGAGCTCAATGGTATTGTCAGCACTCGATGGATGTTTTGGGTCGAGAGGTTAATGGGAGTATTGAAAGGTTATGTATGTCAAAAAGCAAGACTAGAGGGTTCTATGGCGGAGGGATGGATGCTTGAAGAATGCATGTATTATGTTTGTGAATACCTTGAGAAAACCGATTATGAAGCTCCACGCGTATGGACAAATGAGTCGTCTTCTGCCATGTATGATGAGGTATTGTCCAGTAAGGGAGTCCCTTTTCGACTTAAGATCCAAGATAAATTGGATATTTCTACTTTATTGTCTATAATAGCGAATTCATGCAACAATTCGTTGATGAGTACAAGGAGGAACTTACAAGCAAACGAGTTGGTAAATGTAAAAAGAGGAGATCCAGACGTCAAACCAATGTAAATAACGACAGCAGGGACGTACCTACTTCCATGGATTGGTTATACACCTGTATGCAACGTGCGGTTAGTGATCATGAGCCAATCTCTACGGAACAAAGAGAGTTTATGATCGGGTGTGAAAACTAGGTAACTTGTTTGGTTTTGAAAACTCTGAACTAAACAAATGAATCTCAAATTTTTTTTAATAATTTATGTTTTGGTGTAGGCTCGAATGTATACCAACATGTGGGCTTATGGACAACATCTTCAGATAAAATTTGATGACTTATGTCTAACTCAGGATTCTTGCGTTGTTGCCTCTTTTAAGCAATTATCACGTGCAAGTTCAAGAGACACAAATCTTATCGACAGTGAACTTGGTTATGTGGGAACCATAGTCAGCATTTATGAAGTATCATATTGTATCTTCAAGCAGGTAAATGAGATCTCTCTTCATGCAACAATAACATGTAGATTTCTTAAAGCTAAACATAATTCTAAAGTTTTGATTCGTGTATTTTGACAAGTGGTTTTGAAGGTGGATTGGTTCCATGCGCTGGGTATAAAGGCAATAATGCCACAATGAAAAGAGAACCGTCCGGATTTTGGTCCGTCGACTCCTCGAAGTTATTGCGTGCAACAAAAGAGCCTTACATTATGCCAACTCATGTTGAACAAGCATTCTTTTACAAGAATACAGATGCTCATCCATGGTGGCAAGTTGTGCATGTCCAACCTAGAGGTCGACACTTGTTTTGATAGTGTTGACTCTGAGACAGCAGATCAGGATGATTTGATTACATCCTCGAATCTAGACACATCGACCTCAGAGAGGTGTAGAATTCTTCTATCCGTCGATCATGATGACATTGTAGGTGATGAGAACGATAACGATCCAGACTCTGACACTACAGACACCGAAGAGGAGGAAACAATGGATGTCGAGCCTATGGAGGAAATGAACGTGAACACAAATTTAACGATCGAGGAGTTCAAAGAAGTCAACAAGGATAATGAAGATGAAATTTTATTGACGGTTTATCTCAGAGATGATGATGAGGACCAGTAGTCTTACGTATCAACTCACGGATCAGCCTATGTTTGATAAGATTTAATCTAAAAATCATTCATTGTGAAGTCTTGTTTTTTTTTTTTATAAACTTACTAACAAGGGTGGGTGGTGGGGAGTCTCGTGGTGATAGCCTCATATGGCTAGTGTCGGGGTTTGATTCCCCTCAGACTCGTTTTTCTTACTCTAGTTGTGTACAGGCTTCTATCTCGCGTTTCAACCCCAGTATCAGCATCTCAACCTTCAATACCCGCAATGAAGCAAGGTTCCTTGGATCGACTTGGCCTAGTAGTAGACCATTGAAGCTAGCAGTCTTCTAGCATTTCGTGGCAGTAGTTCCAGCAGCACCCTCAGTGACTACCCGCAGTACCCTTAATCGCAACACACCCCATGCTGCCCTTTGGTATCAGAGCTCTCTGGTGGTAACTTTTTGGTCTCATAGGTCATTTTGGACTTTTGAAGATGTAAATATAGCATTTCATTTTGTTTCATTTCTCTCTCTTTACTTACCATGCATTGTCGCATCGATGACTTAGGAGTTTACACATTTGTTTCAGCAACCACTTCCGACTCCATCCTGCCCCAAACTCCGTCCCCAGTGTGTTGATGACATATTTCTTGTCATCCTCAAGTTGATTGCTGCATTGCAAAATAAATTCAGTTATTAGTAATTCAAATAAGAAACTTTAATTCATATTCTTTATGTTAAATAATACTTATTGCCATGGTATATGAACTCGCTGTAGATATGACATGCAAAGATCTCTCATCCGTCGTCGTCTGAAGGCAATGCCGGCTCCGACCTGAAGGATACCCCCGTCAGGTGTGATGTCACATGTGACACCCAAAGTCCCAGTGCACGTGCGCATCGGCACTGGTGGGGGCACTGGTGGTGTGGTACTCTACCGCCAACTGATGCCTACGTGCAATACAAACATACGATATATTGAGATGTGAGTTCGTAAAAAATACTTGATATTTAATCCGTAATCGCCATAAAAGATATACCTGCAGGAGGAACGGCCACTACCCTGTGAATGAGGTGTGTCACCTGAGTACTAGGAGGTACATCACGAGTAAGCCGCTGACTCTCGTGATGTGATGTAACTGGGATAGGAGACCTAAGCAAACAAAGACATCAAAAGGATATATATATTAAGAATTCTATATGTAAAAAATGGATGAAATTACTATTTTATCAATCAAGAAGCTTATCGATGCGCAGTAGTATGTGCATGCCAAGACGTCTCCACTCCTGCATGTGTGGCTGGGAGGATGTACCTTCTCCAGGTCGTACGGGCATACTGAATCTCCCAAGAATCTCAATTACGCCATCTAAACCCGCATCATCCATCTCCACATACACTGTCATGGCCTCTGACAGTGTATCTCCAAAAAGTCCAGTGCCTCGTAGCAAAGACTTGATAATCGCCAACTTCATTTTACAGCCGTGATCACTCATCCTATCTATATCCATATGTCAGACTAGAGATACATTGTTAGAGAAGAGCTGAATACATTGTTAGAGAGGAGCTCAATACATTGTTAGAGAGGAGCTCAATACATTGTTGGAGAGAGGAGCTCAATCGGGCCAAGGCTCATATTGATAGATGACCATAAGAGAGCGAAGGGCTAAAAGATTACCCACGGTGAAACCCTGAGGCTTGGGAGGCAACCCTGAGGCGGCTGGTGAAACCGGGCTATGGACACATAACGCAGTAATTCTTTCAATTAAATACCTGAACTTTATGACACACACACAAACAGAATCCTTGCTCCCTCGCTCAACACCAGATTGGCCCCGAAGTCCGGCGCCCCTTGTGGTATTTATTTCTTCATTAAGAGATTGAAAATAGAAAGCGGGAGTGCAATTGGGCACTCTACCTATTCCTGCTAAAGTTTACAAGTTCTGGAAGAATTTTGCCAGCATAACAGCACTAAAACTGTCCCAAAAGTGAATTTCAGCTTGCTGTATTTTTTGTGTACAGCTATGTTTTTAGCTCTGTACAACCACCACACTGTCCTGGTAGACCCTAGCAAGGTCCCTCTGTAATCAAGCATCAACTGGGCCTTGAAATAGCCCCTGATTAGTCCAAAAATAGCATTGATTTAGTGCTGAATTGGACACCTGCGTGGTGAGGTAACTACCCTCACATGTTCCTGCAGAGCTGGTAACTATCCTCACATGTTCCTGCAGCAGCAGCAGGAACAGGAGCAACAGTTAGCTGCTCCTGTTCTTGTTAAAGGAGGCTCTTGCCTCAGCTATAAAAAGCATATTCCCCACACAGCTGTACATAATTCATGAGAGAAGCCCACTAGAGGGGCATTACCATAGCTGAATATAGGTTAAGAGAGGCTATGGGGAGGAGCAAGTTCAACCCTCAATGCATAGAGAATAGGGAAGGGGAAGCTCCAATAACTCTTAACCTGCAACAATCCGCCTGAAAAACCACAAAAATGAGCCCAGGGGGAAGATAATCCAGCGCCCAGCCTCCTGTACTTAGAAACTGGCCTAAATGCTGCCACATGGCAGTCATGTAGTCCATTTCTCGTTCTAGCCTTCCGGTCTAAAAATCTCCCAATCTACTAACATTTTGACATCAGTCCTTTGGTGATTATTGATCCTTGCAACATTCCGGAGAGATTGACGTGAAGAGATTTCAAATTTGATCACTGTCAAAAAATAGCAGTTTCCCTAAATTTTAGGGATGATGTCATTTGCATTCCTTATGGTCTCTTGACCATCTTTGACCTCTATGGTCACTTCAAAATCTGCTTAGAAATCAGAATACAGACCTTTCAGGTGACTGCCACTAACTGGTGTGAACCGTCGCTTCTAGCCAAATCCATTGGCCTATCCTTTCATACAGTGACCATGTCTTGTTCACTGGTAGTCACATTTCAGTGCATATCTCAGGCTTGGCCATCCACTGGTGCAATGTCCCACTGGACCACCCAACTGACAATGCAATGGCCCCAGCTCTTCCAAGAGGTCCGGGGGAAAGCAACAGCAGCCAAAGAAAGAAAAAGAAAAAGATATTTATATAAAGAAATAAATAGGGAAAACAACTGTAGCAAAGTACACCACCTGGTGAGACCCAGTAGCTGTCCGACTGCTCAGACATCAGTCGTGGAGTGTGTCACTGCTGGTCGACTGGATGTATGCAGTCTTGGGCCTCATGTGCTGCTGGTCGGCTATTGCTACAGTCGTGGAGGGCCTTTTCAACAGGCCGACTACCCATCTGGGGGCATATAAATAGGCCCCCAGCCCCATACCACTCAGTGTATCATATCGGGATCTTCTTGTGTATATCAGAGCACAGTTACACGCCTATATCTCTCTCTCTCTCTTGTGCTATTTTTTTGCATGTGTTTTTTGCTCTTGTGTTCCCAGATCTGGTCATCATCTCCGCTGCGTATTCTGACAACAACTTGGGAACACAGAGGGAACTTCCCTGCAGAAAACAAACGCCCACAGATAAAGGAGAATGGGGACGGCCAGACAATGGAGTTCTCATGGACGGATCGTGGGTGTAGAATAGATCCTGGCTGGAAAGAGCATGTGCCGCAGCTTCAGCCCTCCTTCTACTATTCAGCCCTCAACTTTTGCGCACACACAAAAACATCCAAAAACAGGCCGCCAGCCCCTCCATAAGCATGTGTACCCCTTCAGCACTCAGCCCAACTAGCAGCAAGTAGGGGAGAACCCCCACGTGCAGTTGCGCTTCTGTGTGCCACTTGCAAACAGCCCGACAACATGATATTCGACTCTCTGTTCAGTCCACGTGTAGTCCAACCATGTGCAATCCAAGCTGACAGTCGCCACAGAGAGAGAGAGAGGTTCAGTCGGCCCTGTATGTACTGCAGCGCTGCCACTTTCCAGAGAGAGAAAACGCAGACCCTCCTCTGTTTGCAGCCTTGAAGCACACCTGCAGTTCAGCCCATCTCCTGTAAAGCTGCAAATCCTGAGGTGAATCTGCTAAGTCACCGTTCTCCATCCACTTTGCATCCATCAGTGAACCTCCTCCATCCACTTCGCATCCATCAGTGAACAGCTCATAAACTTCACAAGATAGCGACGGGAAACTTTACCTTATACCTTTCTTTCCTTATGTGCTAGTATCTGCTCGGGAATAAGAACCTTGTCAAGTTCCTTCGCTTTCATCTGAGCCTCATCTGATACATCCTCAGGCACCCAAAACCTACTTGCACTCCACCCAAGCATGAGTCCTCGATGAAGCATAGTAGATCACCACTGCTAAACATAGAAAGAAACTATCTTCCAAACCCATGAAGTCTCTATGAAGATACGACCGGTGACAAACTGTCAAATGTTTTGCACCATAACACTTCAGCTGCTTCTTGTTCTCCTGGTTGACTACTTCTTGTCCTTGGTGTCTTTTCTCCTGAGCTTCATCTTCAGCTCTTGCCGCTTCACCTCATATAGGCAAAGACACACAACCTTGCACTGTCTCCTACACTTCCTTTTCACTTTCCTCACGTTGAAGCTTTTGATGTGACATCCACACGCTCGCCTCCTTGAGAAAGTCGACGATGTCCCAACCAAAGCAACCCTGGGCACGCCCACTTGAGAAAGTCGATGATGTCCCAACCAAAGCAACCCTGGGCTTGCCCACTTGAGAAAGTCGACGATGCCCTGGTAACGGAACCTTGAAACCGGCCTGACGGGCAGTAAAACAAACACTCGCACATAAAACACTTCAACGCCATTGAGGACCTAGAAAAGGAAAACAAACAAGGGGGAGATCCCTCAGTGGCAAAGGAAAACATGTGGTTTTGAGGTACGCAGATATCATGTAGTATTTATCAAGATAGTTACTAGCAGTTTTTTGGTAATTTTCCCATCATTTTCAGCATTTTATACATATTTTATGCATTTAATGTGGACATGAGCAGTCAACCAGCTCTTTAGCCAACCGATTGGCTCTTGTGTTCCATATAAATAGAGCCCTAGCATATTCAGTTATTCATTCAATCATATTTCAGCATAAGCATTCAAGCGCTAACATCTTCAACACAAGGAGCATTAGCGATTGCAGTTTCAGCCACCATCCCTCAGCATTTGTGTAATATGCGAAAGCTTCGGAAAAAGATCGGTAACTTCAAAACTCAGAATTCAGCACTCTTTTCGCGGGAAATTAACGCACAAACTTGAAAGGAGAAGTGCAAAAAATAGAGAGAGAGAGGGAGAGATGGAGAGGACACAGTATTGGGTCCCAATTACCCTCTGTAGGGCCCCCACCACCACAGATGGTGTATTTGCTTTAGTAGAATGATGTAAATCTGAAAACAAATACAAAATTCTTGACCTTTCTTGGCTGGGAAATCCTGCCCTTGACCTTCAGAAGTCCACCCCTTTGCTTAGCAATCTCCTTGGCTTGTCTAGCCCTTGATTGGCTTGAGCTCTTGGTGAATACTAAGATGAATGATGGGATTGTGGACCTCTCCTATTTATACTACTCTTCAGCAGTTATAGAGCAGGCGGCCAACAGACAAATCCCACGACTGGTCACTTAAGGGAACAAAGGTGTGGATGGCGGATGAAATCACAGCCACACAACTAAAAAACCGGAAACAAGAACTTAATAAAGTATACGAAGCAAGGAAACAAGAAAAATGGGTAGTCTATCGTAGAGGTAGAGCTGTTATTTTGCCAATTTCAGGACAACCAAACATGGTAGTAATGAAGAGTAGCTGCTAGAGAAATCCTTCATGTTATCTAGGATTCTCCTACGGTCATGTAGGGAATTTAAACTATTTTTAGTTTTATCTCTGTTTCATTTTGTTGCCCCCGAAGTGGAATGTAATCACATGGATGTATCTGATTAGTCCTATAGGTCAGATGTGGCTTCTAAAGGAAGTTAATATAGTTTTCTTTCTTTCTTCTTTCTTCTTTCTCTCTCTCTCTCTCTCTCTCTATATATATATATATATACGAACACACACACTCTCTCTCTCTCTCTCTCTCTCCCTCTATATATATATATATATAGAGAGAGAGAGAGAGAGCGTGCATCAACAGCCCTCTCCTTTATCAGTAGCAACACATGAAAAATAAGAAGTCTTTTGCCTCAGTCACCGCTTCACGATTACCGCCCATTCCTCCACCCGTGAGCAAGCCGACACCATCATGGGAAGCCTACCTCATGCAAGAACTAAAGAAACTCCATGGAGAATTAGCAGCACTGAAACACGAGACTATCAAGAAAGATGAACAAATCAACGAACTGAAAGTGCAAGTGCAAGCCATGAAAACGAAGCAAGAGGAAGCACGAGACGGACCCATGCCTACAACACTACAAACAGAAACGACAACCATGTTTCAAAGGTAAATTCAGTTAACTCACAAGATTTTGTTAAAGAAGTCATATCAGCGGTCAAAGAAAAGGAAGGAATGGAAAGTAACAAAAAGGTAATCAGAGTCGGTGGTCTTCCTCAAGACTGGGATAGGACAGACATAGCTCAAGAGCTTCGAGAAGACTACATATTTGATACAGATGTACTTATAGCACAACTGAGCAAAGTAGTCCCCTTCGTGGACTTAGGAGACCCTATCTCTATTATAGTAAAGGGTACACAAGCAAAAGTCTCCTATATGGACAACAATGAGAAAATAGCAGTGATGAAGCAAATAAGGTCTCTCCAAGGGACAAAGGTATGGATAGCTGATGAACTCACCCCGCTACAACTCAAGAACAGATCGGCAGAGCTGAATAAAGTTAAAGAAGCAAGAAAGAATGGCAAATGTGCAATATACAGAGGAGGACAAGCAATCATTAAAGAATTCCATACCCCACTCCCCTCAAGAGCAAATCCATCCATGGATGAAATATAGCTATTTTTATTTTGAACCTCAATTTCGAACTAGATGCAAGAGAACCCATTGTAATTTAAACTCTTAAGAGTCTTAAGAGTTCATTGTGAGCTTTTTTTTTTTTGTTTTATGCCTCTTTGGCATCAATACCCAGAGTGGAATGTAAATGGATGTACCTCATTTGTCCCATAGGTCGGATTCGGCCTCCCGTGGACGTTAATATAACTTTCTTTCTTTCTTTCACACACTCTCTCTCTCTCTCTCTCTCTAATATATATATATATATATGTTGTTAAGTTTGTACTATAGTTTAATCATCAGATTAATCTTAATTTATTAGATTTTTTTAACGCATTCTAGGTATCAATAGGTAGCTAGAGACTAGCTCTAGCTCCCTATCAAAACAAAAACTAAAAAAATATTAGGAAGATCTCCTTGAGAGCTGCTCTCAATTGAACAAACAACAACTACCTTAGTCCAGGCATTGGATCAGACCGTTTGCCCTCAAACACATATACATTTCTGGAAATCCATATGATCCATAAATAAGCAGCTCTGATCACATTTCATAGATATGTTGACATTCCCTTATGTATATATATATATATATATATATATATATATATAGAGAGAGAGAGAGAGAGAGAGTGCATCTCTCTCTCTCTCTCTCTCTCTATATATATATATATATATATATATATATATATATATATATATATATATTGTAAGATTCCTCCCCAGCCTCTCAAGATGTCCAGCATCTCCCCCCTATAATCAATCCCTCTTCAGAAATATAAAAGACCTTGTTTCTAACTATTTTAACCTAGAGAGAGAAAATATTCTAGAGAAAGAATATTCAAATTTTTAATATTTTTGGATAGAAAATTATCTCATCTTATTAAAATAAGTTCCCCTGAAATAGAAATTCAAAAAGAACTTTCCAATGTGCAATTGGAATTAATTGGAAATGGGTATAAAGAACCTTAGTCTAAGGGTAAAGAACCTTAGTCTAAGGGTCTAGATTTTCAGAAATCTTTGGATTATGGTCCAATTAAGGTTCATGTGGGCCAATAAGATCAATCCATGTGTGGGAAGGAGATAAATCCAATTTTGTAAAAGAAGATACCCAAAAATGAGTAAATGCTCACATAAGATGAAGAGTTGACTATGTACAAAGTTTATAAGTAAGAAACTATGAGTAATTTTAATAGTATGAGATATTTGGGTATAATGATTTCATTTTGACACATATTTAAGGAAGGGGAGTCCCTTCAATACTCACATAAGATGAAGAGTTGAAAATGTACAAGGTTTAGCAGTAAAAAACTATGAGCAAAATTAAAAATATGAGATATTTTGGGTATCCAAAATTGAGTAAATGCTCACATAAGATGAAGAGTTGAAAATGTACAAGGTTTATTAGTAAAAAAAACTATGAGCAATATTAAAAATATGAGATATTTTGGGTATAATCATTCCATTTTGACACATATGTAAGGAAGGGGAGTCCATTAAAGGAGGTGCATATTTCACATGCTTGAATGAGTTTTAAACTCAAAGATAATGTGATATTTTTATCTCTTGAACCAAACCAAATCAAAAAGGAACCAAACCGAATAAAAAAGTAACCAAACTAGGTCTAAATCTAGTCCAAATTCAACCAAACTAAATCTGGAAAATTCTAGAAATCAGTTAGCCTTGGTTAAGAGCCTCCCTCTCCTATAAATAGAACATGAGTCCTTTGAAAAAAAGGAGGAGAATTTTACTATTCTAGAACTATGCTAAAATAATGCTAATTTTTACTATTCTCTAAAATTCTCTCCAATTTGTAAGAAATTGGAGCTTCTCTCTTTCTTCAATCCCCATTGGTGGCTCCATCAACATACTAAACCAATTGATTGGTTGGGGGCCTCTACTGTGAACAAAGAATCAAGCAATTTGTAAAGTAAGTGGTGAATTTTGATCTTTTCTATAATTTCTCAATGTTTCTCTCTTCTCAACCCCTCTCAAGCTTGAGAAGCTTAATTGGAATGATTTTTGAATGCTATTGAAGTTAATTGACGAATGGTAGTAAAGAATTACATAAAATGAATGCTATTGAAGTTAATTGATGAATGATAATGCTATAGAAGTAATTAATGAATGTTAGTAAAGAATTACATAAATTTCCATTTATGCTTAATTCTAATGGTTTTTATGAATATCTCTCTCTCACTCAAGAAATAGGTCATACTCATGACCTATTCTCAATCCAAATGAAGCTTTTCATAAAGCTTTTTCTTAATCCAAGATTAATCTATACTTAAGACCAAATTAATGGCTTTCCCTATGCTTTTAGTTTATGTATTTCATGAATGTTGATGATTCAATCCATTATGGGTTAATGATCCAATTAGGGATCATTCTAATCATTCCCTTAATGATAAGCGTTATCTTTTAAGATAATTGAGATTTATCAGTCATAGAAGCAGAGCTATGGTAAAATTTTTATAAAAATTACACATAAAATAATTTCATCAAAGCATGAAAAGAGGACTTTCTACCATATTCTAGGAATTATCATCCTAGATTAATTAAAAGAATTTTATTGTAATCATGGAGATATGGATGTATGCATGTAGATGTAGATGTATAGATGTGGATATGAATGTGGAGGTGGATGTATGCATGTAGATGTAGATGTATGGATGTGAATGGGAATGTAGATGTAGATGCATAGATGTGGATGTGAATGTGGAGGTGGATGTATAGATGTGGATGTGGAGGTAGATGTAGATGTATAGATGTGGATGTGAATGTGGAGGTGGATGTATGCATGTAGATGTAGATGTATGGATGTGAATGGGAATGTAGATGTAGATGTATAGATGTGGATGTGAATGTGGAGGTGGATGTATGCATGTAGATGTAGATGTATGGATGTGAATGGGAATGTAGATGTAGATGTATAGATCTGGATGTGAATGTGGAGGTGAATGTATGCATGTAGATGTAGATGTATGGATGTGAATGTGAATGTGGATGTGGATGTATGCATGGAGATGTGGATGTATGCATGTAGATGTAGATGTATAGATGTGGATGGGAATGTGGAGGTGGATGTATGCATGTAGATGTAGATGTATGGATGTGAATGTGAATGTGGATGTGGATGTATGCATGTAGATGTAGATGTATAGATGTGGATGTGAATGTGGAGATGGATGTATGCATGTAGATGTAGATGTATGGATGTGAATGTGAATGTGGATGTGGATGTATGCATGGAGATGTGGATGTATGCATGTAGATGTAGATGTATAGATGTGGATGTGAATGTGGAGGTGGATGTATGCATGTAGATGTAGATGTATGGATGTGAATGGGAATGTAGATGTAGATGTATAGATGTGGATGTGAATGTGGAGGTGGATGTATGCATGTAGATGTAGATGTATGGATGTGAATGTGAATGTGGATGTGGATGTATGCATGGAGATGTGGATGTATGGATGTGGATGTATGGATGTAGATGTAGATATAGATGTATGCATGTATGCATATAGATGTGGATGCATGAATGTGGATGTATGGATGTGAATGTGGATGTGTATGTATGGATGTATGCATGTAGATGTGGATGTATGCATATAGATGTGGATGTATGGATGTGAATGTGCATGTAGATATGGATGTATGGATGAGGATGCATGAATGAGCATGTAGATGTGGATGTATGAACGTGGATGTGGATGTATGCATGTAGATGTGAATGTATGCATATAAATGTGGATGTATGGATGTGAATGTACATGTAGATCAGGTTAATGTGAAAAAATGAGAGTCAATATAGAAACTGTATTTGTAAACTGTTTGTAAATGCTGTTTGTAAATGGCTGTTTTATGTCAAGAATGCTGGGGAAGCATAAATGCAATTGGAACTTGGTGTACATGAAGAAGTAGAACTCCGATTATCATCCCCATCACTCTCAACATCAGTAGTAACCCCATGACTCACAATAGAAGAAGGGTAAGCCGGAAGAACCGCCCGAGAAGATCCTCTACTAAGAAGCAACCACCCTCTAGGAATGTCAATAACACAATCAGTCTTCCATATCCAAGGTCGTCCTAAAAGAAGATGGTACTGGCCAGGTCCTGGACTAAGCCGCAAAACATAACAATCAATCTCCACCATATGCCTAGCGATAGTGACTGGCAAACCCTGGATGAAACCCTCAGCTCTCGCTGGTCGATGATCACCCATACGCAAACTAGTAGCAGGAACTCCATTGAAAGATAACCCCAGCTTGGAAAAGGTAGAATAGCTCAAAACATTGACGCTTGATCCTCCATGAACAATAGCATGTGGAATCACTAGTTGGTGGATCATGCACTCCACTCGAGGACACTCACGCTCAAGAAGGGAATCCACTTTCTGAACAACAGGAAGATTAGGACTCGCTCCCTGGGAAGAACTCAAAGCTCTACACTCAAAGCTCTGCAGTACCTCCTCAAAAGGGCTCGGCTAGAAGGAGAAGTGAGAAGGTATTGTGGAAGGGACATGGAGAGCTCTACTCGATTAAGAGCATAAACAAGGTCAAAAGAAAGAATGGGGGAAAACAACTTACTTGGAGTAGGGCGTGGATGAATGTGGCGAGGTGGAGGTAAAGGGTCGGCAATAGGAACAGCGACATGGTGGGTGGGTGGGTAGCAACAATAGGTTTGGGATCTCCTCCCTCCTCACCAACAACCTTCTCTTTCCCCTTTTGTGTGATGGCTCGCACGAGTGATGAATCTAACTCAATCATAATATTCAAAGGGTTCTCAGTGGTGGTAGGTGGTGCAATAGACGAAGCAACTACTAGAGAACTACGAGACCCCCTCTGAAGAAATGTCCAACTAGGGCCCGATGGTTTCTCAGTACCAATACAATGATTAATGGGGCCGAGGGGTGGCAAAGTGGTGCTCCTATTCATCAAGTGGCGCATCTTAATGTAACACATATCCTCTGTGTGCCCCCTACCCAAACATTTCTCATAAGTGCAAACAATAGTGGGGCAATCTTTGGAAAGATGGCCGGATACATGACAAGCTTGACACACCATGTTGGTGGGATTAGGCTCAGGGCGACGTGCAGACAACAAGTTTTGTTGGCACTTTAGAAAATTCATATCAAGAGTTACAGCCTTCACATTTTCATTAAGTTGGTTCATGTAATTTGTCATCATGTTTTTTAAATCCCCAATACTGGACGCGGTGCTTTCATACCCATCCTCCCCCCTTGTGATGTGCTGGTGGTGGAGTGGTAGAAGTAGAATCAGGGTAAGTCACATATGGTGATGAAGCATGAGGGACAGGAACATGATTTTGTGAGAGGTTAGGGGAGTCACGACGCTAGAAGAAGGTGGGGGTGCTAAAGGCAAAAGAGGTGGTGAGCTCACTTGAAGGTGAGGTGGTACAATGGCCAGTGGGAATTGGAATGGTTAAGTTGGTTGAAGTTGAGGCACATACGATGAGGTTGGCCAAGGTTGTTGCGGGGAGGGCAAAACGGGAGTATGTGGTGCTATAATACGAGGGAGATGGAGTCATGGCCTATTGTGGCTCGTAAACACATCGATAAGACCTCTCCACATTAATGAAAAGATGCAGGGGGGAAGAGAGCTTGAGCTCTTGCAAGCACACACACACACACACTCACAAAACTCTAATAGAGAACACACAAGGTGAGAGGCTGAAAATCTTCTTCTTCTTCACTCAACACTCAACACACAATATACAAGATAAGAGTACTCAAGGTACTCAACCAATACATACACGGGTTCTCTATAGTGTGAACCCAACTAAATGAGCTGGTGCTATAACTATGCCAGTCTCTAGAATGGCTGTCACACAGCCTGTCATCCCACTGGCCGCATATCACCCAAGATCTCACCAACCATGCCAGTGGTGTGAGCTTGATATCTCAACACTCCCCCTCGAGCTCAACTCCATCTCATGTACACCAAGCAAAGCCCTAAATCTGCGGAGCTTCTCTATACCTAATGCTTTGGTGAAGATGTCAGCTACCTGATCCTCTGTGCTGACATAAACAAGGTCAAGGTCTCCTGCCAAGACCTTCTCTCTGACGAAATAGTAATGGACCTCTATATGCTTCGTGCGAGCATGAAAGACTGGGTTCCTGGCCAACTGTATACTGCTAATGTTGTCACAAAAAATGACAACTTGTCTATCCACTGATAGACCCAAATCTGCAAGTAGCTTTCTCAACCAAGCTACCTCACATGCTGCCATAGCAGCTCCTCTGTACTCTGCCTCTGTACTCTGCCTCTGTACTCGATAGAGCAACTGTAGGCTGCTTCTTGCTACTCCAAGTCACAGCAGCACTCCCCAAAGAAAACATGAAGCCACTGGTAGATCTTCTATCTGATATACTACCAGCCCAATCAGCATATGTGTACCCATGTACACATATCTCTGTCCCAGTCTCATAGAATAGTCCACAATGCAAAGTAGACCTCACATACCTCAGTATGCGTCTCACTACATCCAAATGCGATTTCCGTGGAACCTGCATAAACTGACTCACCAACCCAACAACATAGCTCAAATCTGGCCTGGTGATCGTCATGTATATCAAGCTTCCTACTATGCGCCTATACATAGTAGGATCCTCCAAGATTTCTCCTGAATCTGCATTCAACTTGCCATTCTGATCCAATGGCACCGAGATAGGCTTACAACCTTTCATACCATACTTGGACAACATGTCCAAGCCATACTATCTCTGCAGTAATCTAATACCATGTGGTGACCTAATCACCTCAATGCCTAAGAAATATCTGAGCTCCCCCAGATCCTTCACCTCAAACTTCTGTCTAAGCAAGATCTTCACATCAAAGATCTCTGCATCATGGTCCCCCGTAATGATCAAGTCATCTACATAGATGACAACAAGCAGAACCCCTCGATCACCATGTCTCACATACAGCGAGAAATCTGCATTGGCTACATGAAAGCCAATAGTGACAAGATATTCAAAAATCTTGTCAAACCATGCTCTTGGTGCTTGTTTTAAGCCATACAAGGCTTTCTTCAACCTGCAAACATGCTCGGGGTGACCCACACCCTCATAACTAGGTGGCTGCAACATATACACCTCTTCTTGCAAATCCCCATGCAAGAATGCATTCGTTACATCCATCTGATGTAAAGACCATTGCTTTGACGCAGCCACTGCTATCACAACTCTCACTGTTGCCATCTTGGCAACCGGGCTGAAAGTTTCCTCATAATCAATGCCATATGTCTGCGCATATCCTTTGGATACTAATCTAGCCTTGTACCTGTTTATGCTTCCATCACTGTTATGTTTTACTTTGTACACCCACTTGCATCCAATGGCTTTCTTGCCTTCAGGCAACTGCACTAAATCCCAAGTCTCATTTCCATATAGTGCATCCATCTCCTCATCCATAGCTTTCTCCCAACACACATTTCCAACAGCCTCATCAATGCATGTGGGCTCTACAACCTGCACAATCTTTGCCATATATGCATAGTGATGTGCCACATAACCATCATATGTAAATCTCTGCACAGGGTTTTTCACTCTCCCAGACCTTCACAGCTTTTCATTCATGGCTTCCATAGCCTTCTTTACACCAGGTGTTCTCATAGCTGGGATCCCAAGCTCCTCATCAAGGCTCATATCTGAGCCACTAGACTCTCCATCAACATGAGAATGCCCCTGCAGAAATGTTAGGCATACCAAGGGGCTCAACCACTTTCTCTTTTCCTTTACATGATGTACTAATCACATTTGCAGGACTGGTAATATGATGCAGCCTGCCACTCCATGGTCTATCAACAGACCCACTAGATGAGGACTCTCCTGGTCCACTCAAAGACTATGATTGCTGACCTGCATTCTGTGCAACCACACTCCCAACAGCTTCTTTTTCACATCAGTCCCAACAGCTTCTCTTTCACAGCACCATACCAGCTGCTCATCTCATCAAAGACAACATCCCTACTTACCCTCAACTCACGTGTAGCAGGGTTATAAAACTTGTATCTCTTTTGCTCAAGGGAATATCCAATAAACACACATTTTTTAGCTTTCAGATCCAGCTTAGTTCTCAGCTCATCTAGCACATGCACATATGTAATGCATCCAAAGACTTTCAGATGAGACAAATCTGGTTTTCTGCCAGTAAACCTCTCCTCTGGAGTTACATCATGTATGGCTACAGTTGGAGTCCTGTTCATGATGTATACTGCTGTAGAAACAGCCTCAGCCCAATAGCTATGTGGCATATTCTTCTCTTCCATCAATGCTCGCGCAATCTCAGCAATGTGCCTGTTTTTTCGCTTAGCAACTCCATTTTGTTGCTGCGGAGTGTATCTGCATGTAAACTGTCTCCGAATACCATTCTTCTTCAAAAATTCAGAGAACTCATTGGAGAAGTACTCTCCCCCTCCATCTGACCTTAGGTACTTTACATATTTCTCTGTTTGTTTTTCAACCAAAACTCTGAAATTCTGAAAGTGAGTGAACACCTCACTCTTCTCCTTCTGAAATATACCCACACTTTCCTTGTGTGGTCATCAATGAATGTCACATAATATCTGCAGCCTCCCATAGACATGGTCTTCGTAGGACCCCATACATCTGAATGCACAACATCTAGTGCATTTTTGCTCACATATCTGTTACGTGGAAATACATGCTTTGTTTGCTTTCCAAATTGGCATGGTTCACATATTCTCGGCATACCTTCCACTTTAAATTTTGGCAGTCCTGTCACAATTCCTTTAGTCTGCATAGACTTCATTCTCTGCACATTCACATGTTCGATTTTTTTATGCCAAATGTCTGTGTCTGCAACAATTCCTGAACCATTTGCAAACATCACAGCACTCACTAAAGGCATGTCTACATTCAAATTAAACATTCTGTCCACTCTGTTGTCTTTTGCAACCAACCTACACTTGTCTTTAAAGTCTTCAACATAACAACCATCAGGGTTAAACTAAACTTGCAAACCCTGCTCAATCATGTGGCCAACTGAAACCAGATTCTTTGTTATGTTCGGTACATGAAGTACATCTGCAAGGTACTTCACTTTGCCATCCTGCATAAACAATGGCACATCTCCAACATGGGCAATTGGATGAGCAGTGTCATCCCCTCTTTCCACAAAACCTGGTCTTTCCGGGTTTTTTCATCTCCTTGAACCACTCCCCATGACTTGGTTCGAAGCACCTGAATCCACATACCATACATTATCTTTTTGTGCTGCATTAACATTTTCAGACATGGCATTCACGACATGCTGCATAACAAACAACCTTTCATTATCCTCATTATTTCTGCTTGAGGATGCATAGTTGTTTTGCTGCACTTTCCCATTTTGCATGTCAGCCTGCTTCTTATAATATTCTGCCTGCACATGTCCAGGCTTACCACAATAATAGCATTCACGTGCATCATTATACTGCCTTTGCCAATTTCCACGGCCTCTTTGACTCCCCGTGCCTCTGAATTTGCATCTTCCACCTGTGTGTTGTTGTTGTTGTTGTGTATTCTGGGACTGTTGTTGTTGCTGCTACTATCCATAATTCTAATTACCTATTCGGCCACCTCCTTGACCGTGTCCACGGCCTCCTCCACCTCGTCCTCTTCCTGAACTCGTGTAGAAGGCCTGTTGCTCTGAACTGTTTTTGCTTTGTGAAGACTGTTGGTCTTCACCCAAGCTCTTCTCTTCCATAATTAGCATAGACACCAAATCTGTAAAGTTGGGAATGTTTTCTCGAGTCTGAATAGACGTCTTGAATGCCTTGTATTATGGCCCGAGACCACGCAGACAGACCTCCACCTTATCATCATCATCTATACAGACACACCAATAGATGCAAGGGATTCCACAATACCCTTTATCTTCAACGCATAGTCATGCACAGACATGCCCTTTTTCTCCACAGTATGAAGTTCATTCTTTAACTGTATCTTACGTGCCTTGGTATTTGTTTCATAAAGCTTTACCAAGGTGTCCCACACCTCTTTGGGGGACTTCGCATCCTGTGTGAGATCCCTGTTTCCCACCGATCAACGGATTCGGGGTACTAGCAGCGAAAGTAGCACATCATGCGTGGGTAGGGGTCTCACACTCGGGGCCTCGCCCACGGATATCCGGACAAGAGACTAATCCGTCGGTTTGTCCAAAACCGAAACTGGAAAAACTTCCTTTACTCGGAAAGCATGGGCGATTCCACCAGGATAACTCTTTACTCTAACGTAGTCAAGATCATTACGGATCAACTGATCTGACTGCACCTTTAACGGTACTTGGTCAATTCAAGGTAGAAACTTGCACTTGGATCATTGGGATCAACGCTTTTTTCCCCACCAAGAGGCACAGCCGTTGATTCCTATCCATAGAACAATTTCTATCCGGGATTTACTTTATCTATCGTAAAAACAAAGTTGAGTCTCGATTTATGGATCCATCAGTCCAGCCTAACCCCATCCGATCCCATGGGTTAGCCAACCGCCCAACCACTGTAGTGATGGGATCCAATTTGGAATTTGGTTAGGTTTTGTCCCGGGTACCAAGGAAAAGAGTTCCAAGACCCCCTAGCCGGAAGTTCATGCAAACATAAAACTAGCCACACCACTTACACACCCAATATGAAATTGCCTTTTTCTTAGCATCAACTAACTTTAAAACAATCCTTTAATGAAACCATAGTACCACTGATCACAATCTTCCAATTTATCCGGTTGATTCATAATTTCCCAGCATTCCTTCATCAGAGTATCTATGGCATCATTGGCAACTAGAACGCTCACCACCTGTCCACACAGAGGCCGTTTCCATAGTTCCTAGCCCATAATACTCGGCAATATAATCACTTATCAAGATGGACTCTCGTTGAAGATCAGCAAGATCAACCAACAGATCCATATAAAAGAGCCATGGACTCATCCGTTGAGGACCAGCAAGGTCAGTCAACCAGATCCATGCCCGGTTTCACAAAACAACTCTTACTCCTTGTTCCAATATCTTCCTCGACGCACGCGTGGGTATCCTGGGCGACCCAGAGCCCGAGCACCGTATGGTCAGCACCCTCTAGGATCCTTCGCAGGTGACCTAGCGCTTCACTCATAGGCCGCTTC
The DNA here is from genome assembly GCF_041138505.1 of Cibotium barometz. Taxonomy (NCBI): domain Eukaryota; kingdom Viridiplantae; phylum Streptophyta; class Polypodiopsida; order Cyatheales; family Cibotiaceae; genus Cibotium; species Cibotium barometz. The sequence continues at coordinate 35,631,662 of NC_141071.1, forward strand.
CTTGGTCCCTCATCCACCGTACCGGAAGCTCACCATTTTAATCGAACCGAGGCTGGTCAAGACCTCGGTCGACCTTGCTACGCGAGATGTCCTCCATTGACTCTCCGTCAGCAGTTGCAACTTTATCAGTTAGGTCTCCACGACCTTAATCACAAGACGGTCAAAATGCTTCCCCAGCATTCTTGACATAAAACAGCCATTTACAAACAGCATTTACAAACAGTTTACAAATACAGTTTCTATATTAACTCTCATTTTTCCACATTACCCCTCATTAATCCACATTACTTATTCCACATTCCATGTATATGTGTACTCATCCAATCACCTCCTTTTCTATCTCTTCACTTCAGATTCCTTCACATCACATATCATATATTCACATCCATATCCACATCCATACATCCACATCCACATCCACATTCACATCCATACATCCACATCTACATGCTTATCTCCATTTTCACATCCTCATTTATACATCCACATCCCATATCCACATTCATACATACACATCCATATATCCACATCTACATCCACATACATACATACATCCACATCCACATTCCACATTCACATCTATACATCCACATCTACATTCACATTCACATACATCCACATCCACATTCCCATACATCCACATCTATACATCCACATTCCACATTCACATCTACATTCACATTCACATACATGCATCCACATCTACATGCTTACCTCCATTTTCACATCCTCATTTATACATCCACATCCCATATCCACATTCATACATACACATCCATACATCCACATCTACATCCACATACATACATACATCCACATCCACATTCCACATTCACATCTATACATCCACATCTACATTCACATTCACATACATCCACATCCACATTCCCATACATCCACATCTATACATCCACATTCCACATTCACATCTACATCCACATCTACATCCACATTTACATCTATGCATATACATCTTCATGCATATATCCATTTTCATGTTCATACATCCACACTCCCATCTCCATATCCACACATCCACATACATACATCCATTTTCACATTCCCATTTATATAACCCCATATACTTTCACATCTAATCTTTTACATCACATCCATTCTCGCCCTATCACAACCCATATACATCTTATCCTATCACATACACTTCTTACCTCATCCCCCCATACACATCTTAATTCATCTTATCACATCCTAACTTATTTCATAAGCATCTTATCACCTCTTATCACACCTCTTATCACATCCTATCACTTTCCATACGCATCTTATCAATTCTTATCACATCTCATACACCTCTTATCACATCTTATCACATTTCATATCTTTTTTTTTTTTTATAAAGAGAATTCTTTTATTTGATATAAGATTTCTCTACACATTTATTTATACATAAATTCCATTTAAGGAGACTAACACTTTCGAAATTAAAATCAATCTTTTATGCATCTTCTTATGCATGATTTCAATTTGGTAGGGAATTATACTTTTAGAATAAAAGAATTTCTCTTATGCATCTAAGTTAAGCATAAAATCCATTTATGAGGAAAATCATACTTTTAGTATAAAAAGAATATCTTTTATGCATACCTATATGCATGAAATCCAATATGATAAAAGTAACACTTTTGATATAAAATTTTTTCCTTTATGCATACTTCTATGCATGAAAATTAAAAATGATAAAAGTAACACTTTTGATATAAAAATTTTCCTTTATGCATACTTCTATGCATGAAAATTAAAAATGATAAAAGTAACACTTTTGATATAAAAATTTTCTTTTATGCATACTTTTATGTATGAAATAAAAATGATAAAAGTAACACTTTTGATATAAAAATTTATCCATTATGCATACTTCTATGCATGAAAATAAAAATGGTAAAAATAACACTTTTGATATAAAAATTTATCCTTTATGCATAATATTAAAATTCAATTTCTCCATGATTATAATGAAATTCTTTCAATTAATCTAGGATGATGATTCCTAGAATATGGTAGGAAGTCCTCTTTTTATGCTTTGAATGAAAATTTTTTTATGCATAATTTTTATAAAAATTTTGCCATAGCTCCGCTGCTATGACTGATAAATCTCAATTTTTCTAAGGGATAAAGCTTATCATTAAGGAAATAATTAAAATGATTCTCTAATTGGATCCTTAATCCATAATGGATTGAATCATCAATATACATAAACTAAAAGCATAAGAAAAAGCCATTAATTTGGCCTAAGCATAGCTTTATCTTGGGTTAAGGAAAAGCTTTATGAAAAGCTTGATTAGGATTGAGAATGGGTCATGAGTATGACCATTTCTTGAGTGAGAGAGAGAATTTACATAAGAATCATTAGAATTTAAACATAAATGAAAATTAACTTCAATAGCATTTATTAAATTATGTAACTCTTCACTACTATTCAAACTTCAATAGCATTTAAAAAAAAACCATACCAATTAAACTTCTCAAGCTTGAGAGGGGTTGAGAAGAGAGAAACATTGAGAAATTATAGAAAGATGAATATTCACTAATTACCTTACAACTTGCTTGATTCTTTGTTCACGGTAGAGGCCCCCAACCAATCAATTGGTTAAGTATGTTGATGGAGCCACTAATGGGGATTGAAGAAAGAGGGAAGCTCCAAAAACTAGTGAATTATTAAATGAATTCACAGTTCTTGGCTTAGGTGGAGTAGAGTAACGATGCATAAACACTATATATTTTTCAACAAGGGTGAGGCTTCTATTTATAGGAAAAATTAAGCTCCTAACCAAACAAACTGATTCTAGAATTTTCTAAATCAATTTGGTCAATATTTGACCATTTTTAGGTCAGTTAAGCTAACTTTTTGGAACTAGACTTGAATGAGGAGAGAGGAGAGATGAAATATCTCAATTTTTACGAGTTTAAAACTCATTCAAGCATGTGAAATATGCACCTCCTTTAAAGAACTCCCCTTCCTTACATATGTCATATTTTTAATATTGCTCATAGTTTTTTACTAATAAACCTTGTACATTTTCAACTCTTCATCTTATGTGAAATATGCACCTCCTTTAAAGAACTCCCCTTCCTTACATATGTCATACTTTTAATATTGCTCATAATTTTTTATTAATAAACCTTGTACATTTTCAACTCTTCATCTTATGTGAAATATGCACCTCCTTTAAAGAACTCCTCTTCCTTACATATGTCATACTTTTAATATTGCTCATAATTTTTTACTAATAAACCTTGTACATTTTCAACTCTTCACCTCATGTGAGCATTTACTCATTTTTGGGTATTTTCTTTTTACAAGTTGGATTTATCTCCTCCCTACACATGGATTGATGCTATTGGTCCATAGGAACCTTAATTGGACCATAGTCTAAAGATTTCTGAAAATCTAGACCCTTAGGCTAAGGTTCTTTATAGCTATTTTCAATTAATTCCAATTGCACATTGGAAAATTCTTTTTGAATTTCTGTTTCAGGGGAACTCATCTGAATTAGAAGAGATATTTTTCTATCCAAAAATATTCAAAATCTGAATATTCTCTCTCTAGAATATTTTTCTCTCTCTAGGCTAAAACAGATAGAAACAAGGTCTTTATATTTCTGAAGAGGGATTGATTACAGGGAAAGATACTAGACATCAAAAAGGGGTTGGGAGAGGAATCTTACATCCTGAATGTGCCCAATCATGGTGTCCTGTATACTAATGGAGAGCCAATACATAACTTTCCTGGCTCCTTGGTTCCAATCCTTGAACTCCTTGACATCTGCAGCAGTCGAATTGATATCCAGTATCTCCGGTGCCTCTTCATGCTCACCTTCTATATAGTCCAAATAGTCCTTTCCCATCAAGAAATTCGTCAACCTGAACCTCCAAGCATGGAAGTTATTCTTATCAAGCTTCTCAGCCACAATTTGGGTTATCCCATCATTTGACATCTTGGTAACCACATAATTTTACCAGAAACAGCACTCTGGTTTGTCCTGCACAAAATGCTATATTTCTGCACCGGTACTGTAGTACTCTCAAATGTCACAACCAGTGACTTCAATGTGCATACATACACCCAATGGCAACTGTTGACCTCTTTGCAGCACCCACAGTTTCTGCATAGCCAATCTGTCTTCTTGCAATTCTTAAAACAGAGTCCTGCAGAGAATCGATGACTTACCCACAGTGCTTGAAATCGCCTGCTTTCTGAAAAACAGAGGTCCAGATGCACTTGAAACGCGTTTTCGGCCCAAAAAATATTGTCCGATATAGGACAGTATAGTCGCCCTATAGCTTTACTCCCGCGAAGAAAGCTCCTCAATCAGAGATCGTTTTGCCGATGCCTCCCGTAGAGCTCACGACAAGGGTGTAGTCACCAACAAATAGGGAAGAGTAGTTGAAGTCCTTACCCTCGTACCGCTTCCTATGGTTTTCTTGCTTGCAGCTCAGCCCTTATAGCACGAACCAAGCTCTGATACCATGAAAAGATGCAGGGGGGAAGAGAGCTTGAGCTCTTGCAAGCACACACACACACTCACAAAACTCTAATAGAGAACACACAAGGTGAGAGGCTGAAAATCTTCTTCTTCTTCACTCAACACTCAACACACAATATACAAGATATGAAAGGTACTCAACCAATACATACATGGGTTCTCTATAGTGTGAACCCAACTAAATGAGCTGGCGCTATAACTATGCCAGTCTCTAGAATGGCTATCACACAGCCTGTCATCCCACTGGCCGCATATCACCCAAGATCTCACCAACCATGCCAATGGTGTAAGTGTGGGGCCTATCCCCCAGGCGGGTCATCAGTGTCCACCGCCTAACTGGATGATCTCGATATCTCAACAATTAATGGCAAAATTGATGGCCATATTCAAGTCATTTGGGGCTTGAGCTCTAACCAAAATTTGGATGCTAGGGTGTACGCCTCGTAGAAATGAGTCCATGATGGTGAGCGGGTCGATGTTAAAAACGGGAGTGTAATGATCAACAAAGTTCCTAAACCTCATGGCCACTTGTTCTTCGGTCTCATGCGGGCGATTTTGCTTGAATGAGCGTAATTGCTCAAAAAATGCAAAGAAGTCTGGAGGTTTGCAAAATTCAACCAAGAATTTTTGCGCAAAATCGGCAAAGTTTGGGATGGAGCTTGGTTGTTGCTTGGCAAACCAATTTGAGGCCTCAGCTTTGAGTGTAGTGCTAAAGTAATTCATCACATGCCCTTCCTCGATGATGTGTGAGGTCAAACAAGCAATTTGAAATTGTTTAGATGAGCGGTTGGATCCTCCAACGGTGTCCCATAGAATGTGGGGAATGGGATGAGGGGTGCATTAGGATGGGCCAAATTTGGTGGCAAAACCAAAGGTGATTGAATGGCGAACGGAGGAGTAAGTGGTGCTTGAGCCATAATTGGAATTGGTATAGAAATTACGATTCCAGGTGAACTCTCCCCTGATGATGGCGAAGGAGGTGAACTTTGTAATGGAAAAGTGCTAGTGGGGCTAGAGTGAAGTAGGTGTTGCTTGGCTTTCTCCCTTTTATGGTATCTCTTAGCTCGGTCACTCTCCCTCAAGCTATCTTGCCAATCTTTGGCACTTTGCATAAGTCCCCTTTCCAAGTAGGTTCGTGTCACGGAAACAAGATCAAGTCAAGGTCCCACCGGGCATGCCACTGTCTGGGAAATATCTAGACGAGCAAGGCAAAGAGGACAAAACCCGACAACCCCCCCACATACCCAACAAAGAATGGAGCTACACTCCCCCAACACCCCAAAGGAGAAGGCACTAGTAGATAGGAATGTGTGTTATGAATCTTTCCGACAAACGCGATGGTGCAAAATGATGGAGTGCTGATGATGTATACACACACAAATGTTAAACAAGCTTTGTGCTAAATGACAAAAGAGCGAGATGCTACTACGACACCAATGAACGAGGCAAGATATAACATGCAATGTGCCTTGTATATTGAATTTGATGTACGCGTATTTGATTCATAAAGCAAATTTATGTAGCTTTTATATGAGAAAAAGAGAGAGATCTTATCTAGCCACTTTTTGTTTGATGTTGACGAAGCTTTTGTGCGCTTGTTTGCTAACGATGCCCTCCACGAGATACAATGCAGAGATCTTATCTAGCCACTTTTTGTTTGATGTTGACGAAGCTTTTGTGTGCCTGTTTGCTAATGATGCCCTCCATGAGATACAATGCCCTCACGGCCCTCAAGGATTGAATTTTACAATACTTTCAATTTTTGAATACAAACAACTTACGAGGCTTGCTAATGCATGACTATGTGAGTGGGTGAGTGCGAAGCTATGTTATTGTTTGCCATCGAGAATCGCACTCGCACTTGCTTCTTTATTACAAATATCTTCTCCTCTTCCGCTTTTCTCTTCACATGCAAGGAAAAGAAATAATGTTATTATGCTTTTTCTTTTTTTTAATACCCCTTTTCCCCCTTGGTCAAGTGAAAGCGGGAGCAGCCCCTTTTAACAACATTTTTTTTATAAAGAAAAGCTTAGAAAAAAATGTATAATATGGAGTTTTTTATTCCTGCAATGCGGTCAGGATGAATCGTTCTCTATCTCCTTTTTGCTCTTCCTCTTCTGGACACCAGAATGAGGGTGCCTCTTTCTCCTTTAACGGGTGTGAGGGTTGGCGACTTCGTCTCCTTCTCCTTCACGATCTCTACACGACAGGCTGGCAACAGCGACTAGCAAAGCTTGCTTTACTCCTCTTGCTTGCAGCACAAGGGCTAGCAACAAAAGGGAATGGCAGCGCTTTCTGTCTCTTCAAGTGGATGCTTCGCTCTAGGCATGCATGGTGGCGATTCATTTCCAACACTGCTCGTCGTCAATTTTTCTAGCAAGCTAAGGTTTAAAGCCTTTAAAAATTAAAGTGGGCCAAGCCCTTGGTCTCACACATGTTTGAGTGTGGCGCCTTGATGGAGGTTTTGCCTGCAAAAAAATGCTTGTGTGCCAAAACAAAGTGAGGGTACAAAGTGAAGGCAGGGCGGAAAAAAATGCAACATGTGGCAAAGCAAAAAACAGGGGTCATCATAGCCTTCGTCTCCCTTAAGCCCAACTTTTCAAGCTCTAATCCCTTCAAAGTAGGAATCCTTAGGAGGCCCTTTTTGGGTCAAAAAAATCCTAATGCTAGATGGTCGTCATTGTCTAGTACTTCCCCTATATGGAAGTTGGTGTTATAGGTCTCGGTGAAGTAGAGGCAGTTCAACAAGTCTGGCTCCCATGGCTCCAAAGTAGGCAGGCTTCCAAGCCCCAACAACTGCTCCAACTTTGTGGGATGACTGCAAGGTCTACGGCCATTCCCTTGTCGGCCATGCCAGTTTGGGTTTCCATTAGAAGGTAGGTAACTGATGAGTGACATGAGGTGGGAGTTGGGGTTGGGGAGATTTGGGCATCCAAATAATACGATTGCTATCGTAGATGTGTTGGGCTTATAGGAGAGTTTGGGAATCCACTTGGGGGTTGGTTTTGGGCACGACTGAGGGTTTGATTGAGGATAGGGATACCATGGAGAGCATTTGGGTTTGCATCTATCTTGTACACCTAGTAGGCTTGTGGTTGGCGAATTGGTTGCCGAGACGAAGGGGATGAGGAGCTATAGGTGCCAGTGGATGAGGGTGAGAGTTGGATCATTGAGGGATCCACAATGTAGATGTGCCCTCATAATAACAACCATGTGCTCTTTAAGAGTTGGATCTCTTAAAGGGATCCACATGGGGGGGCAGTAGAGGGTATGGGCTCTTCATCCATCATGAGGACCGTAATGTGGTCGGAGGCCAACTTTAAGGTTCTCATCCGTGTGTCCTAGTTGATGTTGCACCTACTATGTCCCATCCAACCCCTTTTAAGGAGTATTCCTTGCACCTACTATGTCCCATCCAACCCCTTTCAAGGAGTATTCCTTGCACCTACTATGTCCCATCCAACCCCTTTCAAGGAGTATTCCTTGCACATTATTCTTGTAGGCATCATATAGAACTTCACCTCCAAGGGATTATTTCCAATGTGGAATAAAATCGTGACTGGGCCCAAGCAGTGAACATGTTGTGATGCCATTGTTGTGACTATGGCATGGGTTTCTTTTAGTAAAGGCTCCCAAGGAAATGCCATGTTTCATGAGACATCATATTGTAACTAGCCCCTATATCTACAAGAGCTAATTTTTGGATGAAGCTCGTCGGGGTGGTCATTCCTTACCCACAACCACTTGGGCCATAATGACCATGATTTGTTTGGTCTCTCTTTGAGTGGCTTGTTTCATATCCTCATGGCCTTTTTTTTGTTGTTTCTTGTCATTGGACGGTTCTTAAGGTGGCTTCCAAAAGTGGGCCATAGTAGCCTTTTAATTTGCTTTATCGTTGAAATAACTAGCCGTTTCTACGCCATCAAGTGTCTCGCTACCCACAACACCTTGTGGTGTTATCTGAGTGACTAGGAAAGGCCCTATGGCTCCGAGCTTGAAATTTCTCTTGTGCGTCTTTGTGTTGAATAGGAGGATCATGTCCCCTTTGTTCATTTGTTTATCTTTTACCTGGTCCTCGAACCAATGTTTACGCATTAGTTTTTCAACAATCATGCTATATACAGCTAAAAGGTGTGTTTCATCAAGCTTTTCAAGTTCAAAAAGGTGATAGCCTAAGAAGTTTCTGGTGAGCTTCTCTTGCACTGTGATGAGTAAGCTGGGGAGACTAAGAACTTCATGCATATAACCGCTTTAGTACCATAAGTTAAACTGAAGGAGGGAGCATTGGTAGCTTCCTTGGAGTAGGAAGTTCTATAAGCCCAAAGTTCTATCGACAACTTGTGTTCCCAAATCACCGGCTAGCCTCCATAGTTTTAGTTAGAATGGCACACAAAACTTTGTTTGTGTGCTCTTAGCTTGGCCATTTGCTTGGGGGTAATAGGGGAAGGACTTTATGTGAGTGACAAAGAACTCTTGCCAGGAGGAATTGGATTACATCATTAATGAAATGTGTCCCATTGTCACTCATGCGCTCTAGGGGGCAACCAAAATATGTGATGACTAATTCATAAAGGAAGCTAACAAAGAAATCTTTGGATAGGCCTCATCAATACACGCAAGCTCTTTGAGACATTTGATCCTTGTGAGAAACTCATCCATCGAGTCTCCCTCACTCATGAATATTTTTGAGCTCTAATTGCTTGTGCAAGTAGGCTGTGGTGCCAAACCTGCTGTAATTTTACATGAACAAGCACATCCCAAGTCTTCTTGGTAATTTTACATGAGCAAATATGAGGGATAATTCTCCTTATTATGGAAAAAGCTTGTGTTGTTGGGGTATAACTTAGAGCCGTACACTACTAGCCATTGGGGACTGTAGCGAGGGTGTTAAAAATATACACTGTCGCTTACACGATGACGAATGCATCGCTTAAGCAAAGTAAAAAAATTATTAAAAAAAATGTGTCACTTATGCGATGCTGTTGAACGACATTTTTTGCGACACTTGCAGACTGACTAGCGTCGCATAAGCGACGTTAAATTTTTTTTAAAAAATCCTCGCTTATGCGATGCTTTTTTTGCTATCGCTTAAGCGACGCTACGCATTTTTATACTCCCGCACTCACCGAGAACCTCATTTCTTTGACGATAAAGCACGGAGAGGTATGTGTCTTTCTTTCTCTCTCTCTCTCTCTCTCTCTCTCTCTCTCTCTCTCACGCTCTCGCTCTCTCTCTCTCTCTCTCTCTCTATATATATATATATATATATATATATATATATATGTGTGTGTGTGAGATCCCCATTCCCACCGCGCAACGGATTTGGGGTACTAGCAGCGGAAGTAGCACTTCTTGCGCGAGGCAGAGTCCCACACTCGAGGCCTCGTCCACGGATATCCGGATAAGAGACTAATCCGTCGGTTTTTCCAAAACCGAACCCGGAAAAGTTTCCCTTATCCGGAAAGCACGGGCGATTCCTCCAGGATAACTTTTTACTCTAACGTAGTCAAGACCATTAGTGAATCAAACTGATCCGACCGCACCTATAAGATACTCGGTCAGATCAAGGAAGAAACTTGCACTTGGATTATTGCGATCAACGCTTTTTTCCCCATCAAGAGGCACAACCGTTGATTCCTATCCATAGAACAATTACTATCCGGGATTTACTTCATCTATCGTAATAACAGAAATTGAGTCTCGATTTACGGATCCATCAGTCCTGCCTAACCCCATCCGATCCCATGGGTTAGCCAACCGCCCAACCACTGTAGTGATGGGATCCAATTTAGAATTTGATTTTTTTGTCCCGGGTACCAGCGAAAAGAGTTCCCAGGCCCCTTAGCCGGATGTTCATGCAAAAATAAAACTAGTCACACCACTTACACACCCAATATGAAATTGCCTTTTTTAAACAGATTCAACCAGTTTTAAAACAATCCTTTAATGAAACCATAGTATCACTGATCACAATCTTCCAATTTATCCGGTTGATTCTTAATTTCACATCGTTCCTTCATCAGAGTATCTATGGCATCATTGGCAATCAGAACGCTCATCACCACCTGTCCACTCTCAGGGGTCTTTTCAATAGTTCCTAGCCCATAATACTCGGCAATATAATCACTTATAAAAATCAAGATGGACTCTCGTTGAAGATTAGCAAGATCAACCAATAGATCCATATAAAGAGCCATGGACTCATCCATTGAAGACCAGCAAGGTCAATCAACCAGATCCATGCCTAGTTTCAGAAAACAACTCTTACTCTTGTTCCAATATCTTCCTCGACGCACATGTGGGTATCCTAGGTGACCCAGAGTTCGAGCACCGTATGGTCAACACCCTCTAGGATCCTTCGCAGGTGACCTAGTGCTTCAACATCTTCTTCTTCCTCTATCAATGGCACAACAGGGACCATTGGCCTTGCTGTTCTAAGAAGATGCTTCTTCCCGTAATCACTCAATAGATTAGGATCTGTGATTCCACATGCCAAGCTGTAAGCAGCATATGTTAAATAATATTTACATCTCAATGAATATACTCCTAGTCCCTTCCTAAAAAATCAAACAACTACTTGCCGCTCCAGAAGTATTGCCTTGTTTGCATTATGCCTTAGGTGATAGCCACCTAGATACCTGGATAGAGTCTTTATCGCCATCAAAGGAAAACTTGCATTGTCCTTGGAGAAGCTAGCATGAAATATTACAATTTGAGGGAATTTTAAGCAATGTATATATGTTCCTAGTGTCGAATCATGGCAATCCCACCATACGCTTGCCTGAAGCACGTTTGAGAAATGTGTCTTCATATATTTCCAACTGAAAAATAAAGGAACATTAGCCCAGAAACAACATCACCAAACAATCCAGGACAAAGTTAATAAAGCCAAATCCGCAACAAAAGTACGAAAACACAACAAAAGAAAATAACCTCTTAGTTTAACCTCTGCTTCTTCTCCGACGACACCTTGAGATTAAAATGAATGTAGTTTTCCCATCAATCATCACTGTATCTTCATTTGTGAGCTCATCAAACTCTTGCTTTACCTCTTCAAAGTATTCGAGATGGCTAGAAAGTGTATCCTCCAGAGAAAATTTGCATTTGAACATCAACAAAATCGAAGGGTGCAAATCATGACGTCCACATTTGTAGAGGAAGTCATACAATAGAGTTGCAAGTGTTTCTTTAATCTCTTCGTCCACATCAAACTTGACTTGAACTTGCACCATGGCTAAATTCAAGGGTGTAGATAAGACATGGAAATTATTAGTTCAAGCAATGAATCAAGAGACAGTCGGTCTTAAACACCAAATCTCTGTGTGGTGAATGGATTCAATTTAACGTGAGAGGAGATGCCAGAGGAAGCCAGGTATTCCTCCTCGCATTGTAGTGAATCTATTTTCCCTAACGCAAATAAAATTGCAGCTTCATCAAGGACCTCTTCTCGCATTATGGTGAATCGATTCACCATAATGCGAGGAGGCATATTGTGCTTTCTATGGGACCTTCGCTCGCGTTATGGTGAATCCATTCATCGTCGCTACATGAGAACTTTTGCATCCTTTGGCGCTGCCTCTCACATTATGGTGAATTACAAATAAAGATACTTCTCATGTACCCATACTAAGAGAGGAGGTGCCAAACAAATTAAAATAGTCTTCCTCTCATTGTGGTGAGTCAATTCATCATAATGCGAGGAGTCATAGGTTTTCAATTCACCATAACGTTTCTATCATGAAAAAACAAAGCAAGGAGTTCTGCAAGAATGAAACCAAGAGAACGAAATAACAAAAGGAGAAGGAGGCACAAAAGAGATAAAAAATCCCAGGAAAATGAATCGACGTTGGTCGGAGGAGATGGAGATGAAGGAGGTTGTCGTTATCTTTGATGGAGATGAAGGAGGTTGGAGGTTTGTCTTTGTTGTTTGATACAAGACAATAAAGGAGGATGATTGATGAAGGAGGTTGGAGGAGATAGTCGTTGATGGAGATGAAGGCCATTGGTGGGGAGATAAATGAGAATACGACCGGATGGGTATCCAAGAGAGGCAATTAAAAACCGTTTTTAATGCTATGTGACACATCACAGCCCGGCCTTTTCACCCGCTATTCATGAATGCCACGTGGTAGCCCGCCATGTACCTAACACGTGTACACGCTGTAAAGACTAATCAAAGCAAGAGAGGCAATTAAAAACCGTTTTTAATGCTATGCGACACGTTAGCGCTACCTTTTCACCCACCAATCCATGAATGCCACATGGTAGCCCGCCATGTACCTAACACGTGTACACACTATAAAGACTAATCAAAGCCGCTAATCATGCCACCTTTTCGTCCTCTTATCGATTTTGCCTTATCCGTTATCCTGTTTGCCTCCTTCCAGCTTCTGACTACCCCCACACTACTGAACCAATATTCCACCTCCTACACGACAGTCTCCATCCATTCCCATGCATAAAATGTGAGTTCTTGTATATTACTTGATTATTTTGTGAGTTTTTTTGTATATTCCTTGATTGTTTTGTTTATTCTTTGATTGTTTTCCCTCTTCCATTGAATCTTGCTTTATGGTAATTCGATTCACCTTAAAGCAGACGACGGGCCATTAGAATCTCAATACGGCTCCATGTGTTATGGTGAATCGAATCACCAAAATGCAAGATGGAATGGTGAGAGATTCACGATAATCAGGGATTTTATATTCACGTGATCACAAAATTTTTCTTGTTAATAACATGTGTGAACATGTTATTAACATGTTCACATGTTAACATGTTCACAAAAAAGCCGGTGGCAAGCGACCTGGTAACCGGGAAAAATCCCGCCGGGCTTTTGATATACCCCGGCGGGCCCGCCGGGCTTATGCTTTACCCGGCGGGCCCCGGCGGGGTCGTCACATATCCCGGCGGGGTACATTTTTCTATATATATGGGCCCGGGGGGCCCTTTGGGATTTCATTGCTGACAGCATACACAGGTAATAAAAACTTGTGTGTGTGTGTTTGTGTGTGTGTTTGTGTATGTGGGTGTGTTCGTGCGGGCAGCCGCCCACTGTCGCAATGCGCGGCAAGATGTGGGTGGTCCGCCACACGAGGTATGTGTGTGTGGGTGAGTTCGTGCGGGCAGCCGCCCATTGTCGCAATGCGCGGCAGGATTTGGGTGGCCCGCCACACGACTGGTGTGTGTGTGTAAGGCCATTCTTCGGAATGGTGCTTACCCTGGGGCACTTAGTCGGTAACGCGGCTAGTCTGTGTCCTATGGTAAGTATGGCACGCCGTAGCGGTACTAGTCGGTAACGCGGCAAGCATAGTATCGTTATGGCGATGTCACCTTCCCTTCCCTTCCCTTTGTCAAATGCGGACATATGGTCGGTAACGCGGCCAGTGTGTGTTCGTATCCTATTGGTATTCCCATAGAATCGGGCGGCATTTTGTCGTTAACACGGCAAGTTGGTGTCGTCCGCTAGTGCATAAAATGTTTTTTGCATATTGCGGCATTTGATCGTTAACGCGGTCGAAAAAGTGTCGTAAATTTGCTTGTGTATTTCGGCATATGATCGTTAACGCGGTCGAATAAATGTCGTAAATTTGTTTGATTTGACTTGTATTGTTTTTATTGTGTTTGATCCATGCGATACTTGGTTGCTAACGTGGCATTAGTATTTCATGGATCAAAGTTTACATCATATTGTCTAACCGTTTTATTTTATAATATCGTGATTCGTAACTCGAAAAATATGAATCTCTCTTCTTACCCCCCTCTCTCTCATGATACACTTCACAACTCTTTCTCTATCTCTCTCATGATTCACTTCACAACACGATAGATGTGTAGATAATGATTTTTTTTCTCTCTTAAAATATACATACTTCTTAATAATTTCCTTTTTCTCCCTCTATTTACTTAAAAATTAAAACAATACATTATTTTTCTCTTTAGGAACTCCCAAAAACATTAAAAATGTGATTTAATGTTTCTTCTCTCTATCTGTCACAACTCTCTCTTCCTCTCCTCTCTCTCTCTCTCTCTCATGATACACTTCACAATTCTCTCTCTCTCTCTCGCAATGATACACTTCACAACTCTTTCTCTCTCTCTCTCATGATACACTTCACATCTCTCTCTATCACGATAGGTATGTAGATGAGGAGTGCTTTAGGATTACAAAACATTATTTTTCTCTCTTCAGGAACTCACAAAACTATAAAAAATATCATTTAATGTTTTCTCTCTCTATCTGTCACACCTCTCTCTTCCTCCCCCTCTCTCTCTCTCTCTCATTCGATAATGTATACACTTCGTAAGTAATAATGCGCTTGTTGCGGTTGTCTCACGTTCGATAATGTATTGCATGATGTTGAGTTCAGTAATGTTTGATATATTCTGTTTTTGTTTGTTCATTGATAAGTAATGATACACTTATTGCTGTTTTCTCACGTTTGATGATGTATTGGATGATATTGAGTTCATTAAAATTATTTGATATTCCGTTTTTGTATGAACATTGACGATATTGATATACTTGTTGCTGTTCTCTCACGTCTGCTTGATGTTTATTTCAGTAATGTTTGATATTTTGTTTTTTTATGTTTAGTGTTATTTGCTAGATTTACGAAGACGATCAACATGCTTACTCCCGAAGAGCGCAAAATTGTTCTGCGAGCAATTCACGTTGAAGCGGTCATCACAGTATCACAATGTACTGATGATGTCGTCAAGAAGATCAACGAGTCTGAGATACTCATGCGAGATCTCATAGACCAAATATGGGAAAATGCACAGCGGCGGCTTCGAAGCGGAGGCAACGCTGAGCTGCTGGATAGACAGAAGATAGCAGATTTCAACCATCAGCACATAACACGAACCATTTTGGGGAGCATGCGAGTAGCGTGCAGTGATCTTCGAGATGCTGCCCCGCCTGAAGCCAACATGCAACGTCTACAGTTATGGGACGTTGTATGGAGCGAGCAGAGGGCCAAGAGCAAGCGCATGAAGGCGTTGGATGCAGAGTCCCTTCCCAAAAGAGTGCGAATTGCCCAAGACGTCGCTGCAACGTCCAGTCAGGCAGATGCAAGTGGTACAGGTGTCATTAATCGTACCATCTACAATTCTATGTGCACACATCTTATTGGCATCCCGCACGAAGCTCTTCACGAAGGACGAACAATAGGGTCCGGTGTGTTTGGAACAGTAAAAGAGTATGCAATTAAAGGCATATCATTTTTACCGGAGCACATCACTTTTTGCGGAAAGCACTACAAAGGAGAAGGCAGCGCGAAGTTCGAGAGCTTCCAGGCAGAGCAGGGTATGCAAGTGCTACATCCGTCGATTGTCCGATGCATTGCCTTTACAAAAGAGGCTCCTTGGATCACAATTTTCCCGTACTTTAATGGCGGCGCTCTTGGTGATACTCTACTGAAGGTTCCCTTCAGATTCAGTGAGTTCACCAGAGCCATTTTTCGTTTGGATCGAGGATGGAGACAACCGCCGCCTGATAATATCCCTTTAGGTCATCTAGAACTTTCAAAAATAAAAGAGGTAGTAATAAACATGCCACATATTATGCATGCCCTAGTGGAAGGTGTAGCGGCAGCGCATATGGCAGGTATTGTACATACCGACCTACATCCTTTTAATGTAGTGTTGGATTATACAAAAGAGCTAAAGCCACGCATCGGTATTATCGATTGGGGATTGCTGCTGAGAGCGCCCAAAAAACGGGTGTCTCTCAATTTTGTTTATGAAGCAGACAAGAACCCCGAGAAGGTGGCACAGGCAGTCTCCCACGCAGACAGAGAGCGAAATAAACGGCCGTGGATAGCCCCAGAGCTTTATGATCCATTTTTGGCAGATGCATACACTCCTGCATCTGATGTTTTTGCCTTGGGATATTTATTACAAACTTTATATGACTTTTGGAAGAAAGTGCAAGAGTTGTGGATGGATAATAGTTCCCATGACAAAGTTACCATGGATACTATTATTCATAGAATCAAAAATTGGATGTTTCTGCCTAATCGCGATGAGCGAAAATCAATTTTGCAAGTAGTTGAATTTTTTAGGTCACTAAATACTGACCCTACGAGGGCACAACGTCCTCTTGTAGAGCTATCGGTGGCATTCACCCCGACTTTGTAATGATACAGTATCAAGAGATGAAGTTTCAGGAATTTGAGAATTTGATGTGTCCAATGTTTCAAAATTTTGTTTCTCTTCAAAATTTATTGTGTCCAATGTTTCAAAATTTTGTTTCTCTCTTCATTGGGTCTTTGCAATATCTCTCTCCTCTTCTGGTGTTTAAGTTTATGTTTTCTCTTTAAAATTTGATGTGCGAGCATTGTTTGAAGTGTTTTTGGAGTCAAGTGGATATTTCTCATCGAGTCTTTGCAATACATATCTCCTCTCGTTGTGTTTGACTTCAAGATTTTGAGAGCAATGGTCAATTTATCTTACGTTGATCTTTACAGTTCATTAAAATCCTAATGTCGTTTACGTTCATGCAGATATGGAGCAAGCGCAAGCGAACGAGCATCAGGAGTTAGCCAAGAAGGCATACGAGAGAATGAAGGCCCTTGCACATGGCCTGACAGTCCACGAAGCTACAAGAACAGCGTGCAGATTATCGAAATGGACAAATCCAACTTATGCCCAATGGAAAGACATAAACAAACGGGTAACCACAGAGATGATAAAGGCAATATGGCCATGTCCAGATGGCGAGATAAAGAAGGGAAGATGGAAGATTTCTCGTTGCACTAACAATGATATCAAAGCTAATGCCGAGCGCATTTTCTTGGAGGTGTACGGCCGTCCTCTCCATAACGCCGACGCTCCACTGTATTTTGCTAAAATGCTATATGCTCACTTTGTACTGGAAACTCCAGTGGACTTCGCCTCCAGAGAGGCCACTGTCAACACCCACGACATACGTGAAGAGACAGTTACATTCACAAGAGAAGAACTTGCTCTTATGGTGGAGGGCGCCGGACTGGAGCTAAACCAGGTCAAAGAAAGCTTAGGGGCACAGCTAGCAGAGAAGGAGAAAGAAGCTGACCGATTAACTCAAGCGTCAACTCCTCCCCCGGCCAATAGAGGAATTCAAGAGCAGCTAACAAAGATCAGCCAAGACGTGCAAAGCATCTCTTCACGTATTGCTCCTGTGCGCCAAGGAAACCACATCTCTCATTTTTTGATACATCCTGATCTTGTGGGAGTTTCTGCTGAGGCTACAAGTTCCTCCACCCCCCAATGTCCTGTATGTTACAAAGTATTCGATGGGTGGAGCGGCCAGTATATATTACCATGTGGACACTACTACCACTTAATATGTTTAGTGAGACAAATGCAAAATACTTCCACATGTGCATTGTGCAGTGTCCCAATAAATCAAGGTATTTATACAGTGTTCGGCATGGCTAGCGAATATAAACCACCAGGACCTTTAGATGCAACTCCTAGTGCAATTCGCAATTTATTTCAAGATGAGAGCTAAGAAAAACAAATTCTACTTTTGTATTGATAATTTCTCCAAATATGATCATTTGTACAAGTACTTTTTATTAAATTAATGAAGTGACTTCTTCCTCCATGTCAGTATCTTGCTCCAAAATTCTTTCACCGTTTACTCTCTCGTCTGCTAAATTAAGCTCATCTAAGTCAATGTCTAAATTGTCTTCTATCTCAAGGGTGGTGCACAACGTACGTCCAACATCAAAGTTCTCGTCTACATCTTCACAATTGTACATCCATCTGGGCATATCTTCTTCATACTCTTCGCTTTCGATGTCTCGCAAGATCTTTTCATTGCATTACATGTAAACAAGTTTATCTGCTCGATCCGCAAGAAGTCGATTGCGAATAGTACTATGAATATATTTATACATGCTCCAGTTTCTTTCTGAGCCTGAGTTTGAAGAGCACTGACTTAGAACCTTCATCGCAAGGTTGCGCAATAAAGCATAATGCTCACCACCATTCATCATCCACCACTTCCATGCAGGTTGCTCTTTAGCCATTTGTTGAACAAGGGAGTTGGAAAATAAACCCTCTTTCAACCGAAATGAGGTCATCTCCTTTATGCACTGTACACGATCATCATCATTATTATAGAAAGTGTTTACCACTTTATAAAAATCTTGCACCACCTCAACGTTGGACATCAAATCCATATTCCAATATTCAGGATCTAACATGTAAGCAGCACTGTGCAGTGGTGAATGCGCTCCAATCCATCTAGCATGAAAGTACTTCAACAGAACTTTTCTTTGTCTACTAGAGAATGGTACACGCCATTGCTTCTCCACCACTGAATGCTCTAATTTCTCAGGACACTCCAAACTCCGCTGGACAGTCCACCATTGCATCCATGCTTTTCCGAGATTAGGCGCTCTTTGATCAAGGCTTCGTACAGCATACATAACAGGCATCATTACATGGTATGCATCCATCACACTGTTCCACCAACTTCTTCTCGTAAGCGCTGCCTTCAAGACTTTGATTTTCTCTTTCACTTTTTCAAGTTGAGTGCTCTCCCAGTCATGAAATGCCATGCATGTAAATGTTTCACAAACTGCATCTTTATTTCTAAGAAGAGACTCAAAAGTGTAAAAGTGAGTGCAAAACCTAGTCTCCGCTGGAAGCTTTAACATAACTGACATGCGAGGTCGAAACATATCCAAAACTCTCTGTCTCTTGAGCATGAATTTCACAAGCTGGCGAGCAGTGTCGACGATTGAGGCAAACCATTTGGTATCATCAGATTTATACCAATCTTTTAATACAAGATTCAAACTATGAGTATTACAGCCTACCGGAAAAATATGTGGATATTGTCGCTGTAGGATTCTGGATGCATTTTTACAATTTTTTGCATTGTCCATGACAACTTGGACTACATTTTTGGCACCCACTTCCTCTATCACAGTGCTAATAACTTGAGCAATGTAAGCCCCAGTTTTGATTGAACCAGCTGAATCCACGGCACGGATGAAAGTCTCACCTCTAGGTGAAATAACCATTACATTAATTAATGGTTTTCTTTGCACATTAGACCATCCATCACTTACTATACTACATCCAGAAAGCTCTATATTGCTAAGAATAATTCTTTGTACACGTTCTTTTACCTGCGCATAACATTTCTCTAATAGATCATTTCGCATAGCATGGTACGTAGGCGGTGAAAACCCTGGTCCAAACTCACCAATTTTCTTCCATGCTCTCTTCCAATGCTCACTGTCCACCATCATCATAGCACTCCCAGAAAAGTAAATCGCTTCAGCAAGGACGAGTTGTGCATCATCGAGTCGACCTTGACGTAGGCTTTCTTGCAATGAAGTTTGACGCATGGGTATATTTCCTACGTCAAAGTTTTGCTTGCAAGAAGATGCACTGGGTAGATTACTTTCTGGCTGCATATTGCCGTTCGGGGTACAAGTAGGCGATGTAGCGGGAGTTTGATGATTAGAAGAACAGTGTTCTTGCTGCCTTGATACATTAACGGGAGGAGTGTCATGTTTTCTTGAATCTTTCTTTTGAATTTCTTCTCTTATGCGTTTGGCCACTATAGGTGCAGAGGGGTGGGTACATGACTTTTTCTTCGGTCCGCCTAAAAAGTGTTCTCTTAGTCGAGGCGCCCCACCTGATTTTACTGCATGGCATAGCTTACACTCCCAATCTATGAATCGATCACCAACGTTAATTGCATATTGCCACTCTATCCCAGGTGCCTTTTTTTTCCTGCTATTTGAAATTTGGACTCTATTGGAGGTACCACTGGATCCAACATTGTCCTCCATCTCAACAAATAGCCTATTCAACCAAGCATATAACAATGAATACACAAATGAAAAAACAACAAATCACTCACGTATAACAAAACATACATCTGCAGACAAAGTACTTCGAAACTATCTTGACAAATACAAAAGATCATCACATAACACAAAACTATTTCAAACTATCTTGCAAGGTCTTACTACAAAACTACTTCGAAACTATCATGCACATTGCACCCCCAATGAAGGATGCCTTTTGTACCCAATTAAGGATACTTTACACAATCAAAGATCTATGCTTGCCCAATACTCTAGTATAGGACAATAGACCTTCTCTAACATTCACAAAAAAAATCAAAGATCTATGCTTGCCCAATACTCTAGTATAGGACAATAGACCCTTGTCTACTCTAAACTATATCAAGTATCAAGAACCAATACAAGCCCCTAAGCAGGACTCTTGGCTCCATCAAACCATTCATAAAGCAGAATGAGGTAGATTACGTACGTGGCTCAAATGCAAAGCTGAATGACTCCAAATTTGTCCCTAAATCTCCGCAAGTATTAGCTACGAACCACACCCTGCCCCCAGTTCAAAGAACTAAGGACGAGTGGCCCAATAGCCTTAGGAGTGCCTACAAGGAAAGACGACAGCCCCTAAAATAAGGACGTTCTTCCCAAGAGGACACTTCTAGCAACTCGAGAGCTCTACAAGTACTTTGAGGAGAGATATCGCGCCCCCAAAACAAGGACTATCTTCCCAAAAGTTGTACGACGGGTGTCGGGCAGTGTTTATATACAGAATAATACCCCGCCGGTTTTTTTCTTTTCCCGGAGGGCCCGCCGGGCTTTTAGCTTTCCCGGCGGGCCCGCCGGGAAAACCTCATACCCCGGCGGGCCCGCCGGGAATGGTAAAAGCCCGGAGGTATTACTGGAATAGTGGGTTCCGGCAGGTCATTTCTCAGGTCGTGTGAATATACATTGTGATCACAAGTTTTAATATGTTAACAATAGATTTTGTTAACGTGATCACGAAATTGTGAAGACGTTAATGAAATCCCTGACGATAATCCTCCTCCCGTTGTAGTAAATTGACTCACTATAACACGAGGAGGATTGTTTTTGCTTTTGGTCTCACGTTATGGTGAATCCATTCACTATAACACAAGATCAAAGGGCAAAGGATTCACGATAATCCACCTCGCATTGGTGTCAATTAATTCACCATAATGCGAGGAGGATTATTGTACTTTCAGTGGCCCTTCATCTCGCGTTATGGTGAATGGATTCAACATAACGCGAGAAAGTGCATATTGCTTTCTTGGCC
This sequence comes from Cibotium barometz, assembly GCF_041138505.1. Classification (NCBI taxonomy): domain Eukaryota; kingdom Viridiplantae; phylum Streptophyta; class Polypodiopsida; order Cyatheales; family Cibotiaceae; genus Cibotium; species Cibotium barometz. Next base: position 35,653,273 of record NC_141071.1, read on the forward strand.
ACCCTCTCTCGCGTTATGGTGAATTGTTAATGCATACGTGATTGAGGCAGTGACTTTTGGAGCTGAGACGCTCTATGTATATATCAAAAACCTTTAAATGATGTTTTGCAGAAGATTCCAAATTATTTTCGTGGTTATGAATATTGGTTAATAAAATTATCAAAGTGAATCTTGTTTTCAAGAATTATGATGGAATATTTATTTGTTTAAAGAATAAATCTCAAAAATTAAATAGTCATTAATCTGATGACAAGGTTAAGTTGACAAAAATATCGTTTTGTCCGAATCATGAGGCGCGCGGCCGGTGCTAGGCAGCCAGATCCTCTTATCGATGATGAAGAGTTAGATCCGGACATTCGTAAAGCCCTGCACCGATCCCAACCTAGTCCCTTCAAGGGTGAAGGGGAACAGTTAGGAGAAGTAGTGGAAAAATGGATCGAGGCAATGGAAGAGTATTTTGATGTAACGGGTTATAACGAGAAGAGCAAGATTGCAAATTGTGGAGCCAGATTGCAAATTGTGGAAACGGCCAGGGTCGCATGGAGGAACCCCATTGCGAGACAAACTGTCTCGACCGAAATACCCAGACCTGGTCAGATCTTAAAGCTTACCTCAGGAAGAGGTTCTGTCGTCTAGGCTTGCTGGAAACCAAAATGAATGAATTCTTAGAACTGAAGCAGGATAGCCGAATGATTGAAGAATACCATCAGGCATTCGCCATTCTCCTCAAATATTCTCCACTTTTGGATGAAGAGCAGCTGATGGCCAGATTCATTCGAGGGATGAACAAGCCATTGGACACTTTAGTGAAAAATGCCAAACCAGTCTCAATGGCAGAAGCTGTCAGAATGGCAAAGGACATTGCCAAAGCATTTGTTGTTAGGTCCCGCCAAAGCTTGCACCCTCATCAAACTCTAAAAGTTTCCAAACCCCAGGAAGTGCTTCAAACTTTCCACCCCCAAAGAGGCAGCAAGGCCCTAATCAGAATCAAGATGCTGGGAGATTCAGAAGTGAAGGAAGACCCTTCCCTCAAAACACTTTCTCAGGAGCCCCACCTCTTTTTCAAGGATTCAGAGGGATGAGCTTAGAAGTGAGAATAGGTGTTTTGGATGTCAGGGTTCTGGTCACCAGCTTAAAGATTGCCTGACTCCTGCCATGTCAAGAGGACAGGCAAGTCAAGGACCCAGAGTGCAGAGACCAGCCCCTTCGTATTAGTCAAATCACCGTCTCGCCAAAATCACGACAATCCCAGGAGGACTCTAGCTCAACCATCTGCCTCTGTTCAGAGTAGTCTAAGAACTCCCTCCCATAACTGGGGTAACCAAAGAGAGAGAGTTCCATCGCCCCAATCTACAGCAGCCAGAGCAGTTACGATAACAGAAGTAGTGGAAGAGGAAAGAGGTCAGATTTATGCCGCAATTGAAAACCAAGGGCCAAATTGTCAATTCTCTATCATTCATACTCCAGCTAAGTATAAGGGTAAGTTATTCAAGCTTTTGATTGATTCAAGCAGTGCTATTTCCCCAGGATGCTTGCGTAAAAGCTAGTCTTAGAACAAAAATTAGGGAAACCTATGCAAGTTGAATTGGCCAGTGGGAAGATTCTTTTCACTCACCATGAGACAAATCTTATTCAGTTTAGTCTAGATGGGAATGTAACTGATTGCCAGTTTCGAGTCTTACCTTTGGGAATTTTTGACGGAATCCTTGGAATGGATTGGCTCCACAAAAATCAAGCTGACATTCACTATCACAATGGAACCATTTCCTTTCGTGACCTTCACGGGAGCAAAGTTCAAGGAACTAGAATTTATGGATCCTCATATCTACAATTAGTAAAAGCTTCTAGGTTATTGAAAGGACGTAGAAAGAAGCAACTCATTTATATTGTCAAAATGAATCCGGTAGACACAAAGTTAAAGGTTAAAGAACCAGAATGGTTGAGTGAGTATGATGATGTATTCCTAGCAGAGCTTACTTAGATGCCTCTGATTCGGGACGTAGATCATGAGATAGAATTGACCCCTGGAGCTCAGCCAGTAGCCCAACGCACATTCAAAATGCCTGTCCCTGAAGCCATCAAACTCAAGGAACAGCTTAGGCGACTGTTAGAACAAGGGTTTGTAAGACCCACTGTTTCACCTTGGGAAGCGCCAGTTCTCTTTCAGAAAAAGAAGGATGGAACGTTAAGACTCTGTGTGGATTACAAAGGTCTTAATCAGCTGACAGTTAAGAAAAAGTATCCTATCCCCACTATTGATGAGCTTTTGGACACACTAAATGAAGCCCAGATCTTCACAAAGATAGATCCAAAATCAAGGATACCAGATCAGGATTAATGATCAAGATATCCCGAAGACAGCGATCAATACTCGCTATGAGCACTATGAATTTACTATCATGCCGTTTGGATTGACAGATGTCCCAGCTACATTCAATCGCCTAATGCAAGACATTCTCAGAGAATACTTGGATGATTTTGTTCTTGTTTTCTTTGATTTTGATTTACTCAAGGAATACAGCTGACCATGAAGCTCACATCCGTAAAGTTCGAGATTCTAAGGAAGCACCAACTCTTTGGAAAAAGGAGCAAATGCACTTTCTCTATCGACCATGTTGAATACTTGGGCTTTCTGGTATATCCAAAGACGGAATTTCTCCAGATTTTGCAAAAGTTCAAGTAGTCATAGATTGACCTGAACCAAAGACAGTGATAGAAGTCAGAGGATTCTTGGGATTAAGTGGTTGGTATAGAATTTTTATACCTAAGTATGCTCTCATAGCTTCCCCCTTGACTAATCTTCTCAAGAAGAATACCCTGTTTCAATGGTCTGCCAAGTGTCAGAGCACTTTTGATAAGCTGAAGGCCGCCTTGGTAACCAATCCCATTCTAAAGTTGCCAAATTTCTCTCTACCCTTTGAGGTAGTAACTGATGCGAGTGGTTTTGTTTTGGGAGGTGCGCTCATGCAGTAAGGTCATGCAGTGGCCTATGAATCCCGAAAACTCAGAATGCATGAGAGAAATTATGATGTCCATGACCTGGAGCTACTTTCAATAGTCTATGCCCTGAAGTTGTGGAGACATTACCTACTAGGTCAAAGATTCACTTTGATGACAGATCATCAGAGCTTAAAGTGGATCTTCACTCAGAAGGATCTTAACATGTGCCAAAGAAGGTGGATGCAGACCTTGCAAGAATTTGATTTTGAAATCAAGTACTGCCCAGGCAAAGAAAATGTAGTAGCAGATGCCCTCAGCAGAAAAGCCTACTTACTTGCAATCACAATGGTGTCAAATCCATTGATTAATGAAGCAAGAGAGAAGATCATGCAGGATAGATTCTTTGGCCCTATTGCTACCCTACTTATGCAGGAAAGCAAAACTCCTCAAGAGGAGTTGAATCGAGTTTAAGGGTACAGCTTGGTTGGATGAAGGAATTATGTATTATAATAGCAAGCTATGCATTCCCAAATGATGAGAGAACTAAGGGTCAAATTCTAAATGAAGCCCATGATAGCCTTATAGCAAGACATCCAGGATTCATCAAGACCTACATGTTTGTAAAGAAAAGCTTCTTTTGGCGTGGACTAAAAAAGGATGTACTTAATCATGTACGTCAATGCCTGATATGTCAGAAAGTCAAAGCAAAGAGAGTAAAAATGCCTAGGAAGTTACATCCATTAGACATCCCCCACATGAAATGGGAATGTATCAGTATGGATTTTATTACTGGACTACCTTCAGTGCAATCAGGTTAGAACTCCATCTTCGTGGTAGCTCACAGACTAACCAAAGTTGCCCATCTGATTCCAGTAAAAGAAGCCTACATTGCAGTGAATGTGGCCAGAGTGTTCCTCAAGGAAATCTTCAGATTGCATGGCCTACCCAGGAGAATAGTAAGTGATCAAGATCCCAAGTTCATGTCAAGATTCTGGATTGCATTCTTCGAAGTAGTAGGAACTTTCTTGGATCTCAGCAGCACAGCTTACCACCCTGAGACTAATGGTCAAATTGAAAGAGTGAACCAAGTAATCGAAGATATACTTCGGTCATGCTGTGGTGGCAGGGAACCCAAGAAGTGGCTAAGCTATCTGCACCTAGTCGAATTTGCCTACAATGCTTCTTATCACCGAAGTATCGGGATGAGCCCTTTCAAAGCTCTGTATGGACAAGATTACCTAGCACCATTAACTTGCTCTGACCCATTAATTAGGGTCGAGATGTCCAGATAGATGCTTGACGACATGGAGCAGCATATATAGTCAATCCGTAAGGATATAAAAGCTACCCAGCATAGAGAGAAGCAATATGTAGATAAGAAGAGATCAGACAGAAAATTCAAAGAAGCAGATATGGTCTTCATTCGAGTACGCCTCAAAAGAAACTTTCCATCTCTTGGGAAGTAGAAGAAGTTATCCCCCAGATACTGTGGACCATATCTTATTACAAAGAAAGTAGATGTCTTAGCCTTTGAACTTCTTGTCCCTCCTCATCTCAAAGTACATAATGTATTTCATGTCAGCCTACTTCAGAAGTATGTACCGATCCGAATCATATGCTTAATGATGAACTCTTAACTTCTTCAACCCAAGGGCGAATGGAACTCCAACCTGAAGAAATCCTTGATGTTCGAGAGAAGATTCTTAGGAACAAAATTCTGAGAGAATTATTAGTCAAATGGAAGTTCTCTCCTTTTGAAGACGCCATCTGGCAGAAAGAAGCCAAGTTGATGCAGGATTACCCCCAGTTTGCAAGATGAGGACATCTCGCGTTTTTCAAGTGGGAGATAATGTAAGACTCCTCCCCAGCCCCTCGGGATGTCCAATTTCTTCCTCTGTAATCAATTCCCTTTTGAGAATAATAAAAGATCTTGTTTCTACCTGTTTTGGCCTAGAGAGAGAAAATATTCTAGAGAGAGATAATTCAGTTTTTAGATATCCCTTCTTATTAAAAGATCTTGTTTCTACCTGTTTTGGCCTAGAGAGAGAAAATATTCTAGAGAGAGGTAATTCAGTTTTTAGATATCTTTGGATGGAAAAATATCCCTTCTTATTAAAATAAGTTCCCTCGAAACAGAAGTTTAGAAAGAAATTCTAAGGTGCATTAGAAATAAATTATAATGTGCACAAAAGACCTTAGCCTAAGGGTCGAGATTTTCTGAAAATTTTGGATTAAGGTTCCTATGGACCAATAAGATTAATCGAAATGTAGGGAGGAGATAAATTGAAGAATAAAAGAAGAACCCCCCAAAAATGAGTAAATTCTCACATAAGATGAAGAGTGGACTAAGAACCAAAGAAAAGAGTAAAAAAATGAATTTTGACACCTCAGAGTGGGGATCTCCCCTCATGAAGTAGGAACCTTTTTTCTCATCATTACCCCCAATTTTAGATCAATAAAATGAGATATTTCATGTCTCCTCTCTCCTATTTCCAAAGTAGATCCAAAAAGTAAGCTAAACTGACCCAAAAATGGTCAAAAATTAACCAAACGGTGTTTATGCACTATTACTTTGCTCCTGTCCTGAGGCATCTACATTGAATTTCTTAATAATTCAATTGTTTTTGGCCTAATCCTCTCCAAAGTGAATTAGTAGCCACTCTTGCTTCAAACAAGAGTAGAACCCTCAACCCTCCTTAATCCTAGAAAGATTAACTAAGGGATTAAGTAAACTCTTCTTATTGTTTACTCTCTTGAATTTAAAAAACCATTGTGTAGATTAGAGTTCTATAGATCTAATTTGGGTTAATTGAAGTCAAATAAAGAATGATAAAAATGAGAAATTGTCAGCCATACAAAGGAATTTTGTGGAAAAGAAAGTTTATTTTTATGTTATTCTAAAAGAGTAATTCCCACCATTTTTGCATCTAAAAGAAATATTCTAATTACTCCATGTACATATTCACCTATGAATATGCATGGATATCACTGATATTATTTATTAAATTTGATTTTTATGCATAGAAAGACGCATAAAGATATTTTTTTATTATATAAGTGTTATTCTAATTAAATTTTATTTTTATGCATAAAAAGATGCATAAAGGAATTTTTTTTATTATAAAAATATTATTCTCATTAAATTTGATTTTTATGCATAGAAAGATGCATAAAGGATTTTTTCTAATTATAAAAGTGTTATTCTCATTAAATTTGATTTTTATGCATAGAAAGATGCATAAAGGTAATTTTTTAATTATAAAAGTGTTATTCTCATTAAATTTGTTTTTTGTGCATAGAAAGGTGCATAAAGGATTTCTTTTTATTATAAAAGTGTCATTCTCGTCAAATTTGATTTTTATGCATAAAAGATGCATAAAGGAACTTTTTTTAATATAAAAGTGTTATTCTTATTAAATTTGATTTTTATGCATAGAAAGATGCATAAAGGAATTGTTTTTAATTATAAAAGTGTTATTCTCATTAAATTTGATTTTTATGCATAGAAAGATGCATAAAGGAGTTTTTTTATTATAAAAGTGTTATTCTCATTAAATTTGATTTTTATGCATAGAAAGATGCATATTGGAAATTTTTTTATTATAAAAGTGTTATTCTTATTAGATTTAATTTTTATGCATAGAAAGATGCATAAAGAAATTTTTTAATTATAAAAGCGTTATTTTTATAAAAATTAATTTTTATGCATAAATAGATGCATAAAGAAATTTCTTTTATTTTAAAAGTTTTATTTCTATTAAAATTGATTTTATGCATAAAAGGATTTTTATATATATATAAGAATTATTCCCATTGAAGTTGATTTTTATGAATGAATTTTTATATCAAAATTAGAATTCTTTTAAATTCTATGTTTAAATTCTATGAGTATTTGATAAATGAATAATTAAATACTCTAAGAGATAAATTTCTATCATTTTATATTCACACGGATTGTAAAAAGAAAAATCAAGAAATCTATCAAGATCGAAATATTCAGATAAATGATAAATTTATTCCTCATTGGAATTCGTAACTAATTGAGAAATCAGTTAAGTGTATATTCAAAGAAAGAAATTCGAGAAAATAGTAACTAAATTATCAAACCTTTTCAAGAAAAGATAGTTTAAGAAAAATCTTATCCGACTCGAACCTTGAATCAGTTTATGACCAAGACCAAACTCTTTTGTCAGTTTCGAGGAAAGAAAATGAGACTAGTTTAGAAAAATTACACTCAAAACCCTCGCCAAATCTAACACTAATTTTGAGACTCTTCGAATTGATCTGTGGATCAAGGTTACAGAATTCGAGGAATTCTGGTATGAAATTCAAAATTCCATTCAAGAAGATTTGGGGATACTGTTTCAAGAAATACTCCTTGTATTCAAAAGAAAGTCAAACTGAAAACTTGCATAGAAACCCTGTTTTCTTAAAGGACTGTCTTACGCCATAATGTTGGAGGAAGCAACAGCTAGCAGGGACTGCCCAGGTCTTGACCAGTCTCGGTATGGTTGAAAAATGGTGTGCTTTCGCCGATACGATGGGCGAGGGTCGATGAAGCGGTCCTTGAGTGAAGTGCCAAGACACCTAAGGAGGATCCCGAAGGATTCTAACACCAGGCGATGCACGAGCTCGCGGTGCCTAGGACACCCATGCGTATGTCATTAAAGATATGTATGATGAACGAAATGATTATTGTAATCTGTTACTGGATCTCGTTGCTCTCCAGAGGGTCTCAACCGAGAGTCCAGAGAGTGATACTGCTTTTTGAGAAACAAGGGACTGGATGGAAATTTTGAGTTGTGATATCTGTAACGATTGTTTGTCAATGGATTATTTTATATATTAAAGTTTTAAAGAGGAGTAAGTGCGTATCTGTATTATTCAAAAGCAAAAGTTAAGAAAGGCATTCAATTATGGGTGGATGAGTAATTGTCTAGTTCTACCGATTCCAGTGGTTGGGTGGTGGCTAACCCATGGGCCGGATAGGGTTAGGCTGGAATCAATGGAGTTTTAATAATTAAATGAAATAATAGGAATACGCTTAGAATTTGAGTAGTTAAATAAAACCCTAAAGAATTTTTCAAATGAGTAGATCAACGGCTGTGCCTAATTTTGGTTAGGAAAAAAGCGTTGATTTTCTCATATGATTAGATCAACGGCTGTGTCTGATTTCGGTTAGCAAAAAGCGTTGATTTCTTCAAATTAAGTTAGTGATAGTTTTCCTTCTATCTGGTTCAATCAGGTGAAGGATAGTTTAATCTCTTGAACCCATTAGAAAATTCATTAAGAAAATCAAAAAGGTGGAATCGTCCCCGTTTTTCGGACAAGGGAAATTTTTCCGGTTTCGGTTTCGGAATGACCACCAGATTAGTCTTGTGTCCGGGCCGTTTCGAGGGCGAAGCCTCGAGTGGGAAACCCTTCCCCATGCAAGAGGAAGCTACTTCCGCTCTCCTAGCAACCGGGAATCCGGTGCGCGGAGGGGGCAGAGGGGTCTCAAAACTTTTGCTTCATATGCGAAGGTTATTTGTCTTGGAAGAGTCTCTTCTTCAGTTTGACTAACTTGGGCTTCTACTATAGGGGAATCCTCTTTTGGAAAATCTATCTCTTTCTTCTCCTTCTAAAAATCTTTGCTAAAACCAAAGGGTGAGTGGGAGCTCTTCACAAACTCTTCTTCTTCATCCTCTTTTTTTGCATCTAAAGGGGAGGAGTCGCACTTAATTCCACCAAAAGTGGTGAAAATTTGTTAGCACCTTGAGAGGGGGAGGTTTACTTCCCTTAGTTCTTCTATTTGCCTAGGTAAAACTATCCATATCGCTTGGACCTAATAGTTTCCCTTTATATTGTGTTTCTTGAGCGTCTTACGAAGGGTATGCATTAGGGAAATTGTGGACCTTATGGTTTTGAAGCATGCATTAGGGAGGTTTTTATTTGATGTCTTGAGTAAAAATAACATCTCCCAAATCTATCAATATATTATTTGATAGGTTTTTGGCCAGATCTATCTGTACTACTAAAGCTTGCATTTTCCAAACACGGGTTAACTTCTGCCACCGCTCGTGTCTCCTCCTTGCTCATTAGCATGTCCTTGTGGTTGCGGTTGCTCCAAGTCTACTCCTCACAAAAATTCAAGAATAAAAAATGCAACATAGTTTTGAAAATAGTTCGTTTTTAAGACCTTCAATTTATTTTAAAAAATGGAAATATTTAGAGTTTATTGTCCTTTCATCGTTCAATTTTTTTGCTTTTTTATCCCACTAAAATGAAGTGAAATCCTCATTAGAGATATTGTACCAAATAGTCATTGTCGATCAAAGTAGCACCATAATTTAGTCAAATAAGTAGCTACTTTGCCTTTATTGGTCTTGCCTTATGGAAGAGTGTGGAGATTGGTTGAGCTAAAGTTTCTTTTGTCAAAGCTATGAGGTATGGATGGGGTAGATCGATAGATCAAATCATCCTTTAGTACTCCTCCTTTAATAACATCAATGTTTTTAATATTATGAATCGTCAAGACCTTGTTTTTAGTGATCATGTTAAATGTAACATGACGCACATTCAATGATGGTAGAACTCCTAGCTGTAGTAGTAGTTTAAGCGATAAAGATAGTTTTACCTCGGTAAACAGATAATTATCAGTTTAAAGCTGTAGTAGTAGTGGGGGGGAAGGGAAAACTTCAAAGGGGAGGGCATAAGCCTAGTGGCCATATCGCCCACACAAACGCACATGCTTAAGACTTGAGCATAAGGTCGGGGGCAAGTTCGATTTTTGGTGGGCACCCTTGCCCTTCAAAATTGATAGGTATGGTGAAATATAGCAAGTTTTTTTAAATTTTAGTGTAACTTTTGATGCGGGCACTTTAGTGTAACTTTTGATGCGGGCACTTTAAAATTTTAGTGTAACTTTTGATGCGGGCACTTTAAAATTTTGCAAGTAGTATGGTACAAAAAAGATGTGACGTGCTTGTCAAAAAGCAACTATGGTACCACTTCTCTACTTCTTAATTTCTATATTCTCGCCATTGTCAGAAGTTTTTGGCGAGCCCAAAATTGAGTGGATGAGGCCGATGTATTTCGCCTTGATCCACTCGGCTCCGCTCAATGTTGTGCACTCGTTGGAATAGTAGTAAGAAGTGTATGATATAGTTGACGATATAGTAAAGATAATCAACAGTGTGTATGCAAGTGATGTGTGTGTGTTGCATATAAGCATGATTGTACATATAGCATGTGCTTGTGGTGCATCAGTGTATGGCTCCGGGGATGATGACTCAAGCTTATGCTCTGACTCGCTTATGTGATGAGCTTTGTGCTATAACTCCATGGTGTGGCCTCTTCTTGGTTCGGTTTGATGTTATTGCCTGGCACAAAAGCCTTGAAGATGCTAGTGTATTTTAAATGTATTTTGCACCAGCTAAAATTCAAAAAAGCTGATTGAATTTACTCTCATCTTTACAAAACCGATCAAACTTTTAAGTTTTCGTAACTTAAAAACCAGTTAATAATGTGATTTTGAATAGGGAGAAACCGATTGTACTCCGACTTGTCTTTTTTCTCACTTGCTGGGAAAAGAGTTTTTCTCTAAGATTGGTAGGTGCCTAAGAATTCCCTGAACCTGGTCAATGACCTGTCATTAATGAGGGAGGTACAAAAAGAAAAGGGACTTCTGGCCCCAGAGCGTGGGCCAAGCTTTTTGTAAAGAAAATTGGAATATGCTTATCATTTATTTAATCAAAAAATCCCGCTGAAATTCTATAAATCAAGCCAAGGGTTGATTGACTAATTTGCATATCGAGAATGGCTAATGGTTTAGGGCTGGCCTTCTGCAAGCTAGTCGTTCTCGTGATGATATGCAGCGCAGCAGCTGCTCATGATCATCACCACCCTGGGCAATTGGGCCGTCGCCTGCACAGGCACAAGAAGTTCCATGTCTTCTTTCACGACTTAGCAAACGTGACGGACATTGAAATCGTTCCAGGCGTGGGGTCGGGCGCCCTCACCACCACGACCGCCCCATTGGGCAGCATCTTCCTGGCCAATGACCCCATCACAACCGGCCCTGAGCTCACCTCTCCGCTCGTGGGCACCCTCACGGGCACCTCCGTCTCCACTTCCTCCGAGGGTTTCGTCTATTTTGGCTCCTTCACCCTTAGTCTCAACCTGGGCTCAACTATGGGCCTGCAGGGCTCCCTCGCCCTGATGGGCCTGTTCTCATTTGGCGCGGCACCCACTCCCACGGCCATTGTGGGCGGCACCGGCAGCTTTCTCTTCGCTCAAGGCACCGTTACCGTTGTGCCCGTGGACATCACAACCTTCAATCAGACGCTACGCTTGGATGTCGACGTCTTCTGGCCTCCTTATTAGCTGATATGCTCCACTGGGCACCTGCACTGTGGTGTGGTGTTTAATAAGGGCTTTGATTATGCGCTATGGTAGGATTAAGCTGCACTCGCAACGCCCATTGTGCAAACAGCGCCTTTAATGTATCGCTATTTAGACATACTATATAACAAGGTTGTCGCGGTTATTAGCAATAGTGCATGTACAACGTTAATTAGTGTTAATTTGTCACTGCATGCGGCCTATCATGCTTGCGTTAATTTGCCGGGTTTGATTATAACAGCAGGTTTTGTGCCTCTAATGTGTGAGTATTTAAGCAGTAACGTAGCGTATGAAGGACTGTCGATACGAGCCATGCTTTTTTTGAAGCAGCACGCTTCAACGGAAAGGCGAAGAGCTTGATTCAACGGTTTAGGTGATAAGATGTTCGTATCAGTGCTCTCAGATAACCCGGTTTGTAGTGCCCTCACATAACCTGGTTTGTAGTGTAATTTTCTCTGCTGAAGTTTTGAAATCGTGGTTGGAATTTCACCTTTGAAATTTGTACATTTCACTTATAAATCTCTACATTTGTACAATTTCTAGTATTTTTTAAGTTTACATCCTAGTTAAGCCTTTGATTTTATAAAGGGTTGAAAAAAGCATTTTTTTCAAGTATTTGTTCGTACTTTTTGCATGTGAGGAAATTAGTGTTAGTTCAATTTGTGATATTACACGTGTAGAAGAACGGCCTATTGGAGTAAGATGTTCGTATTTTTTGCCTTGCATATTAGGAAATTAGTGTTAGTTCAATCTCTGCTAGTACAATGCTATCACACGCGTAAGAGAACAATTATGGTTCCTCTAAAATAGAAAAAAAGAAGAGAGTACATAATCACTCATGAGTCATGCTCGAGTCATGTGCATGCAATCAGGGCCAAAATTTGATGAGTTTCTTAAAATTTCAAGTGACAAGCAGTTTTTCAAGCTACTTTTCATATGACATGAAACTCCGAATTCATACCATTCAACTAGCATGTAATTCATCAAAACGACAAGCTTCCTTTTTTTAAGTACAAAATTAGATATAATACAGATTGCTTGAATGCTATTATCCAAGATTCATGGGTACCTTGGGCATCTTTCCTTCGAAATCGAAGTAAGTGAGAGCCATTCTCTTGTCAATAGGATTAGAAGGCAAGAAATGGTGCTTCACAGGTAAGCTCCATGACACATTGATACTTTGGTCACATGAAGTACAAGGCAAGACCCCAAAGCCACCTCGTTAGGATCAAGTAACATTCCCACTATAGCTGCATCGATTGCATCTTGGTTTTTCAGTTCGAGAGAAGTGCCCCTAGTAGCCATCAAGACGATATTTTCCTTCTCAACACCTCTAGTAAACAGCTATAAAAAAGTAACTATTCTCGAAAATTGGAGCCTAGGTTGAATCTGGCAGCTTGCTTTATCTGCCACTTAGGGCTTCCATCAAGACCACATTGTCCTTCTCAACACCTAAAACATGCCAAAAAGCATCTATTTTCAGAAACTGAAGCCTAAGTTTAATATGGCACAATGGATCACCTTGATTTTTTTGTCAACTGTGAGTTTGTTTAATGTCAAAGTGCCAGTTTTATCATTGCACAAAATGTCCATTCTAGACATCTCTTCGATGGTAGTCATTCTTTTGGTTATGGCACCCTAGAGCATGGCAAATCCACAATACCATCACTTCACATATCCCGAAGTATTAACCTCTACGAACAACTTCTTGATTGCGATGCTACAGAAGAATTCAAGTAACATTTCATTTCATTACACCTAGAAATGATCGATAAACATGCCCACATCACCTACCCGCCGCGCAGAGTCTATGAGACGAGAAACCAATAGGGATTCCACCAATGAGAAGCATTAGCAAGTTATCTATATGTTCAGTCTTGTATGGAATACATGACTGTAATCTCTTCTGCCATCCCAATGCCAATAGAGCATATGCAAAAGTTTCCAATTGCTGTGAGCACCTACAAATAATGGAAATAGTTAAAGACCATATATTAATCCCAAATGCTTTAAATTTTCAAATACATGAGGTAGATGATGATTTCACATGCTAGCTCTGCATTTAGAGCTCAAACAACATGATGTGTAGCTTTGCCAAAGAAGCTATGCACGCCAGTGGGTAATTACAAGAGCTTCTATGTCACCATGTTGCAAGTGGATCTTGAGTAGATATGTAATACAAAAAAATGAAAAGCTTCTTTTTTTAAATACAAATTACATAGAATATAGATTGTAAGTGGAGCCTGAGTAGACATGTAATACATCAAAATGAAAAGTTTTTTTTTAAGTATAAGATTATATATAATCCAAATTGCTTAGATGCTATCGTCCAACCATCATGGATGCCCATATGCTACCCAACCATCATGGATGCCCATATGCTACCCAACCATTTGTCCTATGTGTCTAACTTGCCAAAATGGACCCAAACATATGTACAATAATGTGAATTTAGAGAACAAATATCACTCTAGTGGCATTTGCCCTCCTATTCTTGGCTTGTAACCAAGTATTTAAAAAAAACGTATTTCCAACAAACCAAAGATGCATCACTTGCAATAAGTGATAACAATATCAATGCATCAAGGGTCTTCGAACACAAGCTACTTTGCAAATTATTCTTTATGGTATTCTATCGAGAGAAACCTCGCTCACATGATGTTGTACGTGGTAGAACGACTATGCTTGCTTGCCATAAATGTATAAATCGTGGAAGTGTTCTCACCAAGCCTTTGTGTTACCCAAGCATCATGCATACCTCTACCCCTAGCAACTCTATATAACATGCCAATTAAATCCTCTCGTTCTCACCAAGATATTCCCTAATGTCAATTGTTGAATCATCAACATTAAGCTTGCCAATAAGCCTCTCTAACCATTCTTCAATCTTTTTCTCCCTTTCAATTGCACCTAACAGATAAGCAGATGGATTGAATAGCTTGATCAAATTAAAAACTCCAAGATCAAGATACTTTTTATTCAAAGCATCCAAAATATCTTGTGCAAATGTTCTTCCAACAACACAAATGCATTCAACAAGGGAACCACTTGCATTTCCAACATCCATAGATAATACATTGAAATCAAGACCTGCATCCTCCTCTTCAGAATCACTTGAAGCTCTTACCCATTTCTTCTTTCTTTTAGCTAATTTTAGAACCGGAACAAATTTAAATACATGCTCATGAGTAAGGCCATTATAATCAACATAGGTTCGAAAACTTAGTAAGGTGTTTTGAACTAACACCAAATTGGCCTTCATAAGATATATACCTTCGGGTGAGTTTCTCAAATGTCAAAACTAAATAGCCTTTAATCGTTCTAACATCAATGTTCTACCTCTCAAACTCTATATTTGTAGAGCGGTTCTCTCTACCATGTAATATAGTGCTCATAGAGTACTACCGATCAACAAATGTGTTGAGAAACACAATGTCAATCCGAGGACTCGACCCGATTAGTGCATGAAGGCTTATCCCTTGCGGGAGATCTCACATACACGAACCACCACTTGATGATTCAACCATTCAACACCTCGATCAATCTCTCAATCCCTTAATCCCACTACACTAATCAAGAGAACAAGCAATGCATAGCAATCTCTTAATCCCATTCAAACATTGATTAAATCTTAGCTTTCCCTAGTGCCAGCAAATCTATAAGTGTGCATCTACTAACCCACAAGCTTAAGCAAGCATAGAATGTAACATTCACACATAGAGAGAGTCTATCCACCATGAGTAACTCATTGCCAATGAAGTGGGCAAGAGCTTGCATCAATGGAGACTACACATAACACCACTACAAGCATGCAGCGCACACAGAGAGAAAGAAAGAAGCATTCAACTAATCATAGATTAATCTACTTCAATGATGCTAAAACAGATTAAGAGAATGAAGTGGAGCTATTCTCATTGGAGCTTGATGCTCATTAGAGTACAAAAGAGAGAGAGAGTTAGAGAGTTGCCATAGCTTGAGAGCTCAAGAGCTTCACTCAATAGCTTATGAGAATGGCCAAAAACATCCCCTTTCTTTAACTAACATCTCTTTTATAGAGATGTCACTAACCCTAACCCTAGGCCTCTTTCACACATGGGCAGACAACCCCATAAGTGAGCCTTGCTTAAAACACTTAGAACTCTCATTTAGAACCCACATTGGCCTAAAATGATTTACATTGCACTTCGGCACAAAAATATGAAAAAATTATGTGTATCTTTATGTTTCCATGGCTACAATCCCGCTCTCTCGCATTAATTGCTTCCGGCCTCCTTCCATAATCCATGTTCCCGTGAGTAACATTCCCCCCTTCCTAAATCGCGCACGTCCTCGGGCGCGGTAGAAACAAAAGCTGCAAAAAACAATGAAAGACAAGTAAAGCCTTTTATTGAAAAAAAAAACAGCAATGACAATCTCACACGTGAGCATGCAAGTGAAAGGCCGATTAGAGTTTTAAAGAGTGCTAAAAGAAGCCAGTAAAGACTAGTCAAAGTGAGACTAAGTGGTAGTAGATAGTGCTATGCAACGGCAAGTGTGTTTGTACACCGTAGGTTATGACTGCAGTCTCAATGTCCTACAAGTGTTTAAGTTATTCCTAAGTGGCAACCCTACTCCTAAATATAAGCCATGGTGGTTGGACCTTTCTTTCTTTCTTTTTTTCTTTCTCTTTTTTGTTTTGTTTTTTTTCTATTTTTTGTGTAAAGCGCAGAAGATTAAAGAGAATTATTATTTTGAGCTTGATAAAGAGGAAGGTTCCATCCCAATGAGACCTAAGCAATGGCCAAGAGACCTCCGCCAAGAGAATCTAAAGGCCGCTAAGTATCTCAAGGGTGACAGACCCTTTTCTTTCTTTTTAACATAAGGAGTAGCCCATGAAGATGAGGGCATTGGTCTCGAGGGCCCATAATGTACCCAAGAGTCCTACCAGCATCTATCAAGGCGATAGAGTCCTTGTAGGTCTTCTTCTTAATCTTTTAGACATGAGTGTTCACCCCATGGAAATAAAGACATCGGCCACAAGGTGCTAAAACAACCCAAGGTCCTACCAAGCATTCCACATGGCCGTAGAAACGTCATGTCTCAAGTCACTTCTATATATTTTTTAGGGCATGTGTTTCATGAATTTTTGTTTATCGTAGCACCTAGCCCATACCTAAGAGGTAGCTACCACTAGGGATAACTAATATACTTCTAGAGCATAAGAACTTGGCATACTCCTTTGGTATATGTCTTACACCGTCTTCAAATTTAAATACCTTCTACTAAGTCCTCTAAGAATCTAGAAATCACTCGCCACATAGTAACAACTAATTTAAAACTTAAACCAGCCAACTATTTGTGAGCATGCAAACAATATATGCAAAAGTGAAAAGCACATAAAGAACAAAAGATTATGATTTGAATACACCTGTTGTAGTGCTCGTTGATGTGGCGCATTTGTCTTGATGAATTGCTGATATGCAGATTGTTTTTTTGCTCTTTGTAGGCATTGCATGTCTCCCCCCTTCTTGATTTGTGTGCACAGTAGGTGGACTATTGGAGCGTGTTTGTATGCTCTTGTTTTGCTGAGATCTCTGCAAAATGTCTTATTAACAAACAAGAAAAGAAAAGAATAAAATTTGCTATTGGTGCCAATCACCAAATATAGTCGAGGGAAAAAACCGAGTGGAAGAAAAGTGCCCTGGCTTGTTGATCTTATTGTGGAGTTGATGTGCTTATCCTTGCACTGGCGGTGGATCCGTGTCCACTTCTGCTGGAAAGATTGCATCAATCACTTTAGGATGCAAGGACAACCCTGTACAAAAGCCGGCCTCTGGAGAATGTGGTAGAGGAAGGAGTGCTTCCTCGCTAAAATATGGCATTAGTTCTATGGGAAGGTTAAGCAGACAATTCCGATTTTGGAATTGCTCAATATAGGTGTTCATAGTGATCCAAAATTGACATGTTGAGGCTGGGGAAAGAAGGGCTTGCAAGATAGGTGGTTGCAAGTCATTTATGCATGTATCCCTCCAGTGTTGTGCTTGAACCTCCTCAGGTAATCTACATTGATTTGGTCCTCGGTTTGGTACTCTCACATCAAGAAGGTTATGGCATTGGGGTGTAATTCCCACAATTTGTTTCATTAAGCCCGTGCCATATCGTCGAAAGTAAGAGCGGCATAGCCAACAAATGTGTGAAGCCTCCCCTAATACGAGTCGTGCACACTCTTGACAATGTGGAAATGGATGATGCTGTTGATAGAATAAAGTGACAAAGTGATGTCCACAGCAAATTTCACCTAAGGAAGCATAAAAGTACCTAGAATGAGTTTGAAAAGGAGGAGCACTATAACCCCCGCGATGTTCAGGTTGAGTACTATCAGGGTCAATGCATGGTGGACATGTATCTCGCCAAGTATCCATCAGGAGGTATCTGGGCATAGAACAATGAAATTTAGAAACTTCAAACTTTATACACTCATATCCATCATTACAATCCCTATCAAAAACAATGTAGTTAAGATCATCTCAAAACGAACACAATCTTGTAAAGGCAGAAGGAACCACATTAGTAAAAGTGAGACTATTCAAACACTGATCTACCAAAGAGCTTCAATTGTAGTGTTAATGCCTTACCTTTGGTTTTGGGTATGTCCTTAAGAGGTGGGAAGAATAGCAATTATCAAGGAATTTGAGCAAGATAAGAGGATTTAGGCAGTGAAGTGCTAGAATCTATGCTCAAAGGAGACTCGTGTAAAGTTGGATTTGTCTTAGGTACGCAAGTTGATGGTGGAAGTGTGTAACAAGGAGAAGTTGGGACAACTGGTGATTCAATACATGTTTGGGGAAGGTCAATACAAGGAGATTCATAAGTGCTATCACAACCACCTATCCTATCTTGAAGAGGTTGTGTTGATTCCCTTTGCACCCACTGATATGAAAAATCAAGAGTCGCTTTTGGAATCTTATTGATACACTCTTCTGGCTCTAGCAAACCATGGCATTTGGGAAGCCAAAGTGCTGTTGCACCCTCATAATAGCCTTGTTCTTTAAGAACATGCTTTGGGACCCAATGAGTAATAATTTGAGGCTTAGGCTTGGAAAAGATATTCTTTTTAGGAGGTTTAGCAACTAAGCTAGATGGTACAAGTTTGTACACATCTTTGGGTAGCCAAATTGACAATTCCTTCTTATTTGGCCTTCTTTGAGCAGCAGGGATTTCACTGACGTAAACGAGAACATGTGAACATGTTAATAACATATGTTAATAACACAAAAAATCTTGTGATCACATGTTATATTCACAAAGCTTTCACAAGGGCCTAAAAAAATTATCTTTGTCGGGCATAAAAAATCTTCTTAGGTGGCCACTGACCTGCTATTATGTGAAGATGGTAACATGAGAACATGTGAATAGCTTATTCCCATGTGTAGCCAAGCTTTTAAGGGGTTCCCAAATGGCAAGTGACCTGTTATTTTGTGAACGGTAACATGAGAACATATGAATAACTTGTTCACATGTGTTATTATCGTAAAAAATCTTGTGATCACGTGAATATTAAATCCCTGTTGAGCAGTGACTAGAGTAGTTGGAACATGCCAGCCATGGCCCTCACTTGAGGACTCATCGATTATCTACATCATTTGTCTTGGAGCTTGAAGAGCAGATGTTGAAAGTGGGTTATGTAAGGTAGAACTACCACCCTTTTGACATGATAAAACTCGTGGAGCAGCAGATCCCAAGATGCAATTATAATCAATTTGCAATTTGTATTGTCTATTCTTCCAATCTAATGAACAATTGGTAGCACTTAACCATGATCGACCAAGAACAACCTCTACCACTGCCTTGGACTTACTAGCCACATAAAAGGAAACTAACATCTCGTGATCCTGAATGGATATCATAATGACATTTTTCCTCTATAGGGTTATCTTCACCTGCGAAGCTTTGTAATTCCATATAGGAATGTGCACAAGTGTTGGTTGTCCCAAGGCTACCCATGTGTCAAATAAGAGAACATTATAATCTGCACCAGAGTCAATTAAGGCAAAGAAAAAGTAGGTAGTCTCATGAAGATGAAGACACACGTGAATATTGAAAGGATCGACATATTGTTCATCAGTAGCCAACTGTAAGGTCAACACAGACGCCTTGCGATGCTCCTTGGCTTTTGCAACCCTAGCTTTAGCTTCTTCTTGAGCCTGACGTTTACGTAGGTCATGTGCTTCTTTTCGTGTGTGGGCAGCATGCATTTGTTGAAGCATGGCTTCAGTTAATGGTTCATTGTATTTCTTGAGATGACTTCCATTAACAAAGTTAGGCATTTGGTCACCTTCTAGTGTCTCTAGACGCACTGCACCACTAGGAGTAAGCTCATTTATCACAAACGGTCCTAGGCCACGTTTCTTGAGCTTTCGCTTATGCTTCTTAAGTGTGTACAAGAGCATGAGGTCCCCTTTTTTGAATCAGCCAATTGTTACATTTCGATCGTACCATTACTTTTGTCTCCTCTTCTCGGCATACATCCCCATTACCGCTAATAAACGGATCTCATCAAGATTTTCCAATTCATCAATGCATTGAGAAAGCTCATGACCAGTCCAGTCCAATTGTTTAGCAACTCGTAGAGTAGGTACAAGAAATTCAATGGAAAGAATTGCATCTAGCCCAAAAGCAAGCTCAAATGGAGTTGTGCCCACAGATGTTTTATAGGCTGTTCTATATGCCCAAAGAACTGAGTGTAACTTTTGTTCCCAATCAATCCTATGTCCCTCAACAATCTTTGTGAGTGCTGTGCAGAGAATCTTGTTGGTACTCTCAGCTTGACCATTGGTCTGGGGATGATAGGTTGCAGAACGCTTGTGAATTACCATAAATTCTTGAAATAAAAACTCTATGACTTCATTCACAAAGTGCACACCTTGATCACTAAACGATTTCAATAGGTAAGTCATAACGTGTAAACACGTACTCATACAAGAACTTGGTTGTGGTTCTGGTGGCATCATTTTTGATTGCTCATGTCCTTGCAACATTATCGACATGTGCCTTACCTAAGCCAATTCAATTTTGTGACTCAGATGGATATGACATTATTCCTATATGAATGGTACAACCACGTGACCTTCTAGATGATTTGTACTATGGGGTTGCATCCATAGCACTACATGTAGAGGAAGTCTCAGTGGAGGATTTAACACTCGAATCGGCTAATGATGCTGATAAGGAAGACGGATGGGACTCTAATTTTGATGATGATGTGATAATCCTCGAGGAAGAGTTAGGAAAGGCACGCCTACTCTTGAGAGGAAGGGAGGTTCAAATAAAGATCCCTCGAAGCCGACCCAAACGTAAATGCTGTAAGAGCCATAAGAGAATCCGTAAACAAGATCAGAGGGAACGACGTGAGAGAATACAAAAAGAAAACGAGGAGTTTAAGAATGAACACTCTCGACCACCACCTCACTTCTCAGGAAAGAATGGATATCTGTACTATGTCCAAGCACAAGATAGTATCAAAGACCAAGTAAAATAATCAGATGGATTCCAATCAGGAGAAAAGCTAAAAATTGTTAGCAAAAAGTACAAAAAAAACAAAGAGACCAAAACAAAAACTCAAGTCTCAAACAGATTCAACAGAGAGTGTCGAAAGTGCAAAGATAAAGGTTGAACGAAAAACTCTGATGCAAGATTGCAAATGCAAGAATGCGAAAGAGAGCTCAAAACCGCATGGTCTTCAATTAGTGATGACTCAAGTGGACAAGAACACGGTTTGAATGTTCCCCCAACTTCACACAGTACACTCTTGAAGATCGGAAGATTGTTCTTCAACAGCCCATGCGACAAAAGCCAAGCATGCCAGGGGTTTCATATGATGGTCCACAAGATGCAAAAAAAAGGAAAAGAGCCTCGCTATGTGTGGATTGCCACAGACTTGTCCTTAGATGAGGAGAAGTTATTAATTCAAACAATAAAGGAGTATCGCGATGTTTTTTCTTGGAGTTATAAAGACCTCAAAGGAGTTGATCCAAGCATATGTCAGCATACAATTCCATTGGGAGAATATGCAAAGCCTTCCAAGCAATGTCCTTATACTTACAATGAGAATTTTGCACGAAAGATAAAAGAAGAAATAGATAAGCTCTTAGAGGCAAAATTTATCTATGAGATTGAACACACTGAATGGGTCTCCCCTATTGTAGTGGTGCCCAAGAAAAATGGAAAACTTCGAGTATGTGTAAACCTCAAGAAGGTAAATGCAGCTACTGTACGTGATCATTACCCACTTCCAATCACGGATCATGTTTTGGAACGTGTTGCAGGGAAAAAGGCATATAGTTTCTTGGATGGATTCTCCGGTTACAATCAAGTGTCAATTGATCCAAAGGATCAACACAAGACAGCCTTTGCTACTGAAGATGGAATCTTTGCCTATCGTGTTGTTATGCCATTTGGTCTAACAAATGCACGTGCAATCTTTCAGCGGTTAATGAGTCAAGTATTCAAGGAGTACCTTAGGCTATTTCTTGAGATCTTCATGGATGATTTATGTGTTCAGTCACAAGAGCGTGATGATCATATAGAACACCTCAGACTTGTGTTTCAAAAGTGTCGAGTTTATCATATATGCTTGAATCCTGACAAGTGCAAATTCATGGTAAGACAAGGGAAGATTTTGGGCCATATTGTTTCTCGCAATGGTATTTCAACAGATATGGATAAAATTGATGTCATTGTCTCATTATCCTAGCCAGACCATTATATGCTTTTCTTGTAAAGTTTAATTGGACTGACGAGAGTGTGAGGAATCCTTTGAAAAGTTGACGCAAGCATTAGTGTCTACACCCATCTTACGGGCACGAGATTGGAACCAAATCTTTCATGTCCATATTGATGCTTCAAACTTTGCAATTGGATGTATTTTGGCTCAATCAGGAGAACATAATAAGGATTTCCCAATCTCATATGCTAGTCGACAGTTGAACAATGCTGAGAAACATTATACCACAACACAAAGCGAAGGTTTGTCCATGATATATGCAGTGAAAAAGTTTCACCATTACCTTTTGGCAAATAAATTTATACTTTTCGTGGACAATCAAGCACTGCTATATTTGGTGAATAAGCCTTGTCCAACTAGAAGGATTGTGAGGTGGTTTGTCATCCTTCTTGAGTTTGATTTTAAAGTGGCAGTCTGAAAAGAAACAACTCATCTTAGGGCAGATCATTTATCTCGAATCACCTCTGGCGAAGCTCCTATGGGTGTGGATGATGATATGTTAGATTCAACACTTTCCCTTGTAGAGACAGCTCCTAAATGGTCTGAACCCATCTTAGAAATTTTGACAAGTGGGCAGATACAACTAGCGGGTCCTAATGTGGACCTATGGTGACCATTCAAGTTAATCTCAGGGAGATTATATCGTCAGGGTAATGATGGAGTGTTACGGCTTATACCTAACCGTGACCAATATGAGGAGATCTTGGAATGGGCACATGAGGGTATTGGTGGAATCCATGCATCAGCTACTACTTGTGTGCGAGGTATAACTCAAGATGGGAAATGGTGGCCTACACTCCTAAATTCTCTCATGCTACCCTTTATTCTCTCCCAGTAGATTCTTCTCACCTTTTCACAGGTTCTTTCACATTTACACATCCTCTTTTACAGCCTCTATCCAAGAGCTTGTTCCCACACACACCCTATTCACTTGTATTTTTCAACACCTCCCCTCAAGTGAATACTTCCTAGTACACCTAGACCCTATACCAAGTTTGCCTCCCCTTACTTGGTAGTCCGCGACCAGTGGCTACTCCTCCCCTCAAGTTATCTCAGCACACCTGGACCCTGTATCAAGTTTCTTTCTTACTTGACAGTCTGCGAGACCAGTGCCTCAAGTCCCTAAACTCCATAGTCCTTGACACTCTCTCTCTATGTGTCCAAGGCTACTATAAGTGCCCGCGACCTTGACTAAAGTGCTCACACATACATCTACCACGTGGCCTACATCATCGGGGTGGCTCAGAGGTGGTTTTACTTTATTGGGGCAAGTTACATTGGGTTGTGGGGTCTCTCTCTCTCTCTCTCTCTCAGAGATTTTCACATGGCTCCTCACTCTTTGGAGCCTCACATCTTCTCTTGTCTTCAGTCTTCTTGTCGTGGTAGCTTCTCTCCACGCGTCCGTCTCTTCTTTCAGTCTTCTCGGGGCATCTTCTCTTCTTGTGGCAGCTTCTCTTCTCGTGTCCATGTCTTCCTTCAGATCTTCTTCTCGGTGTGGATCCTCTTCTTGGAAAGAGATATTCTTCTTCTTTCATGGCTGGGGCCATGAGCTCGTTCGTCAAGTCATTTTGCTCCATGTGAGCAACATGTTTCAATGTTTTGTTGACAGTTCCTTTAGGCTTTTTATGTTTATCTTGTATCATTATGCAATGCAAACCCAAATCTATGTGGGAGGTCTTACCTCTTGCCTTATTTTGGACAAGGGCAGTGTCTGTTTCCATTTTTACACTGATGCAATGTGCCAAATACATAATGCATATAGCATTCATTCTCATGCACATTCCAAATGTAACTCTGGCTGTGAATAATCTTGATTTTGAGTGAGATTTACAGGCATTAACCAAGGGTTAAATGCAAAATGATGATTATCACAATTTTATCAGCACAATTTTACCAGAAATTACATTAAATCAAGGGTAACCAATTTGTACGGGATAGTTGGAGTATCAAACCAACTCCGAATTGCAATCTGAAGTTATAGGGATCTGTATCAGATACCTAATGGTTAATTTGAACCCTCAATTGCACGGGAAGGGTTGTGGAATGTATGCCTCATCTGATACACTTCGATTACCCTTAAGTCTTTCAATGTTGAAATCCTTACATGAGGCTCCACACATCCACAGATCTTCTTGCCCATCTGACAATGTAACTCTTGAGCCCTCAGATGAAGCAAAATCAAACTCGTCTATTGGAGACCGCGTTACATCACAATATGAGTGATTCTTTAGGTTGACTCTTGTGATGACAGAATCATGTCGGAGGTACAAATAATTGTATCCCCAATCCTCAATCATTTGAAATTGTCGCATGAATGGTCTACCCAATATCACTTCATAGTTTGGATGCTTTCCAAAATCCACTATACTGCAAATGCGTGCTCATATTCAATCCCACATGTGGTGACCAATATGTTCTCTAGAAGCCCAATGGGATGTTCTAAGCTTCCATCTGCTAGCTGCAAGCACATTCTTGTACTCCTAGTAGCTGGTTTGCCCCACTTTTCCCAAATGGACCTTGTCACAATGCCCACTCCTGCACCACTATCAAGTATTATAGTTGAAGCTACTTTTCGCACTTCTAATGGGAGGGTAGCATTTCCCTGATCATCCTCACAAAATTTTCATACTTTGTTGATAGGAACTGGCATAACATGATTTGTCTCAGGGTGTATAGTACATTGATGGTGACCCTTTTGTAGCAATACCTACTCTGACAAACATGTGGCAATATCATTCCACAACTCTGGACGAAGCTTTATCAAATCAAGCAAAGGTAAGGTACAAGCCACTGGTGCTGACAAAATAGAATGGAGGTGAAATAATAGAGGACATATTCTCATTAAATCTCTCATGAACTGCTGCCCACATCTCATTTGCCATGTCCTCATTAGCATCAATAACTTCATCATTGCATGGGAAGGCAAGACGAGGTGGTGGTAGAGTGCCTTCTTTCAATGGGGTGTCAATTGGTGCAGACTTCTCGCTATGAGCTTGTGAGATCAGCTCACTTTTCATTTCCCAACTTGATGACACTTCTGGTATGGTTTTTAATGTTGGCTTAAGAGAGGTGGGGCCCCGAGGGATAGGTGGAGGTGGGCCCTCAAGTATTGATTGAGCTTCCCTAATGAGTTACTGATGTACATCTAGATTGATCTTCTCCTCACAAGGGTTTGGGTATTCTTGAAGCTTCTTGGGTAGCTCGGATAAAGCTGCAATGCGACTTCTATGAGCATCAATGATGGTAGCTAGAGTCTCGTTCACCTTATCCATAAAAACAAAACCCCTTGAACTATCCTCGGTTGTACTAGCCTCATCTTGTTTAGCACTAGGCCCAGGTTGAGGTTGATGCTCCTCATGCACTTCTTGGGATGTAAAAGCTTGATCCTTCATGTTTTGTTTAGAGACTTCTTGAGAACTAGTGGATGCACTCTTAGTTTGCTTGTTGCGGTTCTTTTTCCTCCTAGTGGTCCTTTTTCTATTGGAATGTAGGGTCTTGTCCACTAGATTTGCCTTTGTATCCCTAGTTTGAGGTGTCTCATCAGTCTGCATTTCGGCATTTCGTGTTTGTGATCTAGTCATGACTCTAAGTGTGGCACGACATCCTCATTCTCTGATGAAGGTGGCGATGGAACTACCTCTACAAAGTTGAGTGAGACCTTTGGCTGAGAGGTGCCTTCCTCATGTGGTTTCAGCAAACAATCCTTTGGAAAGTGTTCTACACAACACCCTAGACAATATCTTTCGATTGGTGAAAAGTGTGGTGCTGTTGTATTGGATCGAGCTGCTTGCCTTGGGCGATGTGGACAATCACGAGCCCAATGGGGTTCTCCGCACTCATAACAGGGGCCCATTAGTTTGGCTTCTACTTTCCTTTGCTGCCATTGACCTGAGAGGGACCTGGAGTCCTAGGTTGGTAGCCGCCTAGCAACATCAAAGAATTTTGTTCCCAGTGCTTGGCTTGGATATGCGGGACTTTCAAAGAGATTTTCCTTGGATGAATATGATGCATATTCCTCCTCCACATAGCTTGGGTTTACCAAGTCTCTACACATATTTAAATTGTCGTAGTCAACAAACCTCACAGGAGCAGTCCCAGGAGCAGGAGGTTGAGCTCCAAGTATAGGTCATGCTTGCTCTTGTGCCATCGGTGGCTTACGTTCAAAATTAGTGTACTGTTGATGCATTTGTGGAGTCCCTACACCCCTTTGCTGCTGACGCTCTTGTCTCATTCTTGTAATGCGAGTACATTCCTGTGTGGTGTGGGTATAATTCCAAGCACATGCCTGGCACCACTTCTTTGTGGGTTGGTTTGTGACTAGAGGAGAAAAGGTATTACATTCTTCGGTTGTATGGTTACCGCCACATGCTCCACAAAGATGAGGACCTGTAGGTAGTACACTCCTCATTCGTTGCTGCTGCTGTTGTGGCTGTATGGGTGGGCGATAGGTTTGTCCCAATCTCCTTAGTACTAGGTTAGCTCTCTATAGACCCTGAACTTTGGTCATCACCCCATTGATCTCTAGGTTGCACCTCAGGGCCAGTAGCATCTTGGAATTTGAAGTTATCTGTGAAATCCATGGCATCATGGCAACACTCATTGAAATTTGTATGCTTCTTTGCATAGAGATGTGTGTGCAGTGTTGAATTTTTGAGTCCTTTTAAGAAGAGAAACTAATCGACTCTGGGTGGGCTTCTCATCTTCTGGGCAATGATTAATGTACTGCTTCATCCTATTTACACAATCTCTAACACTCTCAGTCTCGCCTTGCTTGAAAGAGTAAATGTTTGCTATACTGTGTCATGCTGAATCCCCATCAAGGAAAAAGCAGCAATGAATCTCTCTTCCAAAACTCGTAAAGAAGATTTGTCTCAAGCCTCTAATGCCTGGAACCAAGCAAGGGCCTTTCCCTCAAGAGTGAGCCCAAATCCTTCAATTTGCGTATGCTTGTCAGTCACTTGCTCAGCTCGAATTGCTTGCCTAAATGCTGTTACATGGTCATATGGATCTCCCGACCCTTCGTACTTCTTTACCAGTTTCTGAAGAGTTGATGGCCTTACTCGTCTTGAATACTCATCATCGGGTCTACGGCCTCTCTCTCAGTGGTTCCTCTCTTTGGTAAGGTGGTCCATATGCATCCCAAATTGGTGTGGGTCCCCTATTACCTGCCTCACCAACCCCCTCCAAAGATCTTGTTATCCGCATTTCAAGAGGTGCATTTATGGAAAGCCGAGTTGGCTCCCCTACCCTTCGATTGTCATAGTGAGAGAAACATTATTGTGGTGTGATCTATGGTCGCACTTTTGGTGTAGGATAATATCTTGGTGCTAGAGTTGGGCTACTTGCAGTGGTCCACTTTGATGTTGAGGGTCCCTCTCTAGTGAACTCTCGTAGGGGAGGAGCAATAGTTTCTCCAAGAAAGGCTATCTCTCCTGGTTTAGCTGTATTAGTTGAGAACATTTCCATGAATAATGGTTGTCCTCTACACGTGAGCTCACGAATCTCCTTCCAATTTAAGCTTCGATATTCATTGGCCCATTTATCAATGATTCAGTTCTTGTATCCTGCAAGCTTCTGAACTACCACCACAAGTGCTAGAGGAAGATCTAGCTCTAGAAATCTAGTTGTGGCATAATATCCTTCTAAAGAGTTCTTATAGACCTCTTGAAGTGGGTCATCATTAAAGACCTTTGTCACTAGAATTTGTCATACAAACTTCCATTGGTTCTCAGCCCCCTGATCCATTTTGCTCTTGCCTTTCCTATCCCTTTCCAAATTTAGATCTACAATTAAAAGTAAATAATCTATGGATGGCTTTGAGGACTGGGCATTGGATGGTCCAGGCATGTCCGGCTCAATGAGCCAATCATCTCTAGACTCCCTTGCTCCGAAAGGCTTTGATAAATCTAGGAACTCACTCTTAGAGAGCTCTCTTGATTTGTCTACATTCTCTGGATGAGAGGTTACTTCGTAGCGAACACCATCTCCACCCATGTACATGTTACCCTGGTCATTGACTAGAGGTGCTCTATCAAGCTCTGAGAAAAAGTCCGCAATCTTAACGAGATACCGTTGTTGTGGATCCCTGAAGATCTCAGCTCCTTGAGCATTCGTGTAGACATATTGAAGTCTCACATTGAGTGGTAACCTCATGGTGTCAGCTTCAAATGGATTAAAAGATCTTGTGGGTGTCCTATTTGGGGCTAAGGGATGACTATTTGACGGCCCTAGATTGTCCATAGACAATGAGCTAGTTGTCCTGGAAAGGGTATCAGATCGGGATTCGAAAAAGGTTTCAGCAATATCTGCCAAATTACCTACCGATTGGGTCCCACTTTCCTATGTAGGTACTCTAGAAGGTGTCCTAGACCCTATGGTGTCTATATGACGTCCTGACCGCAAGTGCATAAGGTCAAATTTTTAGGTTTTTTTTTCTTCAAAAAAATCCAAAAATTTTCAAGTTGGCTTAAACTTTGCCAGAACCCCTTTTGAACCCCTCGAACACATTAGGCCAAAAAAATAGCATATTTTTCAGGATCAAAAATTGCCTAAAATTTACCAGTTTCCCATACTGACTCACTATGGGAAAATGGTTCCGGGACCGAAATTTCGACGCGATGAGTGTTTTCTATCTCCTCTCAAAAAGTTAGATAACCTCCCAATTTTTTTGCGGCAGAAAATGAAAAATTTTCCAGACTCCCTTATCCGGTGCAGTGGCAGTCTTTATGGTGCGGTGTGTGGGTCTCTCCTCGCGGTGCACTGTTCACGCACAACCTTCTTCTTTTATTATTATTATTTTTTTCTTTTTTTGAAGTACTGTGCAGTTGTGAGATTTGCAGCAAATTCAATGCGTGTGCAGGGAACTCAATGCGTGTAGAGCTGTGAGATTTGCAACAAATTCGAAATGTTCAATCTTCATGTGTGTGTATAGATTTCAGTTTCTCTACAGGTGCAAGTTTAACAGAGAACTAAAATGCACAAAATTAAAGATGCAGAAAACTAAACTTAGCTAAGAATAGAAAATAAAACGAACATGCAGAAAATTGAAACTGTAAAAATTAACCTCAGACAGCAAAAATTATCCTCGGACAGAATGACAGAAATGCAAAATAGGCCTCTCTCTTTCGCACACAAATTGAAATTGGCAGGTTTAGTGCCTACCTCCAATCCTTCCCGTGTGTTAAATCCTTGTCTTGACCTCAAGGGAGAAGCGTAGCTAGCCAATCGCACTCAAATTGCAAGACAAATAAAGAGAATTTAACAACATATTAGTCTTAAATAAGTACCAAAATTAGTCCCAAAGCCTGCAACACCATATTGGGGAATATGGGAATTTCCCACAAGTTTGGGACACGTGGTCAAAAGTTTGGATTAACCATAACTTGAACACCACTAATCCAAAATGAGCGCTCTATAGCTCTTTAGATTCCATTTTTCAAGCGCTTTCCAACGATAGGTCATATGATAGGGTTTTGAGAAACTTACAAACATGTTATCCATGTCCCCTTTTTTAAGTATTCAAAAATGGGAATTGGGAAATTTCCAAATTCACTAATATGGTGTTCTGCTCTCCTATCCAATAGTTTTGCAACCGATTGGAGCTTAACAAGGAGTGGTAGTGTGTGTATGGTGCTTAACTATGTAGGCACTCGCTCCCCGGCAACGGTGCCATTATAGAGCGGTTCTCTCTACCGTGAAATATAGTGCTCATAGAGTACTACCGATCAGCAGATGTGTTGAGAAACACAATGTCAATCCGAGGACTTGACCCAATTAGTGCATGAAGGCTTATCCCTTGCGGGGGAGAGCTCACATACACGAACCACCACTTGACAATTCAACCATTCAACACCTCAATCAATCTCTCAATCTCGTAATCCCACTACACTAATCAATAGAACAAGCAATGCACAGCAATCTCTTAGTCCCATTCAAACATTGATTAAATCTTAGCTTTTCCTAATGTCAGCAAATCTATAACCGTGCATCTACTAACCCACAAGCTTAAGCAAGCATAGAATGTAACATTCACAAACCCACAAGCTCATAGTCTATCCATGAATAACTCATTGCCAATGAAGTGGGCAAGAGCTTGCATCAGACTACACACACACACTACAAGCATGCAGCATACACAAGAGAAAGAAAGAAGCATTCAACTAATCATAGATTAATCTACTTCAATGATGCTAAAAAAGAATAAGAGAATGAAGTGGAGCTATACTCATTGGAGCTTGATGCTCATTGGAGTACAATAGAGAGAGAGTTAGAGAGTTGCCATAGCTTGAGAGCTCAAGAGCTTCACTCAATAGCTTATGAGAATGGCCAAAAACATCCCCTTTCTTTAGCTAACATCTCTTTTATAGAGATGTCACTAACCCTAACCCTAGGCCTCTTTCACACATGGGCGGACAACCCCATAAGTGAGCCTTGCTTAATACACTTAGAACTCTCATTTAGAACCCACATTGACCTAAAATGATTTACATTGCACTTCGGCACAAAAATATGAAAAAATTATGTGCGTCTTTATGTTCCCATGGCTACAATCCTGCTCTCTCGCATTAATTGCTTTCGGCCTCCTTCCATAATCCGTGTTCCCGTGGAACAATATTCAATTTGTTCAATTCCATGAGAACATCGGCTAGAAGATGCATCATAAACTTCACTTGATAGATTGTAGCATAGCTCTACCATTTTTTCTTATGCATTCTCCACTGCTACAATATAGCATGCATTAAGGGAACTAATATTTCCATCACTTAGCCTCTAGATAGCCATCGAATAGAGTGGATTTGTAACACTTTCTAGTCTGTAACATCATAACTCATGCATCAAGTTTCGAAGTTCAACATGTCAATTTATTGATTTCCCTAGCCATGCATATACCTTGCTTTTGCAACCTTATCAACAAAAGAAAAAACATGAGGATTTGATGAAAAACCATCCTTTTTTGCAAGTGCCTCATGATGGGCAATACAATGCACACCCATAATTCGTTAAGTTGATGCTTGGAACCATGCCACTGCACCAGACTTATATCGTGTCATAGTTGAAGCACCATCAGCTGTGCAGATGCAATTAGTTTCTTTAACTCCAAGTTTCTCTCCAAGATCATAGCATGAATAGCATTGTAGATTGCCTCCCCAGATCCATTACCAACTGGAAACAATCTCACAAATTTGCTAATCTCTCCTTTACCATTCCCATTTAAGTACAAAATGAGAATAATCAAATGTTTCTCCATATTTCTATATGTACTTCCATCAATGAGGATTGAAAAGAATGAGCTTCCATGAATTTCAACATACAAATCTTTTCTAGTACAATCTCTTAAAGCCATCAAGAACTCCCTTCTAGATATGGGATTAGTATACACACCATATTCATTAGATGTTGGAATGTTAGGAATTCTAAGATCCTTTTGTAACTTACATTGAGTGGGATATTTTTCCAATGCAATATAATTGCATGCACAAAAGTGCACCAACCTCATACAAGTTATGATCCTCGGTTGTTCAGAATGCACCATTGTGTCAATGCCCCCATCTATTGGATTAGCCTTTGATTTTGCATGGTGATTTGCAACTCTCCTATGATATGAGGATTTTGCATGCTCATTCAAGGCTAAAAGTTGAATGCTTTAAGATCTGCCCAGTATGAAAGTATTTACTCTTGCAGCTTCACACCATATACATGTGGTTCGAACCTCATTATAAGGAGACTTGCATAATATGTCCAAGGATGAAGCAGATTCCATTAAGTCCTCCATTTCCTTTTAGGTTTATTGGAAGAAGACTCCGATGCGATCTCAGTACCAATTTCAAAGTTCCCACCACTACTCTTATGTTTTGCATTGGCTTCACTCCCTCTTGATAAAAAAAAATCTATTTACTCATTTTGGAGAGTCCTGGACAGCTAGCCATGACTCAAAAATAAGAAAAAAAAGCAGACAAGAAGAAAAAAAAATTGAGTATATACCTTAGACCACAAGAAAGGCATTTATACAAGACATTTGTACAAGAAGTGAACATAACTTAAACCATAAGACATGCAATCATACTACTGTAACTAAGGGGCGATGGACTAACAAGGAAAAAATAAGACACAAAAGGGAGAAGCCTAATTACTAAAGACAGCTTGGCAAAAACTTGAAAGAATCTGAATAAGACACAAACTTGGGAATCAATTGCAGTGAGGTCAAGTCATACGATTCAGATATGATTTGGATATGCTAGCAATGTCCTCCACTAATCATTAGTACTTGCATTTAGCAAGATAAAGGGGAGAACATGAAATGCTACCTTGTCTTCCTACTCTTATGCTTGATAGCGAGGACTAGACACTCTAAATTCTTGACCCATAATTCTCTTTCCAATTACGCTCTTGTGACGCACAATCTAACAGCCCAACTCTCTTTTTGGTTGCAACTTACTCTTAATTGTGTTATTGCTTGTACAATGGTCATGCACCCCTTACCCAACTATTATAAAAAATTCATGCAAATGTTCATATTGTCACACGAGTATGATGCTAAGCACACTATAACGATAGGTAGCCTAGCTCTATGATGAGAAGGTACTACTATCTATGAAAATCCTAGTGAAGATACAACCTGAATAACAAAGCTGTTGAAAGCTGGGAGCCGAGCCGGGCAAGCTCGAATAGAATAGATTGTTATGGGGGATGTATTAACACTACTGAGACAAAGAAACGAGAGGTTTGGATGCATAGGTGGATGGAGGCTCTACTTTCTTTCTCCACTCTATGTGTGTGTGTGTGTGTGCATGCATGCGTGCGTGCGTGCGTGCGTGTGTGTGTGTGTGTGTGTGTGTGTGTGTGTGTGTGAGAGAGAGAGAGAGAGAGAGAGAGAGAGAGAGAGAGAGAGAGGTCCAAAATGTGTGTGTGTGTGTGTGTGTGAGAGAGAGAGAGAGAGGTACAAAATGTGTGTTTTCCAATTGTTGCGCCCAAGCTTGAGCTGATAAACTGAACCTTTCCAAGTTCCAACCCAAATGGAGCTTGTGAGTGCTACAAATGTGTAGGTACTTTTTGCATTCTAGTTGAGTGGGTGGCAAACCAATAGTTGAGGAGAGAGAGTACAAAACAATAGGACCTTGTGTGGACAAGTCACGGCTTTGGGAGTCCATGGTGTTCATGCCTATCCATTTGATCTTGGAGGATACACTTCTAGCTTCATCATCAACCCTGTCATCTAGTTGTAGATAGGTCTCGAACTAACCCCTTAACCTCGACTACCAACTCCATCGCGTATCCTAGACCACCCATACTATTCACTTCTCGTCGTCAACACCTTCACCACAAACTTGGTGGGTAACATGAGGATGTGGCCACCATTAGGAAGGGGGTCTTCACCACCGACTTAATGTGTAACGTGAGAATGTGGTCACCATTAGGAAGGGGATATCTTAATCACTCTATTGGTTAACCTAGTTTTGGTCAACCTAACCTATCGTAAGGCACTTTGCCATCTTACCCTTGCAAATGGGTAGTGTGACACGAAGTTGGGGTTTGGACTTTGGTCACTTCTTAGAATCAAAACACACTTGTATAAAACCTCACAGCCTCCTCACCTCCCTTTCTCTCCTCAGGTTAAGATAAAGATATACACATCAAAGGTAAGATCATAATTCATGGAAGGAAAGATGAAAGGCTCCGAAGAAGTAAGAATTTTTGCCAGTCTTGCAGCTCCAAACAAGAGGGCGATTCTTTGTTGGAAGAAAATCTTCCGACTCAGGATTATGTGAACGGAAGCATACGGGGAATATTGGTAAGGTTCATTCGTTCCAATTGGACGATTTGGTCAGAACATATTAAAGAAAATGAATATAGCAATCACTTACAAGAGGATAAGACACATGGGGTTTGCCTTTTGATAAGAGATTAGGAGGAATTAATCATGATTAAGAAGAAATAATGGCCAAAAGTCTATAAAAATAGAGACACACAGAGAATTGCAGTTTTAAATCCATATAGGCTATGTAAAAGAGGATTATATAGATGCCTAGAGCTTGAAGAGAGCTTCGCGCCTATATAAAAACTTTCAAAAACGGGCAGTCGAGCAAAAAGTTATGAGCATTTTACTACAAGACTATAAAACTGCCAAAATTCTATAAAAACAGAGACACACAGAGAATTACAGTTTTAAATCCATAAAGGCTGTGCAAGATAGGATTAGATAGATGCATAGAGCTTGAAGAGAGCTTCGCGCCTATATAAAAACTTTCAAAAACGGGCAACCGAGCCAAAAGTTATGAGCATTTTACTACAAGACTATAAAACTGCCAAAATTCGCCTAAAAGTTAGCAATTTTGAGAGAAATTCTAATCATCAATGAAGTAAAGGATTAAGAAATTAGTTACATGAGTGGAAAGAGCATATAAAGAGCTTCCTAGACATATGATCAATTTTAGAAACCAATACCCAAGTGATGAGTAATTACCGATTGAAATTTGGGTATTGGACCATAAAAACTGCACTTCTCTCTCTTTGCATGAAACCTCAATTTTCACATAGCCTCTTGCCTCTCATCTCCTTCATGATTCAAGCTAGAGGGTAAGGGTTAACATTGCTCAGCAGACAATCGTAAAGATTTACCTATGGTCTCCAAAGTCTTTCCACATGCTCATTACCGCTAAAACCATTGGTACCTCCAAAGGAGGGCGGCAATAAGGCAAGGGCTACCTTGCTAAAACCATTGGTATCTCCAAAGGAGGGTGGCAATAAGGCAAGGGCTACCTTGAGAAGTCACAGGCCCGCCAAGATAATAACTCCTTATCCCACTTATCCATGAATCATCAAAGAGGTCCAAAATTGGGTTAAGCATGAGGAGCTAATGCTAAATGAAACCTTCACATGTAAAGAGAGTGTTTGAATAGGAGTTTGAAAGATAAGAGAATGGCAATGACACAAAATGCTCAATTGAGGAGGCTCATTCCTTGATTTGAAAGGGAGAGGAGGGCTCCTTTTATAGGTGGAGAATCACCCTCTCTTCCATTGTTACGAATTACAACATAAAAATCTTCAACCCTTCAGTGCCATAAGGGTAGATGTCACCATCAATTGTCCTCTTAGGCTAAGTCTTCTATTGATTATTAAATTGAAGACTTTTTGACTTTGAAAGTGTGATGAGATAATAGCCAAGTCTAAGTGGCATGTAGCTGGAGATCCCACTTACACATGGCAAAAATCTCCTCTTCCATGTATGCATTCCAGAAGAATCTTTCCCAATTATGCACCTACATACATTCCTCCACATGCCTTCCACACTCCCCAACTTGTAGCCTTATGGTGAATACCATATTAATAATACAATAAAAATCCATGTGAGCATGAAGGCCCACTTTTATTTTCCACATCACTAGCCTATCTACCATACCAAAGTATTTATCAAGCATATTTGTAGTATTTACAATGTGTGCACCCTAAATCAAGTAAAACCATTATATTTGAAGATAGAATGTTGTTATCGAGGCAGCCGCCAAGCCGCTGCATCACCATGCCGTTATTTCATTGTGGGCGCCGCAATCTTCTTGGACAAGCTTCCACCGTATCACCATTGAGAAACCATCAAAATATGCACA
Organism: Cibotium barometz; assembly: GCF_041138505.1. NCBI lineage: Eukaryota > Viridiplantae > Streptophyta > Polypodiopsida > Cyatheales > Cibotiaceae > Cibotium > Cibotium barometz. The sequence goes on from NC_141071.1 coordinate 35,688,958, forward strand.
AAATTGAAAATGAAAGATATCAATTTTTCATGTCACATCTTTCCCCCCCAGCAGATCCTGCATGCTTGTCTTGGGGTTCTGCTGGCCATGGTGCTCGAGGGTAAAATATCTTTAGCTGGTACTCATTGGCACGTCTGGGAACCTCCTGGCCACTTGCATCCTCTAGAAGATAGGTGCTATTTTTGAACTTTTGCTTTATCCTGAAGGGGCCTTCCCAGCGTCGAAGAAGCTTCTTATCTAGCCGTTTCTTCACAAGGCCATCATACCTCTTTTCCTCCTTGATCAAATAAAACTATCCCCCCAGCCCCACATTGCCTAGAAGGGCTAAAGGCTCCATCAAAATGCAAAAGCAGTTGGTGGTGTCTCCAAATCTTCATATACTTCTTCCTTTGTTCCTGTTCCTTCTTCCTCTTCCTTTCTTGTAAAGCAAATCTGCAAGAGAGGCCCTAGTGGTGTTTTCTATAATAAAAGTGAAAGAGAATTCTTGAAGCTCACAAATCCACTTTACAAACTTCCCTCTCCTGCAGGATTGGGTTTGCAGACCAAGAATTGTAAAGAAGGTTGAGATGTGAGGAAGAAAAAAGGGCGAGGTAACAAGTATGACCTGAACTTCTTTACTACAAAAACAAGAGACAAACCACCTTTCTCCATTTCACCATACCTCTCCTCGGCGTCAGTGAGTTGTCGGCTTGCATAATACACTAGTTGCATATGCCCTGGCTCTCCCTTTTGCAAGAGTATAGCACCCACTAAATGTGATGAGACACTTGGGTTCACATAAAAGTCCTCCCCCCACCTAGGAGGCTGCACAATTGGACTTTGACTCATGCATTCCTTGAGCAAACAAAAATATTGAATTTGATCGGGCCCCCATTGGAAAGAAACATTCTTCTTTGTTAACAGATTTATAGGATACATCTTCTCAGAGAACATGTCAACAAAGCGTTGGTAATACTTTGTTTTACCCAAAATCCTCCTTACCTCCCTTACATTGGTAGGTGGTGGAAGGGCCACAATTGCCTACACCTTCTCAACAAAGCGTTGGTAATACTTTGTTTTACCCAAAATCCTCCTTACCTCCCTTACATTGGTAGGTGGTGGGAGAGCCACAATTGCCTGCACCTTCTCAGGATCCATCTCTATGCCTTCTTCTGAGATAACATGTCGTCCCAAGAGAACCACTTTCCTTCGTGCCAAGCGGCATTTTCCAGGATTAAGACACCCTTTTGCATCATCAATACTTTGCAAGGCCAACCTCAACTTTTCCAAGTGATCCATGCAGCTTGAATAAATGCAAAAATCATCCAGAAAGACCTTACAAACTTCCCCAAGTAATACCTGACTCATGAAGCGTTGAAAAGTTGCTGGTGCATTGGTCAAGCCAAATGGCATCACCCTATAGGCATACACTCCCCAAGGGGTAATAAATGAGGTTTTCCTTCGATCTTCTTCACAAATCCGGATTTGAAAGTATCCAGAGTATCCATCACACACTTAATACAACTCATGACCTGCAACTTGATCCAAAATCTCATCTTGAAAGGATAGAGGATAATAATCCCTCTTTGTGCATGCATTCAGAGGGCGATAGTCCACACACACGCCATTTTCCACCCTTTTTGGGAGTGACTACAACTGGGGAAATCCACTCTGAATTCTCTACTAGAAAAATAAATCCAACTTCAAGCAAATTAGTTACCTCCTTCTTAAGCACCTCTACTTGCACTACTCCCAAATGCCTTAGCCGCTGTACCACTGGCTTACTTTGGGGCTTGAGATCAATCTTGTGCTCTACTAGGATAACTTGGCGTACTTGTGAGTAGCTGTTTGCAAAAAGGTTAGGAAATCCATCCAATATTTTTAAGTAATTCTCCCTTTCAGTACCTGCTATGGACTCATCAAGAAGAAGTTCATTTTGTTGGTGAAGACTAGTGAGGTCCACATCTCCTTTCTTGCACATGGTTGAAGAAGCTTCCCCTTCCAAGGCTCCATTGTCTTCAGCATCCCCTCGATCCCTTCCCACCAGGGAAAGACCAAATGCAACTCCCTCCACCTCTCCTTCTGAGATGGAATCCTCAGAGCCACCACTTGTCTCTTCTTCATCGGATGCTCTGACTCTGAACTTTCAGAAGTTGAAGGTTCACCTCTTATTACCACTTTCTTGCGACGACTCTTGATGTGTAATGGACCTTCTTATTCTCACCTTGTAGAATAAGATCACCTATCTCCCACTTTTGAATTGCCTTCACACGGCGAAGCCGTGGCCTACCCAATATCAATGGGTAAGCCCTAGCATCAGGCTTTGTAGGAATGACCTGAAAAGTTGTAGGCACAGAAATACCACATACATCCACTCCCAAATTCCTGACAATTCCTAAGGTTTTCACCCTAGTATTATCAGCAAGTTTGATGCGATAGGGAGAGTTAGTAGAAGACAGCTTTAAATCAGCATCTTTCATTGTTTTTTCACTCATGACATTGATTGACGCACCTCCATCAATGTATGCATTAGAAATTGTTTGTCCCTCAATGATGACATCAATCATCGGCACATCATCTCCTACATCAATATCCACCTTTTGAGCCATAGGAGTCCCATTATCCCTCAATGATGACATCAATCATCGGCACACTATCTCCTACATCAATATCCACCTTTTGAGCCATAGGAGTCCCATTATCCCTCTTCTTCTTTTTCTTAGATTCCCTTGTGCTAGCCAGCTTACCCCATTCCTTTCTGAGCTTTGGAGAGAGTGCCAAAAGCTGCCCAAATGTAATTTGTGCTGTTTTCTCCCTAAGATCTGTTAAGAGGTCATAGCTAAGAGATCCTTGTCCAAGAGGAAAGTCATATTGTCCAATTTTTCTCCTAGACGACTTCTTCTTCTTCTTATTTTTCTCCTCTTCTTCAGATTTATCTTCTTGTTCTTCTTCTTCCCGAGTCCTAGTTTTACAATTCCTTTTTGCCATTAATGGCATCAATGTTTCCTCTTCTTCTTCTGAGCATGTTTCCTCTAAAAGTGCTAAACTTTTATCCTCTCTTTTCCTCAATTTTGGACACTCAGTGCGATAGTGCTCTTCTCTTGACATTCATAGCATGTGACACTACTTCTATCCCTAGGTTTATCCTCAGCTCGTGGAACCCTAGGTGGCCTTGCATTGACTAAGTGTAACTTCAAATCAGCAAATTCTGCCATAAGTTCTGCAATGTTATGATCCAAGGATGGAGCTTGTACCTGATATGTTGAGGCTATCTCTACTCGTGGTGGGGTCGGCACACTCGGGGAAGATTGGAATGTGGACTCAATATGAAGAGTGGCCTCCTTCTTCAAAGCAGTACGAAGAGTCTCTTTAAAATTAGTGGGATCTTTGCTAAGAACTTTTCCATGCAATCGGGGATCCAAAGCCTTGATAAACTTGCTCATCTTAAGGTGCTCCATTGCTAAAGAACTCTTTGAATCTTCCATAGAAGGTGAAGAAGAAGAAGCAACAACATGTAAAGCAGCTTGTTGATATTTGATGAATAAGGCTTCATACCTCACTGAAAAGGCAAAAACTGACTCTCTATCCTTTTGGAAAATTTGATCCAATTGCAATAGTAAAGCATTTGGTGACTCCACTGTCCCAAATCTCTCCTTCATTGCTTTGGTCAACCTTTCCCAATCATTCTTGGACTCCTCTGGCAAAGCCTCATGCCAAGTTAAGGCTACACCCTCTAAGAAATCTGGGAGTATTTCTGCCCTCTCCTTCATAGACCAACTCGTCAAGTGGCATGCTCAGTTAAACTCTCGGAGATAACTCCCCAGGTCTTCTCCTTCCGATCCTTGGAACACCGGAATGTTGAACATCTTGCACCAAAAGATAAGTAGTAATAAGGAAAATTTACTTGTTTCAAAATAACTTTCCTTTAATCATGCGCGACCTTGAGGTTGAAATAGAATAGTTCTAAGTAAAACCTACCCATCAACGCCACCAAAAGATGTGACACAAAGTTGGGGTTTGGACTTCGGTCACTTCTTAGAATCAAAACACACTTGTATGAAACCTCACAGCCTCCTCACCTCCCTTTCTCTCCCTAGGTTAAGATAAAGATATACACATCAAAGGTGAGATCATAATTCATGGAAGGAAAGATGAAAGGCTCTGAAGAAGTAAGAATTTTTGCCAGTCTTGCCAGTCTTGCAGCTCCAAACAAGAGGGCGATTCTTTGTTGGAAGAAAATCTTCCGACTCAAGATTATGTGAACGGAAACATATGGGGAATATTGGTAAGGTTCATCCGTTCGAATTGGGCGATTTGGTCAGAACATATTAAAGCAAATGAATATAGCAATCACTTACAAGAGGATAAGACACATGCGGTTTGCCTTTTGATAAGAGATTAGGAGAAATTAATCATGATTAAGAAGAAATAATGGCCAAAAGGCTATAAAAACCGAGACACACAGAGAATTACAGTTTTAAATCCATATAGGCTATCTAAGAGAGGATTATATAGATCCGTAGAGCTTGAAGAGAGCTTCGTGCCTATATCAAAACTTTCAAAAACGGGCAACCGAGCGAAAAGTTATGAGCATTTTACTACAAGACTATAAAACTGCCAAAATTCTATAAAAACAAAGATACACAGAGAATTGCAGTTTTAAATCCATATAGGCTGTGCAAGAGAGGATAAGATAGATGCCTAGAGCTTGAAGAGAGCTTCGCGTCTATATAAAAACTTTCAAAAACGGGCAACCGAGCGAAAAGTTATGAGCATTTTACTACAAGACTATAAAACTGCCAAAATTCGTCTAAAAGTTAGCAACTTTGGGAGAAATTCTGATCATCAATAAAGTAAAGGATTCAGAAATTAGTTACATGAGTGGAAAGAGCATATAAAGAGCTTCCTAGACATATGATCAATTTTAGAAACCAATCCCCGAGTGTGATGAGTGTGATGAGTAATTACCGATTGAAATTTGGGTATTGGACCACAAAAACTGCACTTCCCTCTCTTTGCATGAAACCTCAATTTTCACATAGCCTCTTGCCTCTCATCTCCTTCATGATTCAAGCTAGAGGGTAAGGGTTAACATTTCTCAGCACAGACAATCATAAAGATTTACCTATGGTCCCCAAAGTCTTTCCACATGCTCATTGTCGCCCTCCTTACCGCTACACCTCCAAAGGAGGGCGGTAATAAGGCAAGGGCTACCTTGAGAAGTTACAGGTCCGCCAAGATAATAACTCCTTATCCCACTTATCCATGAACCATCAAAGAGGTCCAAAATTGGGTTAAGCATGAGGAGCTAATGCTAAATGAGACCTTCACATGTAAAGAGAGTGTTTGAATAGGGGTTTGAAAGATAAGAGAATGGCAATGACACAAAAAGCGCAATTGAGGAGACTCATTCCTTGATTTGAAAGGGAGAGGAGGGCTCCTTTTATAGGTGGAGAATCACCCTCTCTTCCATTGTTACAAATTACAACATAAAAATCTTCAACCCTTCAGTGACATAAGGGTAGATGTCACCATCAATTGTCCTCTTAGGCTAAGTCTTCTATTGATTATTAAATTGAAGACTTTTTGACTTTGAAAGTGTGATGAGATAATAGCCAAGTCTAAGTGGCCTGTAGGTGGAGATCCCACTTACACATGGCGAAATTCTTCTCTTCCATGTAGGCATTTTAGAAGAATGTTTCCCAATTATGCACCTACATACACTCCTCCACATGCCTTCCACACTCCCCAACTTGTAGCCTTATGGTGAATACCATATTATTAATATAATAAAAATCCATGTGAACATGAAGGCCTACTTTTATTTTTCACATCACTAGCCTATCTACCATACCAAAGTATTTATCAAGCATACTTGTGGCATTTACAATGTGTGCACCCTAAATCAAGTAAAACCATTATATTTGAAAATAGAATGTTGTTATCGGGGTAGCCGCCAAGCCACTGCATCACCACGCCGTCGTTATTCCATTGTCGGTGCCGCAATCTTCTTGGACAAGCTTCCACCGTATCACCATTGAGAAACCATCAAAATATGCACAAAATTGAAAATGAAAGATATCAATTTTTCATGTCACAGTAGTTATCTATTATAAGATGGCATTGGAACATATAAAGAAGCCTTACCAAGAGCTTAATGTCAAATGGGGAAAGTCTACAAACTTAGTGTACATGTTGCTTATTTAAGACTAATGATAGAGACTAGACTATTTTTTAAATTTGGTTGGCTTAGCACGAAAACTAGTCACTTGTATTTAAGTCATTTTTGAAAAAAAGCAAGGATAATCATTATCTTGCAATAGTTTTCTTGCAAGATCTCCTCCTTCCATCTTCTTGTTACTTATATATTATTGTGTTTCTTACATGCTTGGATAGGTATGATTGTAGGTTTCTCTCTTGCAATGGCTTCTTCATTTCCGATCTTTTATTAGAGAGAACCATCATGAAGGCCCATATCTTCTTGCCTCCATCAAGCCATTGAGAGCACTCCCTTCACACCCCTTTAGCGAAGGAGTATTCTTGTGTGACAATGAAGTGAGGATCTTCTTGCCTCCATCAAGCCATTGAGAGTGCTCCCTTCACACCCCTTTAGCGAAGGAGTATTCTTGTGTGACAATGAAGTGAGGATGCGAGACGGATGGGCCAGTAGACCCACACAGGAGGTTTTGATTACCACTACTAGTCCATGGGCTCGTAGCGACGACAGAAGCGACGCAAAAGCGTTGCTTACGCCACGTCTCGAGCCGTCGCTATACAGGCTTCGTTGTTGTACGTCGCTTAAGCGACGACAATAGCAACTTCTGTAGCGATGCATATGCGTCGCACAAGCGACGAAATTTTAAAAAGTTATTTAACGTCGCTTAAGCGAGGCTCAATTGCTTAAGCGATGATTCGACATTACGTCGCTTAAGCGATGACGCGCAACGAAAAAAAAACGAACAACTACAAAATTTATATACCAGTTGTTGATTCATTTACATTAAACATAATGTTGTCTATATTTTTCTCATGATCTACCTACTGTTACTCTCTTTGTCGCTTGCTATCTTGCAATTGTGATCTTGCAATTGTGATTGCACTCCATGCTATCGTTGTTTTTGCAGAGATTGGTCAGACATCGATGCATAAACGAACATGAATTCTGGTAAACAACGCTATCTAGCTCTCTTTTATTGTTAATTTTTGAAATTGAAACACTCTAACTTTAACTATTTTCAAGCCTTACTTTATCTTTATAATACATATACATACACATATACAATGTGCATGCACATACATAGTACACACACACATAGTAGTACATACATATGTTTAATGTTATGCATACATAATGCAAGCATGCATGCATTATATATGTATATATGTAAGACATTATGCATGCATTATATATGTATGTATGTATGTAAGACATTATGTATATATGTATGTATATCACATGTATATATGTATCTACAGTGTATGAATCCATGCATGTGTGTATGTATATACATGCATCTATGTATGTATGTACATTGTATGTATGCATGCATGCATGCATGCATGCATGTATGTATGTATGTAAGCATTCCTGACAAATGGGAGCGGGGAAGGGGATAGGGCCATCCTAGGGATGGGACAAAGATTGACAGTTCAAAAAACTTTATTTAACTTCAACTATTTTCAAGCTTTACTTTATCTATATAATACATGTACATAAACATATACACATATAATACATATACATATACATATACATATACATATATATACACATACAATGTGCATGTACATACATAGTACATACACATATAATAGTATATACGTATGTTCTGCATACATAATGCATGCATGCATGCATTATATATGTATATATATGCATGGATATATGTCATATGTAGTACATATGTCATATTATATATATATATAATACATATACATATACATATAAATATACATATACACACATATACAATGTGCATGTACAAACATAGTACATACACACATAGTAGTACATTATTACATATATACATGCATACATGCATTGTATATGTAGTACATATGTCATATTATATATATATCTATATAATACATATACATATACATATAAATGTTTATTGCTTATCACATCTTCCACATACTTAAAAGAACTTAAGACTTCGTGACAGACTATTTGACAAAGTAAATGACAGCGCTGGTGACAAATGGATTGACAACTGAATTGACAAGTAGATTGATAAAGAGATTAACACATTACATCTTGCATTTCGCAACTCCTTTCTGAGGCCTTTAACATAATATGCTGCCAATATCTCATCAGTGGGCCTTTCTTGAGGAGTGAGCCTTCTCACATACCGATTGAACCTCTGTGTGTAATCCTCCACAAACATCCTCTTTTGCTTTACTGCTTTAAGTTTTGTCAACACATCATTGGCGGTCTTTTCCACCTGAAACCGATTCAAAAATGCAATCCTCAATGCATCATAATCTGCAAAATGTCATGGCACAAAATTGCTAAACCATTGTACAACTTTCCCCTCAAAGGTTGTCTCAAACTGGCGCATCTTGGCTTGCGCATCATATACTCCGGCAAATCCTCTAGCCTGCCACCATCGAGTCTCAAATTGAGCTACGTGAAAATCAGGGTCTTCTTTTGACTTTCTTGAAAAGCTTCCGAATTTGACGCGCAAATCTGCTCGTCGTCGCTGTTGCCATGTTAAAAGGTCTATTTAGGAGTACCTGCCTATTGGTTCTCCTATTCGGTAACGGATTGAATTGCAACCGTCTTCGCGGCAATAATGCCTGTTGTATTACTGCTGTTGCTAAAACATGTGGAAATCCTCCTGCTAATCTTGGAGTTGCTGCCCCTGAATTAACCACTACATTCTCTGAATCCTCATCAGAACTATCTATTGACATTCCACTGTCATCTCCTTCATGCGAGCATCATTGATGTTGGTCATCTCCCCAATACTGCAAACCCAAACTCCTTGCTCTTGACCTTGTAAAATAGAAATGAGATGATTCCCCTGAATCCTCCAGAGCGAACGCAAACCCCCGCCACTATAAATGCATGAATGAAAAAAAATCTAACCATTGCCTACATAAACCTCTTCATCTTGCAGCACTCACCATTAACAGAAGAATGTAAGCCTGCGCATGAAATTCATCACAAACATCGTGATCGCCAAGTGTTTATTGCTTATCACATCTTCCACAGACTTAAAAGAACTTAAGACTTCCTGACAGACTATTTGACAAACTAAATGACAGCGTTGGTGACAAATGGATTGACAACTGAATTGACAAGTAGATTGACAAAGAGATTAAAACATTACATCTTGCATTCAGAAATCCGCCCAAAAACTACACAGAGAATCCGCCATTAAAACATCTTTCTTCTCCATCTTTTCCTCTGACCACCAAGAACTACCCCATAGATAAAAACTCCCACAACTTCTAGCTTCCATCCAATTCCAAAAGACACTTTTCATTAGCTCCGATTATGACAAACTTAAAGACAAAAAAGTAGTCAAAAAGAGCATCTAATTTTTAGCCTTAAACAATAAATAGACATATACACACATATACAATGTGAATGTACAAACATAGTACATACACACATAGTAGTACATACATATATACATGCATACATGCATTGTATATGTATACATAATGTATGTACATACGTAGTACATACACACATAGTAGTACATACATATGTTATGCATACATAATGCATGCATGCATGCATTGTATATCTATACATATATGTATGTATGTAAGACATTATGTATGTATGTATCTCATCCGATATGTATGTATGTAAGACATTATGTATGTATGTATCTCATCCCACATCTGCTCTCATCTGGTATCCCGTACTCTCTTATTTTTGTACAGAATCTGACTAGTTTTCTGTACGGCTTTGCGGAAGGTTCCTGTCCCGCATTCTTCCGTACTGTCCCGCACTCTTTCGGATCTCCTCTATACCCGTCTCTCTGCCTTCTGGAACTCCATTCCGGTCTGCATTCCGGTTCATATAAATATTCCGGCTCCTTTCGGATCCGCATTCCGGACTATATTTTCCTTCAAAATGAAGACTAGAGAACCAAACAGTGGCGTACTTCTATTAGGCCCCACACATAGTAATTGACTCAAAATATATTATTTTACTAAGAGGCAAAATATACACAACCAAAAATTAAATTTTTATGCCAAAATTTTATATATACATGTCTATATCAAAAAGGGTCCTTACAGTATGTATGTCATATGTATGTATGTATATACATGCATGTATGTATGCATGCATGTATGTATGTATGTATGTATGTAAGCAATCCCGACGAACAAAAACGGGGATGGACAAAAACAGCAATGAAAAAACTTTTTTAATAACTATTTTCAAGCTACTTGTTACATGGTACTTGGTGCACTGTACTTGGTACATGGTAATTGGTACATGGTACTTGGTACATGATAATTGGTACATGGTCCATATAGTAATTGGTACATGGTACATGGTGATAATTGGTACATGGTCGATAGTAATTGGTACATGATAATTGGTACATGGTACATGATAATTGGTACATAGTCCATAGTAATTGGTACATGGTACATGATAATTGGTACAGAGTCCATAGTAATTGGTACATGGTACTTGATAATTGGTACATGGTACTTGATACTTGGTACATGGTACTTGATACTTGGTACATGGTAATTGGTACATGGTACTTGATACTTGGTACATGGTACTTGGTACTAGATTCGGTGCTTGGTACTTGATTTAGTATCAGGATCCATAATGAAACTTCGAACTCGCAATCGATACATGATATATGGTATCAATTGGTCGGTCTAACTTTGGGGTACCTTAAGCAATAAACATGGGAACAAAGAAAGCTTTTTAGTGTTAGACTTGGTACTTAAGTTGGGTATCATGTTGAAACCTTGTACTTGCAAATGATTACATGGTACAGGTACGTGGTACATAAATTGGTACTTTGAAATCACATGTTTGAAACTTCATGGTTCGGATCTTTAAGCTTGAAAGTTAGCTTGAGTTGATACGTATCGTACAATCAGGGACCCCTGCAAAAAATATGAAAATCAAAAGCTTGTTAATATTAGAGCCTAACATAGAAAAACAGTCAGTGAAACTGCGATAAAGTTTTTGATTTGTCTCTATCTAGCTTTCCAAGAGCTTTTGAGAAATTGGTGATGCTTGCCAATCTTTTGCTTCTTTTGATGTGTTACATTGTGGACTCGCCTCTTTTCTTGTCTAGGATTTGTTTTGTTTTAAAACATACAGATAAATAAATAACGTTCTATCTTCTCACACATACTTAGGCTAATTAACTTACCGACAAATAATTAATTGTTTGACAATAGACAAATTCAGCGATGCAACGAGAACATATGTCAATATATATCATCAACAAATATATGTACATGTGTCTACAGTGTGTGGTGATCAATCCTCTCATATACAAAACAGATCACTAAGTATCACTACGTGAGCCATCACTACATGAGTCGCTACTATCAGACTCGGAATCATCATCAACATCAGCACTGCCACCACCTGTGCCCCCCAACCACAACACCACCATCACTACCGCCACCACCCGTATCCCCACCCAAGATCACGCCGCTGCCGCGCCGCCTCAGACTCTCGTCGTCGCCCCTCGGCCTCCTGTCAAGCCACTTCTATCATGTCCTCCTCGCCATGTTGCTCCTGCATTACTTAGTGAAATAAAATAAGAATATATTACAGTTAATATGAAAATAAACCACAAAATAAATCAATGATACCCACAAGTGGAACAGGCGTGTCCGGAAGTGTCGCCTGTAAAGCACGGTACCCGTAGTATGTAACGTACTCCATCTCCTGCGCCGTAGGTGCACGACCATAGTCTTTGGTCTACATCAAGACAACCAAAGACTTATTGATTTCTTCATTCAATAATAGTATCTTTGAAAGTTAAAATTAGAACGATTTATACTCACAAATGTGGCCACAAATCCATCTCGACCCATCCGGCCTAGTCTAGATCTGTGACCAACTTGCAGTCTCTTTTGTGCTGCCGTCTATGTAAATTTCATTAAAAAAAATGACACAGATTAGAGAATATTTAGAATCAATCTATCAAAGTTCAAATTAATTCTAATATACATTAGCAAAGGCACGCACCTTCTGCTAAGGAAAAGTGATGCGTAGGCGTCTCTCCTTGCGGAAGTATTGCCATGTCTCCATGCACATATCAACCCTCCTCTTGTTTGTCTCCACCATACAGTAGCGTCTATTTATTTTTCATATTGCATACCATAGAACTTGTTAGATTTCAATGTTTTCTTTGATGCATTGCTTTTTTCTTCTCGATAATTTGATTAATGACTCGTGTTTTTATGGTACTTGAAAATCAGATTCGGACCAATCAAAGGGTACACCACCACCTCCTACTCGTGGTGATTGGGGTGCACAGAGTTCCAATACTACACATGAACCCGTTTATGATGATTTCTACTACGAGGAGTCTATTATATGCTGGTGCGCTTGTTTGCGTGTGGCACATATCGGAGGCCACGCGACGGGAGTGCTTTTCACATGAGATGACTCATGGTACTTTTGAGGAGCGAGCACCGCCACCTGAGGAGCGACATCGACCTCTGGTATGTGACTGTTCTCCCTTAGTTTTATTATTGGTTATTTTATAAATCAAAGGCTCATATATAAGGTAACCATATCATATATGTAGATATATTCACTTGATGACGAGGACGACTTCACTATCAGTGGTGCACATGTCTCTCACACATGGCACGGACAGGTCACTTGTCAGCTTTGCAGCTCGAGGTTTCTCGACATCCTCTACCTCCTACTTTGGAGGCCGAGATGGGTGGAGATCATCCTTTGCCTACTTGTTTGCATTCTCTAGTACAGACGTATGATCGCAGACGATACGGAGGATGGCAGAGAGGATCACTTCCTTTAGATGGAGTGGTTTTCAGCTTCTAGGGAAGTCGCTACATGATTGCTCCATCTACCATTAGTGGAGGAGGACGAGGCCTCTTTATTGCACAGGATTTACATATGCCCCTCGTTTAGAGGTCACCCTTATGTCTTTCTGTGGCCCTATATATAGATGGGGTCCATGGCATCAGCTTACTCGCTACATTCAGAGCATGAGTACTTATGGATTATGTCTCAATGCAGCCTCTCTTTCTAATAGAGGGATCACACATGCAGAAGGACAAAGACTCTATGTTGATGGAAGACCTTACTCTCAAGGAAACATAGCAGGTTTAATCAATAGTAGTCGAGGGATGAGTTCAAGAACCAATTGCACGTTTGTGGAGTGTGAGAATAGTCATGAACCAGAACATATAAGCAGGGATGTAGAAAGATACATAGTTGTCAATGCTATTAGATCATTACGTGCTGGTGATGAATTGCTAGTGAATTATGGATGGCGTAGACCTCCACGAGCATCCTTACTAGATGAGGATTGAGAGCTTCATTGTATACATTTCCTAATGTTATTGGACCTCTTGTACCCTAATTCTATAGTTTAATTTGCACCACGTTCTCTACTGTCTCTATTTTAATTTGATAATCATTTTTTATTGTCTGTAATTGTTTTGTATCTATCTTTTCTTTTATATAGAAGCATGCTATTGATATTTCCTTCAATTATGTAGATTTCGGATTGTGACATCAACAATATCACAAATCAACCTTCACATGACGCATCTCACATGTCAATAGAGTGCATGAGGATCCTACGCAGGAGTGATCCTAATGCGTATGCAAGACTAAAAAAACAATATTCTTAGGACTTCAATAATGTGCGGGACCATATCTTTGATGACGACGATGGCATGTCTGATTTTATTGAGGATTGGTATCAAAATAATAGTGCGAGTGATATTCCTAATAACAACGAGAAGTATCTTCGAGAAGAGGCTCTAAAGCGTATCTATGCAAGAAGCCAGCTGACACGACTCAGTGCAAGCTTACTTATTCTGAATCTTCAAAATCATTTTGGATGGAGTAATATATCCATTTCAGCACTTTTGAAGTATGTAACAATTTAACATTTTTTTTAATCTAAATATTCTAGGAGGAATCACAATATGTTTTGTTCTTATTGATCATATTTTTAATGGATTTTGTAGGCTACTCTCTCAGAAGTTCTTGCCGACAAGCAATTTACTTCCTACATCACATGATGAGGTGAAGAAGATGAGAAGTAGTCTTGGACTTGACTATTCTTCTATACATGCATGTCCCAATGATTGTATTTTATATAGAGGTCAGTACGAGGACGGTGTGACATGTCCAAAATGTCAAACTCCTCGTTATAAAGAGGAGAAAGGTAAGGTCCCTCGAAAGGTATTGAGACATTTTCCCCTGGCTTTGCATATAAAACATATGTTCCAAAGTCCCGAATTAGCTAAGGTTATGGAATGGGGAGCGGAGCACAAGAGCAAAGATGGAGTAATGCGAATTCCATCAGATTGTCCTGCATTTGAGCATATTGATCTGCGATGGCCAGATTTTGCAAAAGAACCACGCCATTTAAAGATGGGTGTAGCATTGGATGGCGTGAATCCATTTTCAATGAGATCAAGTAAATGGTCTACATGGCCAGTGGTAGTTATTAACTATAATCTACCCCCGTATCTCAGCATTAAGAAAGAGCATTTAAGGCTCTCACTCTTAATTCCGGGAAAACGACAAGTTAAAGATCTAAATGTTTATTTGGTCCCTCCCATCCAACGATCTTCAAGATTTGTGGAGAGGGATTGATGTCATGGATATGTCCAAGCATCGATCAAAGATAGTTCATTGTTCGTGGAATTTTAGCATGGACTATCCAGGATATGGTTTTTGCTCAGGTAAATGGTTTAAATATATATATTCTTTCATAAGTTTGTACGATGTTCATTACGCTAATCATCTTTGTTAAGATTTCCATGCAGGGATATGTACCAAGGGTTAAAATCTTGTCCAATTTGTGGTGATTGGTTGAGATCGACTTATAGCAAAAACCTCAACAAAAATATATATCTTCGACATAGACGATTTTTATCTGAGGATCATTATCTACGAGACAGAAGGCAAGCCATACATTTTAATGGAAAGGTAGAAGAAGGAAGATGTCCAATACCAATGACACCAAAGGATTGGTATCTAAAGTGGACTGTTGGACCCACTATCGATCCGGAGTCGGAGATCATAAGCGGCGATGATGATGACGCTGTAAAGCAGCGAGTGAGAGGAAAATGTACTGTAGCTCAAAGTCCTTCGATATGGTATACTTTGGAATATTGGAAGGATTTGAGGATATGTCATCTTCTTGATCCCATGCACATATTCAAGAACGTTGCTCAAACCTTATGGCAACACCTCGTTGGCTTGAAAGACACAGTGGCTGCAAGAAATGACTTAAAGGATCAAAACTCAAAGCCCAATCTATGGCCACTTTATGATGAACCTCAACGTGAGACAACCTACGAGCCTGCCCCATGGGTGCTCAAGACAGAAGAGCTGGAGACTATCAACAGGAAGATTTAGTCGATTCGTACGCCTACAGGATATGGAGCATCTTGTCGAAACATGTTCACTCTACATGACAAGAGCTTGTTTGGTTTAAAAACACACGATTGGCACAATTTTGTGAAGGTAAATCTATTCAGTTCTTTGAAAGTATTTATTTTCTTGTATGTTTGTTGATCGGATTAATCATGTATGTAGCATGTTC
The DNA here is from genome assembly GCF_041138505.1 of Cibotium barometz. Classification (NCBI taxonomy): domain Eukaryota; kingdom Viridiplantae; phylum Streptophyta; class Polypodiopsida; order Cyatheales; family Cibotiaceae; genus Cibotium; species Cibotium barometz. The sequence goes on from NC_141071.1 coordinate 35,704,710, forward strand.
TACCCCTTGTTATTGATGGATGTACTATAACAGGAGTCCGAGATGTGATATATCGCCTTGGATCTCTTGCAAGGTATTTATCGCCTTGGATCTCTTGCAAGGTATTTATCGCTCATAATTTTTAGTATAAAATTTTATTTCATATCTTCTTTATTCAATAACATCTCTAATATCTTCTTTCTTTTACTAATAGATGGATTACATCTAAAGAGATTGCCAAAGGGTCAATTCCACAAATGAAGCACGAATGTATAGAGCTTCTTTGTTTAATGAAAAAGGAATTTCCAACCTCCTTTTTTGATATCCAGGTTCATCTTCTAATCCATCTAGTAGACGAGATAGAGCTCAATGGTATTGTCAGCACTCGATGGATGTTTTGGGTCGAGAGGTTTATGGGAGTATTGAAAGGTTATGTATGTCAAAAAGCAAGACTAGAGGGTTCTATGGCGGAGGGATGGATGCTTGAAGAATGCATGTATTATGTTTGTGAATACCTTGAGAAAACCGATTATGAAGCTCCACGCGTATGGACAAATGAGTCGTCTTCTGCCATGTATGATGAGGTATTGTCCAGTAAGGGAGTCCCTTTTCGACTTAAGATCCAAGATAAATTGGATATTTCTACTTTATTGTCTATAATAGCGAATGCATGCAACAATTCATTGATGAGTACAAGGAGGAACTTACAAGCAAACGAGTTGGTAAACGTAAAAAGAGGAGATCCAGACGTCAAACCAATGTAAATAACGAAGCGGGGACGTACCTACTTCCATGGATTGGTTATACACCTGTATGCAACGTGCGGTTAGTGATCATGAGCCAATCTCTACGGAACAAAGAGAGTTTATGATCGGGTGTGAAAACTAGGTAACTTGTTTGGTTTTGAAAACTCTGAACTAAACAAATGAATCTCAAATTTTTTTAAATAATTTATGTTTTGGTGTAGGCTCGAATGTATACCAACATGTGGGCTTATGGACAACATCTTCAGATAAAATTTGATGACTTACGTCTAACTCAGGATTCTTGCGTTGTTGCCTCTTTTAAGCAATTATCACGTGCAAGTTCAAGAGACACAAATCTTATCGACAGTGAGCTTGGTTATGTGGGAACCATAGTCAGCATTTATGAAGTATCATATTGTATCTTCAAGCAGGTAAATGAGATCTCTCTTCATGCAACAATAACATGTAGATTTCTTAAAGCTAAACATAATTCTAAAGTTTTGATTCGTGTATTTTGACAAGTGGTTTTGAAGGTGGATTGGTTCCATGCACTGGGTATAAAGGCAATAATGCCACAATGAAAAGAGAACCGTCCGGATTTTGGTCCGTCGACTCCTCGAAGTTATTGCGTGCAACAAAAGAGCCTTACATTATGCCAACTCATGTTGAACAAGCATTCTTTTACAAGAATACAGATGCTCATCCATGGTGGCAAGTTGTGCATGTCCAACCTAGAGGTCGACACTTGTTTTGATAGTGTTGACTCTGAGACAGCAGATCAGGATGATTTGATTACATCCTCGAATCTAGACACATCGACCTCAGAGAGGTGTAGAATTCTTCTATTCGTCGATCATGATGACATTGTAGGTGATGAGAACGACAACGATCCAGACTCTGACACTACAGACACCGAAGAGGAGGAAACAATGGATGTCGAGCCTATGGAGGAAATGAACGTGAACACAAATTTAACGATCGAGGAGTTCAAAGAAGTCAACAAGGATAATGAAGATGAAATTTTATTGACGGTTTATCTCAGAGATGATGATGAGGACCAGTAGTCTTACGTATCAACTCACGGATCAGCCTATGTTTGATAAGATTTAATCTAAAAATCATTCATTGTGAAGTCTTGTTTTTTTTTTTTATAAACTTACTAACAAGGGTGGGTGGTGGGGAGTCTCGTGGTGATAGCCTCATATGGCTAGTGTCGGGGTTTGATTCCCCTCAGACTCGTTTTTCTTACTCTAGTTGTGTACAGGCTTCTATCTCGCGTTTCAACCCCAGTATCAGCATCTCAACCTTCAATACCCGCAATGAAGCAAGGTTCCTTGGATCGACTTGGCCTAGTAGTAGACCATCGAAGCTAGCAGTCTTCTAGCATTTCATGGCAGTAGTTCCAGCAGCACCCTCATCAGTGACTACCCGCAGTACCCTTAATCGCAACACACCCCATGCTGCCCTTTGGTATCAGAGCTCTCTGGTGGTAACTTTTTGGTCTCATAGGTCATTTTGGACTTTTGAAGATGTAAATATAGCATTTCATTTTGTTTCATTTCTCTCTCTTTACTTACCATGCATTGTCGCATCGATGACTTAGGAGTTTACACATTTGTTTCAGCAACCACTTCCGACTCCATCCTGCCCCAAACTCCGTCCCCAGTGTGTTGATGACATATTTCTTGTCATCCTCAAGTTGATCGCTGCATTGCAAAATAAATTCAGTTATTAGTAATTCAAATAAGAAACTTTAATTCATATTCTTTATGTTAAATAATACTTACTGCCATGGTATATGAACTCGTTGTAGATATGACATGCAAAGATCTCTCATCCGTCGTCGTCTGAAGGCAATGCCGGCTCCGACTTGAAGGATACCCCCGTCAGGTGTGATGTCACATGTGACACCCAAAGTCCCAGTGCACGTGCACATCGGCACTGGTGGTGTGGTACTCTACCGCCAACTGATGCCTACGTGCAATACAAACATACGATATATTGAGATGTGAGTTCGTAAAAAATACTTGATATTTAATCCATAATCGCCATAAAAGATATACCTGCAGGAGGAACGGCCACTACCCTGTGAATGAGGTGTGCCACCTGAGTACTAGGAGGTACATCACGAGTAAGCCGCTGACTCTTGTGATGTGATGTAACTGGGATAGGAGACCTAAGCAAACAAAGACATCAAAAGGATATATATATTAAGAATTTTATATGTAAAAAATGGATGAAATTACTATTTTATCAATCAAGAAGCTTATCGATGCGCAGTAGTATGTGCATGCCAAGACGTCTCCACTCCTGCATGTGTGGCTGGGAGGATGTACCTTCTCCAGGTCGTACGAGCATACTGAATCTCCCAAGAATCTCAATTACGCCGTCTAAACCCGCATCATCCATCTCCACATACACTGTCATGGCCTCTGACAGTGTATCTCCAAAAAGTCCAGTGCCTCGTAGCAAAGACTTGATAATCGCCAACTTCACTTTACAGCCGTGGTCACTCATCCTATCTATATCCATATGTCAGACTAGATATACATTGTTAGAGAAGAGCTGAATACATTGTTAGAGAGGAGCTCAATACATTGTTAGAGAGGAGCTCAATACATTGTTGGAGAGAGGAGCTCAATCGGGCCAAGGCTCATATTGATAGCTGACCATAAGAGAGCGAAGGGCTAAAAGATTACCCACGGTGAAACCCTGAGGCTTGGGAGGCAACCCTGAGGCGGCTGGTGAAACCGGGCTATGGACACATAACGCAGTAATTCTTTCAATTAAATACCTGGACTTTATGACACACACACAAACAGAATCCTTGCTCCCTCGCTCAACACCAGATTGGCCCCGAAGTCCGGCGCCCCTTGTGGTATTTATTTCTTCATTAAGAGATTGAAAATAGAAAGCAGGAGTGCAATTGGGCACTCTACCTATTCCTGCTAAAGTTTACAAGTTCTGGAAGAATTTTGCCAGCATAACAGCACTAAAACTCTCCCAAAAGTGAATTTCAGCTTGCTGTATTTTTTGTGTACAGCTATGTTTTTAGCTCTGTACAACCACCACACTGTCCTGGTAGACCCTAGCAAGGTCCCTCTGTAATCAAGCATCAACTGGGCCTTGAAACAGCCCCTGATTAGTCCAAAAATAGCACTGATTTAGTGCTGAATTGGACACCTGCGTGGTGAGGTAACTACCCTCACATGTTCCTGCAGAGCTGGTAACTATCCTCACATGTTCCTGCAGCAGCAGCAGGAACAGGAGCAGCAGTTAGCTGCTCCTGTTCTTGTTAAAGGAGGCTCTTTCCTCAGCTATAAAAAGCATATTCCCCACACAGCTGTACATAATTCATGAGAGAAGCCCACTAGAGGGGCATTACCATAGCTGAATATAGGTTAAGAGAGGCTGTGGGGAGGAGCAAGTTCAACCCTCAATGCATAGAGAATAGGGAAGGGGAAGCTCCAATAACTCTTAACCTGCAACAATCCGCCTGAAAAACCACAAAAATGAGCCCAGGGGGAAGATAATCCAGCGCCCAGCCTCCTGTACTTAGAAACTGGCCTAAATGCTGCCACATGGCAGTCATGTAGTCCATTTCTCGTTCTAGCCTTCCGGTCTAAAAATCTCCCAATCTGCTAACATTTTGACATCAGTCCTTTGGTCATTATTGATCCTTGCAACATTCCGGAGAGATTGACGTGAAGAGATTTCAAATTTGATCACTGTCAAAAAATAGCAGTTTCCCTAAATTTTAGGGATGATGTCATTTGCATTCCTTATGGTCTCTTGACCATCTTTGACCTCTATGGTCACTTCAAAATCTGCTTAGAAATCAGAATACAGACCTTTCAGGTGACTGCCACTAACTGGTGTGAACCGTCGCTTCTAGCCAAATCCATTGGCCTATCCTTTCATACAGTGACCATGTCTTGTTCACTGGTAGTCACATTTCAGTGCATATCTCAGGCTTGGCCATCCACTGGTGCAATGTCCCACTGGACCACCCAGCTGACAATGCAATGGCCCCAGCTCTTCCAAGAGGTCCGGGGGAAAGCAACAGCAGCCAAAGAAAGAAAAAGAAAAAGATATTTATATAAAGAAATAAATAGGGAAAACAACTGTAGCAAAGTACACCACCTGGTGAGACCCAGTAGCTGTCCGACTGCTCAAACATCAGTCGTGGAGTGTGTCACTGCTGGTCGACTGGATGTATGCAGTCTTGGGCCTCATGTGCTGCTGGCCGGCTATTGCTACAGTCGTGGAGGGCCTTTTCAACAAGCCGACTACCCATCTGGGGGCATATAAATAGGCCCCCAGCCCCATACCACTCAGTGTATCATATCAGGATCTTCTTGTGTATATCAGAGCACAGTTACACGCCTATATCTCTCTCTCTCTCTTGTGCTATTTTTTTGCATGTGTTTTTTGCTCTTGTGTTCCCAGATCTGGTCATCATCTCCGCTGCGTATTCTGACAACAACTTGGGGACACAGAGGGAACTTCCCTGCAGAAAACAAACGCCCACAGATAAAGGAGAATGGGGACGGCCAGACAATGGAGTTCTCATGGACGGATCGTGGGTGTAGAATAGATCCTGGCTGGAAAGAGCATGTGCCGCAGCTTCAGCCCTCCTTCTACTATTCAGCCCTCAACTTTTGCGCACACACAAAAACATCCAAAAACAGGCCGCCAGCCCCTCCATAAGCATGTGTACCCCTTCAGCACTCAGCCCAACTAGCAGCAAGTAGGGGAGAACCCCCACGTGCAGTTGCACTTCTGTGTGCCACCTGCAAACAGCCCGACAACATGATATTCGACTCTCTGTTCAGTCCACGTGTAGTCCAACCACGTGCAATCCAAGCTGACAGTCGCCACAGAGAGAGAGAGAGGTTCAGTCGGCCCTGTATGTACTGCAGCGCTGCCACTTTCCAAAGAGAGAAAACGCACACCCTCCTCTGTTTACAGCCTTGAAGCACACCTGCAGTTCAGCCCATCTCCTGTAAAGCTGCAAATCCTGAGGTGAATCTGCTAAGTCACCCTTCTCCATCCACTTTGCATCCATCAGTGAACCTCCTCCATCCACTTCGCATCCATCAGTGAACAGCTCATAAACTTCACAAGATAGCGACGGGAAACTTTACCTTATACCTTTCTTTCCTTATGTGCTAGTATCTGCTTGGGAATAAGAACCTTGTCAAGTTCCTTCGCTTTCATCTGAGCCTCATCTGATACATCCTCAGGCACCCAAAACCTGCTTGCACTCCACCCAAGCATGAGTCCTCGATGAAGCATAGTAGATCACCACTGCTAAACATAGAAAGAAACTGTCTTCCAAACCCATGAAGCCTCTATGAAGATACGACCGGTGACAAACTGTCAAATGTTTTGCACCATAACACTTCAGCTGCTTCTTGTTCTCCTAGTTGACTACTTCTTGTCCTTGGTGTCTTTTCTCCTGAGCTTCATCTTCAGCTCTTGCCGCTTCACCTCATATAGGCAAAGACACACAACCTTGCACTGTCTCCTACACTTCCTTTTCACTTTCCTCACGTTGAAGCTTTTGATGTGACAACCACGGGCTCGCCTCCTTGAGAAAGTCGACGATGTCCCAACCAAAGCAACCCTGGGCACGCCCACTTGAGAAAGTCGATGATGTCCCAACCAAAGCAACCCTGGGCTTGCCCACTTGAGAAAGTCGACGATGCCCTGGTAACGGAACCTTGAAACCAGCCTGACGGGCAGTAAAACAAACACTCGCACATAAAACACTTCAACGCCATTGAGGACCTAGAAAAGGAAAACAAACAAGGGGGAGATCCCTCAGTGGCAATCAAAGGAAAACATGTGGTTTTGAGGTACGCAGATATCATGTAGTATTTATCAAGATAGTTACTAGCAGTTTTTTGGTAATTTTCCCATCATTTTCAGCATTTTATACATATTTTATGCATTTAATGTGGACATGAGCAGTCAACCAGCTCTTTAGCCAACCAATTGGCTCTTGTGTTCCATATAAATAGAGCCCTAGCATATTCAGTTATTCATTCAATCATATTTCAGCATAAGCATTCAAGCGCTAACATCTTCAGCACAAGGAGCATTAGCGATTGCAGTTTCAGCCACCATCCCTCAGCATTTGTGTAATATGCGAAAGCTTCGGAAAAAGATCGGTAACTTCAAAACTCAGAATTCAGCACTCTTTTCGCAGGAAATTAACGCACAAACTTGAAAGGAGAAGTGCAAAAAATAGGGAGAGAGAGGGAGAGATGGAGAGGACACAGTATTGGGTCCCAATTACCCTCTGTAGGGCCCCCACCACCACAGATGGTGTATTTGCTTTAGTAGAATGATGTAAATCTGAAAACAAATACAAAATTCTTGACCTTTCTTGGCTGGGAAATCCTGCCCTTGACCTTCAGAAGTCCACCCCTTTGCTTAGCAATCTCCTTGGCTTGTCTAGCCCTTGATTGGCTTGAGCTCTTGGTGAATACTAAGATGAATGATGGGATTGTGGACCTCTACTATTTATACTACTCTTCAGCAGTTATAGAGCAGGCGGCCAACAGACAAATCCCACGACTGGTCACTTAAGGGAACAAAGGTGTGGATGGCGGATGAAATCACAGCCACACAACTAAAAAACCGGAAACAAGAACTCAATAAAGTATACGAAGCAAGGAAACAAGAAAAATGGGTAGTCTATTGTAGAGGTAGAGCTGTTATTTTGCCAATTTCAGGACAACCAAACATGGTAGTAATGAAGAGTAGCGGCTAGAGAAATCCTTCATGTTATCTAGGATTCTCCTACGGTCATGTAGGGAATTTAAACTATTTTTAGTTTTATCTCTGTTTCATTTTGTTGCCCCCGAAGTGGAATGTAATCACATGGATGTATCTGATTAGTCCTATAGGTCAGATGTGGCCTCTAAAGGAAGTTAATATAGTTTTCTTTCTTTCTTCTTTCTTCTTTCTCTCTCTCTCTCTCTCTCTATATATATATATATACGAACACACACACTCTCTCTCTCTCGCTCTCTCTCCCTCTATATATATATATATATATAGAGAGAGAGAGAGAGCGTGCATCAACAGCCCTCTCCTTTATCAGTAGCAACACATGGAAAATAAGAAGTCTTTTGCCTCAGTCACCGCTTCACGATTACCGCCCATTCCTCCACCCATGAGCAAGCCGACACCATCATGGGAAGCCTACCTCATGCAAGAACTAAAGAAACTCCATGGAGAATTAGCAGCACTGAAACACGAGACTATCAAGAAAGATGAGCAAATCAACGAACTGAAAGTGCAAGTGCAAGCCATGAAAACGAATCAAGAGGAAGCACGAGACGGACCCATGCCTACAACACTACAAACAGAAACGACAAACCATGTTTCAAAGGTAAATTCAGTTAACTCACAAGATTTTGTTAAAGAAGTCATATCAGCGGTCAAAGAAAAGGAAGGAATGGAAAGTAACAAAAAGGTAATCAGAGTCGGTGGTCTTCCTCAAGACTGGGATAGGACAGACATAGCTCAAGAGCTTCGAGAAGACTACATATTAGATACAGATGTACTTATAGCACAACTGAGCAAAGTAGTCCCCTTCGTGGACTTAGGAGACCCTATCTCTATTATAGTAAAGGGTACACAAGCAAAAGTCTCCTATATGGACAACAATGAGAAAATAGCAGTGATGAAGCAAATAAGGTCTCTCCAAGGGACAAAGGTATGGATAGCTGATGAACTCACCCCGCTACAACTCAAGAACAGATCGGCAGAGCTGAATAAAGTTAAAGAAGCAAGAAAGAATGGCAAATGTGCAATATACAGAGGAGGACAAGCAATCATTAAAGAATTCCATACCCCACTCCCCTCAAGAGCAAATCCATCCATGGATGAAATATAGCTATTTTTATTTTGAACCTCAATTTCGAACTAGATGCAATAGAACCCATTGTAATTTAAACTCTTAAGAGTCTTAAGAGTTCATTGTGAGTTATTTTTTTTTTGTTTTATGCCTCTTTGGCATCAATACCTAGAGTGGAATGTAAATGGATGTACCTCATTTGTCCCATAGGTCGGATTCGGCCTCCCGTGGACGTTAATATAACTTTCTTTCTTTCTTTCACACACTCTCTCTCTCTCTCTCTCTCTAATATATATATATATATATATATATGTTGTTAAGTTTGTACTATAGTTTAATCATCAGATTAATCTTAATTTATTAGATTTTTTTAATGCATTCTAGGTATCAATAGATAGCTAGAGACTAGCTCTAGCTCCCTATCAAAACAAAAATTAAAAAAATATTAGGAAGATCTCCTTGAGAGCTGCTCTCAATTGAACAAACAACAACTACCTTAGTCCAGGCATTTGATCAGACCGTTTGCCCTCAAACACATATACATTTCTGGAAATCCATATGATCCATAAATAAGCAGCTCTGATCACATTTCATAGATATGTTGACATTCCCTTATGTATATATATATATATATATATATATATATAGAGAGAGAGAGAGAGAGAGAGAGAGAGTGCATCTCTCTCTCTCTCTCTCTCTCTCTCTCTCTATATATATATATATATATTGTAAGATTCCTCCCCAGCCTCTCAAGATGTCCAGCATCTCCCCCCTATAATCAATCCCTCTTCAGAAATATAAAAGACCTTGTTTCTAACTATTTTAACCTAGAGAGAGAAAATATTCTAGAGAAAGAATATTCAAATTTTTAATATTTTTGGATAGAAAATTATCTCATCTTATTAAAATAAGTTCCCCTGAAACAGAAATTCAAAAAGAACTTTCCAATGTGCAATTGGAATTAATTGGAAATGGGTATAAAGAACCTTAGTCTAAGGGTAAAGAACCTTAGTCTAAGGGTCTAGATTTTCAGAAATCTTTGGATTATGGTCCAATTAAGGTTCATGTGGGCCAATAAGATCAATCCATGTGTGGGAAGGAGATAAATCCAATTTTGTAAAAGAAGATACCCAAAAATGAGTAAATGCTCACATAAGATGAAGAGTTGACTATGTACAAAGTTTATAAGTAAGAAACTATGAGTAATTTTAATAGTATGAGATATTTGGGTATAATGATTTCATTTTGACACATATTTAAGGAAGGGGAGTCCCTTCAATACTCACATAAGATGAAGAGTTGAAAATGTATAAGGTTTAGCAGTAAAAAACTATGAGCAAAATTAAAAATATGAGATATTTTGGGTATCCAAAATTGAGTAAATGCTCACATAAGATGAAGAGTTGAAAATGTACAAGGTTTATTAATAAAAAAAACTATGAGCAATATTAAAAATATGAGATATTTTGGGTATAATCATTCCATTTTGACACATATGTAAGGAAGGGGAGTCCATTAAAGGAGGTGCATATTTCACATGCTTGAATGAGTTTTAAACTCAAAGATAATGTGATATTTTTATCTCTTGAACCAAACCAAATCAAAAAGGAACCAAACCGAATCAAAAAGTAACCAAACTAGGTCTAAATCTAGTCCAAATTCAACCAAACTAAATCTGGAAAATTCTAGAAATCAGTTAGCCTTGGTTAAGAGCCTCCCTCTCCTATAAATAGAACATGAGTCCTTTGAAAAAAAGGAGGAGAATTTTACTATTCTAGAACTATGCTAAAATAATGCTAATTTTTACTATTCTCTAAAATTCTCTCCAATTTGTAAGAAATTGGAGCTTCTCTCTTTCTTCAATCCCCATTGGTGGCTCCATCAACATACTAAACCAATTGATTGGTTGGGGGCCTCTACTGTGAACAAAGAATCAAGCAATTTGTAAAGTAAGTGGCTTTTCTATAATTTCTCAATGTTTCTCTCTTCTCAACCCCTCTCAAGCTTGAGAAGCTTAATTGGAATGATTTTTGAATGCTATTGAAGTTAATTGATGAATGGTAGTAAAGAATTACATAAAATGAATGCTATTGAAGTTAATTGATGAATGATAATGCTATAGAAGTAATTAATGAATGCTATTGAAGTTAATTGATGAATGATAATGCTATAGAAGTAATTAATGAATGTTAGTAAAGAATTACATAAATTTCCATTTATGCTTAATTCTAATGGTTTTTATGAATATCTCTCTCTCACTCAAGAAACAGGTCATACTCATGACCTATTCTCAATCCAAATGAAGCTTTTCATAAAGCTTTTTCTTAATCCAAGATTAATCTATACTTAAGACCAAATTAATGGCTTTCCCTATGCTTTTAGTTTATGTATTTCATGAATGTTGATGATTCAATCCATTATGGGTTAATGATCCAATTAGGGATCATTCTAATCATTCCCTTAATGATAAGCTTTATCTTTTAAGATAATTGAGATTTATCAGTCATAGAAGCGGAGCTATGGTAAAATTTTTATAAAAATTACACATAAAATAATTTCATCAAAGCATGAAAAGAGGACTTTCTACCATATTCTAGGAATTATCATCCTAGATTAATTAAAAGAATTTTATTGTAATCATGGAGATATGGATGTATGCATGTAGATGTAGATGTATAGATGTGGATATGAATGTGGAGGTGGATGTATGCATGTAGATGTAGATGTATAGATGTGAATGGGAATGTAGATGTAGATGTATAGATGTGGATGTGAATGTGGAGGTGGATGTATAGATGTGGATGTGGAGGTAGATATAGATGTATAGATGTGGATGTGAATGTGGAGGTGGATGTATGCATGTAGATGTAGATGTATGGATGTGAATGGGAATGTAGATGTAGATGGGTGTGAATGTGGAGGTGGATGTATAGATGTGGATGTGGAGGTAGATATAGATGTATAGATGTGGATGTGAATGTGGAGGTGGATGTATGCATGTAGATGTAGATGTAGATGTAGATGTATGGATGTATGCATGTAGATGTAGATGTATGGATGTGAATGGGAATGTAGATGTAGATGTATAGATGTGGATGTGAATGTGGAGGTGGATGTATGCATGTAGATGTAGATGTATGGATGTGAATGGGAATGTAGATGTAGATGTATAGATCTGGATGTGAATGTGGAGGTGAATGTATGCATGTAGATGTAGATGTATGGATGTGAATCTGAATGTGGATGTGGATGTATGCATGGAGATGTGGATGCATGCATGTAGATGTAGATGTATAGATGTGGATGGGAATGTGGAGGTGGATGTATGCATGTAGATGTAGATGTATGGATGTGAATGTGAATGTGGATGTGGATGTATGCATGTAGATGTAGATGTATAGATGTGGATGTGAATGTGGAGATGGATGTATGCATGTAGATGTAGATGTATGGATGTGAATGTGAATGTGGATGTGGATGTATGCATGGAGATGTGGATGTATGCATGTAGATGTAGATGTATAGATGTGGATGTGAATGTGGAGGTGGATGTATGCACGTAGATGTAGATGTATGGATGTGAATGGGAATGTAGATGTAGATGTATAGATGTGGATGTGAATGTGGAGGTGGATGTATGCATGTAGATGTAGATATATGGATGTGAATGTGAATGTGGATGTGGATGTATGCATGGAGATGTGGATGTATGGATGTGGATGTATGGATGTAGATGTAGATGTAGATGTATGCATGTATGCATGTAGATGTGGATGCATGAATGTGGATGTATGGATGTGAATGTGGATGTGTATGTATGGATGTATGCATGTAGATGTGGATGTATGCATATAGATGTGGATGTATGGATGTGAATGTGCATGTAGATATGGATGTATGGATGAGGATGCATGAATGAGCATGTAGATGTGGATGTATGAACGTGGATGTGGATGTATGCATGTAGATGTGAATGTATGCATATAAATGTGGATGTATGGATGTGAATGTACATGTAGATCAGGTTAATGTGAAAAAATGAGAGTCAATATAGAAACTGTATTTGTAAACTGTTTGTAAATGCTGTTTGTAAATGGCTGTTTTATGTCAAGAATGCTGGGGAAGCATAAATGCAATTGGAACTTGGTGTACATGAAGAAGTAGAACTCCGATTATCATCCCCATCACTCTCAACATCAGTAGTAACCCCAGGACTCACAATAGAAGAAGGGTAAGCCGGAAGAACCGCCCGAGAAGATCCTCTACTAAGAAGCAACCACCCTCTAGGAATGTCAATAACACAATCAGTCTTCCATATCCAAGGTCGTCCTAAAAGAAGATGGTACTGGCCAGGTCCTGGACTAAGCCGCAAAACATAACAATCAATCTCCACCATATGCCTAGCGACAGTGACTGGCAAACCCTGGATGAAACCCTCAGCTCTCGCTGGTCGATGATCACCCATACGCAAACTAGTAGCAGGAACTCCATTGAAAGATAACCCCAGCTTGGAAAAGGTAGAATAGCTCAAAACATTGACGCTTGATCCTCCATGAACAATAGCATGTGGAATCACTAGTTGGTGGATCATGCACTCCACTCGAGGACACTCACGCTCAAGAAGGGAATCCACTTTCTGAACAACAGGAAGATTAGGACCCGCTCCCTTGGAAGAACTCAAAGCTCTACACTCAAAGCTCTGCAGTACCTCCTCAAAAGGGCTCGGCTAGAAGGAGAAGTGAGAAGGTATTGTGGAAGGGACATGGAGAGCTCTACTCGATTAAGAGCATAAACAAGGTCAAAAGAAAGAATGGGGGAAAACAACTTACTTGGAGTAGGGCGTGGATGAATGTGGCGAGGTCGAGGTAAAGGGTCGGCAATAGGAACAGCGACATGGTGGGTGGGTGGGTAGCAACAATAGGTTTGGGATCTCCTCCCTCCTCACCAACAACCTTCTCTTTCCCCTTTTGTGTGATGGCTCGCACGAGTGATGAATCTAACTCAATCATAATATTCAAAGGGTTCTCAGTGGTGGTAGGTGGTGCAATAGACGAAGCAACTACTGGGGAGAACTATGAGACCCCCTCTGAAGAAGTGTCCAACTAGGGCCCGGTGGTTTCTCAGTACCAATACAATGATTAATGGGGCCGAGGGGTGGCAAAGTGGTGCTCCTATTCATCAAGTGGCGCATCTTAATGTAACACATATCCTCTGTGTGCCCCCTACCCAAACATTTCTCATAAGTGCAAACAATAGTGGGGCAATCTTTGGAAAGATGGCCGGATACATGACAAGCTTGACACACCATGTTGGTGGGATTAGGCTCAGGGCGACGTGCAGACAACAAGTTTTGTTGGCGCTTTAGAAAATTCATATCAAGAGTTACAGCCTTCACATTTTCATTAAGTTGGTTCATGTAATTTGTCATCATGTTTTTTAAATCCCCAATACTGGACGCGGTGCTTTCATACCCATCCTCCCCCCTTGTGATGTGCTGGTGGTGGAGTGGTAGAAGTAGAATCAGGGTAAGTCACATATGGTGATGAAGCATGAGGGACAGGAACATGATTTTGTGAGAGGTTAGGGGAGTCACGACGCTAGAAGAAGGTGGGGGTGCTAAAGGCAAAAGAGGTGGTGAGCTCAATTGAAGGTGAGGTGGTACAATGGCCGGTGGAAATTGGAATGGTTAAGTTGGTTGAAGTTGAGGCACATACGATGAGGTTGGCCAAGGTTGTTGCGGGGAGGGCAAAACGGGAGTATGTGGTGCTATAATACGAGGGAGATGGAGTCATGGCCTGTTGTGGCTCGTAAACACATCGATAAGACCTCTCCACATTAATGAAAAGATGCAGGGGGGAAGAGAGCTTGAGCTCTTGCAAGCACACACACACACACACTCACAAAACTCTAATAGAGAACACACAAGGTGAGAGGCTGAAAATCTTCTTCTTCTTCACTCAACACTCAACACACAATATACAAGATAAGAGTACTCAAGGTACTCAACCAATACATACACGGGTTCTCTATAGTGTGAACCCAACTAAATGAGCTGGTGCTATAACTATACCAGTCTCTAGAATGGCTGTCACACAGCCTGTCATCCCACTGGCCGCATATCACCCAAGATCTCACCAACCATGCCAGTGGTGTAAGTGTGGGGCCTATCCCCCCGGCGGGTCATCAGTGTCCACCGCCTCACTGGATGAGCTTGATATCTCAACACTCCCCCTCGAGCTCAACTCCATCTCATGTACACCAAGCGAAGCCCTAAATCTGCGGAGCTTCTCTATACCTAATGCTTTGGTGAAGATGTCAGCTACCTGATCCTCTGTGCTGACATAAACAAGGTCAAGGTCTCCTGCCAAGACCTTCTCTCTGACGAAATAGTAATGGACCTCTATATGCTTCGTGCGAGCATGAAAGACTGGGTTCCTGGCTAACTGTATACTGCTAATGTTGTCACAAAAAATGACAACTTGTCTATCCACTGATAGACCCAAATGTGCAAGTAGCTTTCTCAACCAAGCTACCTCACATGCTGCCATAGCAGCTCCTCTGTACTCTGCCTCTGTACTCTGCCTCTGTACTCGATAGAGCAACTGTAGGCTGCTTCTTGCTACTCCAAGTCACAGCAGCACTCCCCAAAGAAAACATGAAGCCACTGGTAGATCTTCTATCTGATATACTACCAGCCCAATCAGCATATGTGTACCCATGTACACATATCTCTGTCCCAGTCTCATAGAATAGTCCACAATGCAAAGTAGACCTCACATACCTCAGTATGCGTCTCACTACATCCAAATGCGATTTCCGTGGAACCTACATAAACTGACTCACCAACCCAACAACATAGCTCAAATCTGGCCTGGTGATCGTCATGTATATCAAGCTTCCTACTATGCGCCTATACATAGTAGGATCCTCCAAGATTTCTCCTGAATCTGCATTCAACTTGCCATTCTGATCCAATGGCACCGAGATAGGCTTACAACCTTTCATACCATACTTGGACAACATGTCCAAGCCATACTATCTCTGCAGTAATCTAATACCATGTGGTGACCTAATCACCTCAATGCCTAAGAAATATCTGAGCTCCCCCAGATCCTTCATCTCAAACTTCTGTCTAAGCAAGATCTTCACATCAAAGATCTCTGCATCATGGTCCCCCGTAATGATCAAGTCATCTACATAGATGACAACAAGCACAACCCCTCGATCACCATGTCTCACATACAGCGAGAAATCTGCATTGGCTACATGAAAGCCAATAGTGACAAGATATTCAAAAATCTTGTCAAACCATGCTCTTGGTGCTTGTTTTAAGCCATACAAGGCTTTCTTCAACCTGCAAACATGCTCGGGGTGACCCACATCCTCATAACTAGGTGGCTGCAACATATACACCTCTTCTTGCAAATCCCCATGCAAGAATGCATTCGTTACATCCATCTGATGTAAAGACCATTGCTTTGACGCAGCCACTGCTATCACAACTCTCACTGTTGCCATCTTGGCAACCGGGCTGAAAGTTTCCTCATAATCAATGCCATATGTCTGCGCATATCCTTTGGCTACTAATCTAGCCTTGTACCTGTTTATGCTTCCATCACTGTTATGTTTTACTTTGTACACCCACTTGCATCCAATGGCTTTCTTGCCTTCAGGCAACTGCACTAAATCCCAAGTCTCATTTCCATATAGTGCATCCATCTCCTCATCCATAGCTTTCTCCCAACACACATTTCCAACAGCCTCATCAATGCATGTGGGCTCTACAACCTGCACAATCTTTGCCATATATGCATAGTGATGTGCCACATAACCATCATATGTAAATCTCTGCACAGGGTTTTTCACTCTCCCAGACCTTCACAGCTTTTCATTCATGGCTTCCATAGCCTTCTTTACACTAGGTGTTCTCATAGCTGGGATCCCAAGCTCCTCATCAAGGCTCATATCTGAGCCACTAGACTCTCCATCAACATGAGAATGCCCCTGCAGAAATGTTAGGCATACCAAGGGGCTCAACCACTTTCTCTTTTCCTTTACATGATGTACTAATCACATTTGCAGGACTGGTAATATGATGCAGCCTGCCACTCCATGGTCTATCAACAGACCCACTAGATGAGGACTCTCTTGGTCCACTCAAAGACTATGATTGCTGACCTGCATTCTGTGCAACCACACTCCCAACAGCTTCTTTTTCACATCAGTCCCAACAGCTTCTCTTTCACAGCACCATACCAGCTGCTCATCTCATCAAAGACAACATCCCTACTTACCCTCAACTCACGTGTAGCAGGGTTATAAAACTTGTATCTCTTTTGCTCAAGGGAATATCCAATAAACACACATTTTTTAGCTTTCAGATCCAGCTTAGTTCTCAGCTCATCTAGCACATGCACATATGTAATGCATCCAAAGACTTTCAGATGAGACAAATCTGGTTTTCTGCCAGTAAACCTCTCCTCTGGAGTTACATCATGTATGGCTACAGTTGGAGTCCTGTTCATGATGTATACTGCTGTAGAAATAGCCTCAGCCCAATAGCTATGTGGCATATTCTTCTCTTCCATCAATGCTCGCGCAATCTCAGCAATGTGCCTGTTTTTTCGCTCAGCAACTCCATTTTGCTGCTGCGGAGTGTATCTGCATGTAAACTGTCTCCGAATACCATTCTTCTTCAAAAATTCAGAGAACTCATTGGAGAAGTACTCTCCCCCTCCATCTGACCTTAGGTACTTTACATATTTCTCTGTTTGTTTTTCAACCAAAACTCTGAAATTCTGAAAGTGAGTGAACACCTCACTCTTCTCCTTCATGAAATATACCCACACTTTCCTTGTGTGGTTATCAATGAATGTCACATAATATCTGCAGCCTCCCATAGACATGGTCTTCGTAGGACCCCATACATCTGAATGCACAACATCTAGTGCATTTTTGCTCACATATCTGTTACGTGGAAATACATGCTTTGTTTGCTTTCCAAATTGGCATGGTTCACATATTCTCGGCATACCTTCCACTTTAAATTTTGGCAGTCCTGTCACAATTCCTTTAGTCTGCATAGACTTCATTCTCTGCACATTCACATGTTCGATTTTTTTATGCCAAATGTCTGTGTCTGCAACAATTCCTGAACCATTTGCAAACATCACAGCACTCACTAAAGGCATGTCTACATTCAAATTAAACATTCTGTCCACTCTGTTGCCTTTTGCAACCAACCTACACTTGTCTTTAAAGTCTTCAACATAACAACCATTAGGGTTAAACTAAACTTGCAAACCCTGCTCAATCATGTGGCCAACTGAAACCAGATTCTTTGTTATATTCGGTACATGAAGTACATCTGCAAGGTACTTCACTTTGCCATCCTGCATAAACAATGGCACATCTCCAACATGGGCAATTGGATGAGCAGTGTCATCCCCTCTTTCCACAAAACCTGGTCTTTCCGGGTTTTTCATCTCCTTGAACCACTCCCCATGACTTGGTTCGAAGCACCTGAATCCACATACCATACATTATCTTTTTGTGCTGCATTAACATTTTCAGACATGGCATTCACGACATGCTGCATAACAAACAACCTTTCATTATCCTCATTATTTCTGCTTGAGGATGCATAGTTGTTTTGCTGCACTTTCCCATTTTGCATGTCAGCCTGCTTCTTATAATATTCTGCCTGCACATGTCCAGGCTTACCACAATAATAGCATTCACGTGCATCATTATACTGCCTTTGCCAATTTCCACGGCCTCTTTGACTCCCCGTGCCTCTGAATTTGCATCTTCCACCTGTGTGTTGTTGTTGTTGTTGTGTATTCTGGGACTGTTGTTGTTGCTGCTACTATCCATAATTCTAATTACCTATTCGGGCACCTCCTTGACCGTGTCCACGGCCTCCTCTACCTCGTCCTCTTCCTGAACTCGTGTAGAAGGCCTGTTGCTCTGAACTGTTTTTGCTTTGTGAAGACTGTTGGTCTTCACCCAAGCTCTTCTCTTCCATAATTAGCATAGACACCAAATCTGTAAAGTTGGGAATGTTTTCTCGAGTCTGAATAGACGTCTTGAATGCCTTGTATTATGGCCCGAGACCACGCAGACAGACCTCCACCTTATCATCATCATCTATACTGACACACCAATAGATGCAAGGGATTCCACAATACCCTTTATCTTCAACGCATAGTCATGCACAGACATGCCCTTTTTCTCCACAGTATGAAGTTCATTCTTTAACTGTATCTTACGTACCTTGGTATTTGTTTCATAAAGCTTTACCAAGGTGTCCCACACCTCTTTGGGGGACTTCGCATCCTGAATGTGCCCAATCATGGTGTCCTGTATACTAATGGAGAGCCAATACATAACTTTCCTGGCACCTTGGTTCCAATCCTTGAACTCCTTGACATCTGCAGCAGTCGAATTGATATCCAGTATCTCCGGTGCCTCTTCATGCTCACCTTCTATATAGTCCCAATAGTCCTTTCCCATCAAGAAATTCGTCAACCTGAACCTCCAAGCATGGAAGTTATTCTTATCAAGCTTCTCAGCCACAATTTGGGTTATCCCATCATTTGACATCTTGGTAACCACATAATTTTACCAGAAACAGCACTCTGGTTTGTCCTGCACAAAATGCTATATTTCTGCAGCGGTACTGTAGTACTCTCAAATGTCACAACCAGTGACTTCAATGTGCATACATACACCCAATGGCAACTGTTGACCTCTTTGCAGCACCCACAGTTTCTGCATAGCCAATCTGTCTTCCTGCAATTCTTAAAACAGAGTCCTGCAGAGAATCGATGACTTACCCGCAGTGCTTGAAATCGCCTGCTTTCTGAAAAACAGAGGTCCAGACGCACCCGAAACGCGTTTTCGGCCCATAAAATATTGTCCGATATAGGACAGTATAGTTGCCCTATAGCTTTACTCCCGCGAAGAAAGCTCCTCAATCAGAGATCGTTTTGCCGATGCCTCCCGTAGAGCTCCCGACAAGGGTGTAGTCACCAACAAATAGGGAAGAGTAGTTGAAGTCCTTACCCTCGTACCGCTTCCTATGGTTTTCTTGCTTGCAGCTCAGCCCTTAGCACGAACCAAGCTCTCATACCATGAAAAGATGCAGGGGGGAAGAGAGCTTGAGCTCTTGCAAGCACACACACACACTCACAAAACTCTAATAGAGAACACACAAGGTGAGAGGCTGAAAATCTTCTTCTTCTTCACTCAACACTCAACACACAATATACAAGATATGAAAGGTACTCAACCAATACATACACGGGTTCTCTATAGTGTGAACCCAACTAAATGAGCTGGCGCTATAACTATGCCAGTCTCTAGAATGGCTATCACACAGCCTGTCATCCCACTGGCCGCATATCACCCAAGATCTCACCAACCATGCCAATGGTGTAAGTGTGGGGCCTATCCCCCAGGCGGGTCATCAGTGTCCACCGCCTGACTGGATGATCTCGATATCTCAACAATTAATGGCAAAATTGATGGCCATATTCAAGTCATTTGGGGCTTGAGCTCTAACCAAAATTTGGATGCTAGGGTGTACGCCTCGTAGAAATGAGTCCATGATGGTGAGCGGGTCGATGTTAAAAACGGGAGTGTAATGATCAACAAAGTTCCTAAACCTCATGGCCACTTGTTCTTCGGTCTCATGCGGGTGATTTTGCTTGAATGAGCGTAATTGCTCAAAAAATGCGAAGAAGTTTGGAGGTTTGCAAAATTCAACCAAGAATTTTTGCGCAAAATCGGCAAAGTTTGGGATGGAGCTTGGTTGTTGCTTGGCAAACCAATTTGAGGCCTCAGCTTTGAGTGTAGTGCTAAAGTAATTCATCACATGCCCTTCCTCGATGATGTGTGAGGTCAAACAAGCAATTTGAAATTGTTTAGATGAGCGGTTGGATCCTCCAACGGTGTCCCATAGAATGTGGGGAATGGGATGAGGGGTGCATTAGGATGGGCCAAATTTGGTGGCAAAACCAAAGGTGATTGAATGGCGAACGGAGGAGTAAGTGGTGCTTGAGCCATAATTGGAATTGGTATAGAAATTACGATTCCAGGTGAACTCTCCCCTGATGATGGCGAAGGAGGTGAACTTTGTAATGGAAAAGTGCTAGTGGGGCTAGAGTGAAGTAGGTGTTGCTTGGCTTTCTCCCTTTTATGGTATCTCTTAGCTCGGTCACTCTCCCTCAAGCTATCTTGCCAATCTTTGGCACTTTGCATAAGTCCCCTTTCCAAGTAGGTTCGTGTCACGGAAACAAGATCAAGTCAAGGTCCCACCGGGCTGCCACTGTCTGGGAAATATCTAGACGAGCAAGGCAAAGAGGACAAAACCCGACAACCCCCCCACATACCCAACAAAGAATGGAGCTACACTCCCCCAACACCCCAAAGGAGAAGGCACTAGTAGATAGGAATGTGTGTTACGAATCTTTCTGACAAACGCGATGGTGCAAAATGATGGAGTGCTGATGATGTATACACACACAAATGTTAAACAAGCTTTGTGCTAAATGACAAAAGAGCGAGATGATACTACGACACCAATGAACGAGGCAAGATATAACATGCAATGTGCCTTGTATATTGAATTTGATGTACGCGTATTTGATTCATAAAGCAAATTTATGTAGCTTTTATATGAGAAAAAGAGAGAGATCTTATGTAGCCACTTTTTGTTTGATGTTGACGAAGCTTTTGTGCGCTTGTTTGCTAATGATGCCCTCCACGAGATACAATGCAGAGATCTTATCTAGCCACTTTTTGTTTGATGTTGACGAAGCTTTTGTGTGCTTGTTTGCTAATGATGCCCTCCATGAGATACAATGCCCTCACGGCCCTCAAGGATTGAATTTTACAATACTTTCAATTTTTGAATACAAACAACTTACGAGGCTTGCTAATGCATGACTATGTGAGTGGGTGAGTGCGAAGCTATGTTATTGTTTGCCGTCGAGAATCGCACTCGCACTTGCTTCTTTATTACAAATATCTTCTCCTCTTCCGCTTCTCTCTTCACATGCAAGGAAAAGAAATAATGTTATTATGCTTTTTCTTTTTTTTTAATACCCCTTTTCCCCCTTGGTCAAGTGAAAGCGGGAGCAGCCCCTTTTAACAACATTTTTTTTATAAAGAAAAGCTTAGAAAAAAATGTATAATATGGAGTTTTTTATTCCTGCAATGCGGTCAGGATGAATCGTTCTCTATCTCCTTTTTGCTCTTCCTCTTCTGGACACCAGAATGAGGGTGCCTCTTTCTCCTTTAACGGGTGTGAGGGTTGGCGACTTCGTCTCCTTCTCCTTCACGATCTCTACACGACAGGCTGGCAACAGCGACTAGCAAAGCTTGCTTTACTCCTCTTGCTTGCAGCACAAGGGCTAGCAACAAAAGGGAA
This sequence comes from Cibotium barometz, assembly GCF_041138505.1. NCBI lineage: Eukaryota > Viridiplantae > Streptophyta > Polypodiopsida > Cyatheales > Cibotiaceae > Cibotium > Cibotium barometz. The sequence goes on from NC_141071.1 coordinate 35,726,743, forward strand.
TGGCAGCGCTTTCTGTCTCTTCAAGTGGATGCTTCGCTCTAGGCATGCATGGTGGCGATTCATTTCCAACACTGCTCGTCGTCAATTTTTCCAGCAAGCTAAGGTTTAAAGCCTTTAAAAATCAAAGTGGGCCAAGCCCTTGGTCTCACACATGTTTGAGTGTGGCGCCTTGATGGAGGTTTTGCCTGCAAAAAAATGCTTGTGTGCCAAAACAAAGTGAGGGTACAAAGTGAAGGCAGGGCGGAAAAAAATGCAACATGTGGCAAGGCAAAAAATAGGGGTCATCATAGCCTTCGTCTCCCTTAAGCCCAACTTTTCAAGCTCTAATCCCTTCAAAGTAGGAATCCTTAGGAGGCCCTTTTTGGGTCAAAAAAATCCTAATGCTAGATGGTCGTCATTGTCTAGTACTTCCCCTATATGGAAGTTGGTGTTATAGGTCTCGGTGAAGTAGAGGCAGTTCAACAAGTCTGGCTCCCATGGCTCCAAAGTAGGCAGGCTTCCAAGCCCCAACAACTGCTCCAACTTTGTGGGATGACTGCAAGGTCTACGGCCATTCCCTTGTCGGCCATGCCAGTTTGGGTTTCCATTGGAAGGTAGGTAACTGATGAGTGACATGAGGTGGGAGTCGGGGTTGGGGAGATTTGGGCATCCAAATATTACGATTGCTGTCGTAGATGTGTTGGGCTTATAGGAGAGGTTTGGGAATCCACTTGGGGGTTGGTTTTGGGCACGACTGAGGGTTTGATTGAGGATAGGGATACCATGGAGAGCATTTGGGTTTGCATCTATCTTGTACACCTGGAAGGCTTGTGGTTGGCGAATTGGTTGCCGAGACGAAGGGGATGAGGAGCTATAGGTGCCAGTGGATGAGGGTGAGAGTTGGATCATTGAGGGATCCACAATGTAGATGTGCCCTCATAATAACAACCCTGTGCTATCAGAAGATTATTAGGCACCCAATGGGGAGATGGCATGCCTTGTGTGGTTCGGTTAGTTTTGTTAGAAATGTTAGTGTGGTTAGTTTGGTGTGGTCGATCAAGAGCTTGTGTGGTGTTGGCAATGTGATAGTGGGTTGCTACTGAGTGTGGTGGTGGTGGTGAGGGTGTGAGAGGGAGTGATGTGGGGGGGAATGATGAGCAGCTTCTTTTTCAGTGGATTGGATTTGTGGGGGTGTGGTGATGGAACGATGGTGGGTGGTGGAGAAGGGAATTTTTGGCATGGGGGGGCAGTAGAGGGTATGGGCTCTTCATCCATCATGAGGACCGTAATGTGGTCGGAGGCCAACTGTAAGGTTCTCATCCGTGTGTCCTAGTTGATGTTGCACCTACTATGTCCCATCCAACCCCTTTTAAGGAGTATTCCTTGCACCTACTATGTCCCATCCAACCCCTTTCAAGGAGTATTCCTTGCACCTACTATGTCCCATCCAACCCCTTTCAAGGAGTATTCCTTGCACATTATTCCTGTAGGCATCACATAGAACTTCACCTCCAAGGGATTATTTCCAATGTGGAATAAAATCGTGACTGGGCCCAAGCAGTGAACATGTTGTGATGCCATTGTTGTGACTATGGCATGGGTTTCTTTTAGTAAAGGCTCCCAAGGAAATGCCATGTTTCATGAGACATCAAATTGTAACTAGCCCCTATATCTACAAGAGCTAATTTTTGGATGAAGCTCGTCGGGGTGGTCATTCCTTACCCACAACCACTTGGGCCATATTGACCATGATTTGTTTGGTCTCTCTTTGAGTGGCTTGTTTCATATCCTCATGGCCTTTTTTTTGTTGTTTCTTGTCATTGGACGGTTCTTAAGGTGGCTTCCACAAAAGTGGGCCATAGTAGCCTTTTAATTTGCTTTATCGTTGAAATAACTAGCCGTTTCTACGCCATCAAGTGTCTCGCTACCCACAACACCTTGTGGTGTTATCTGAGTGACTAGGAAAGGCCCTATGGCTCCGAGCTTGAAATTTCTCTTGTGCGTCTTTGTGTTGAATAGGAGGATCATGTCCCCTTTGTTCATTTGTTTATCTTTTACCTGGTCCTTGAACCATTGTTTACGCATTAGTTTTTCAACAATCATGCTATATATAGCTAAAAGGTGTGTTTCATCAAGCTTTTCAAGTTCAAAAAGGTGATAGCCTAAGAAGTTTCTGGTGAGCTTCTCTTGCACTGTGATGAGTAAGCTGGGGAGACTAAGAACTTCATGCATATAACCGCTTTAGTACCATAAGTTAAACTGAAGGAGGGAGCATTGGTAGCTTCCTTGGAGTAGGAAGTTCTATAAGCCCAAAGTTCTATCGACAACTTGTGTTCCCAAATCACCGGCTAGCCTCCATAGTTTTAGTTAGAATGGCACACAAAACTTTGTTTGTGTGCTCTTAGCTTGGCCATTTGCTTGGGGGTAATAGGGGAAGGACTTTATGTGAGTGACAAGGAACTCTTGCAAGGAGGAATTGGATTACATCATTAATGAAATGTGTCCCATTGTCACCCATGCGCTCTAGGGGGCAACCAAAATATGTGATGACTAATTCATAAAGGAAGCTAACAAAGAAATCTTTGGATAGGCCTCATCAATACACGCAAGCTCTTTGAGACATTTGATCCTTGTGAGAAACTCATCCATCGAGTCTCCCTCACTCATGAATATTTTTGAGCTCTAATTGCTTGTGCAAGTAGGTTGTGGTGCCAAACCTGCTGTAATTTTACATGAACAAGCACATCCCAAGTCTTCTTGGTAATTTTACATGAGCAAATATGAGGGATAATTCTCCTTATTATGGAAAAAGCTTGTGTTGTTGGGGTATAACTTAGAGCCGTACACTACTAGCCATTGGGGACTGTAGCGAGGTGTTAAAAATATACACTGTCGCTTACACGATGACGAATGCATCGCTTAAGCAAAGTAAAAAAATTATTAAAAAAAATGTGTCACTTATGCGATGTTGTTGAACGACGTTTTTTGCGACACTTGCAGACTGACTAGCGTCGCATAAGCGACGTTAAAATTTTTTAAAAAAATCCTCGCTTATGCGATGCTTTTTTTGCTATCGCTTAAGCGACGCTACGCATTTTTATACTCCCGCACTCACCGAGAACCTCATTTCTTCGACGATAAAGCACGGAGAGGTATGTGTCTTTCTTTCTCTCTCTCTCTCTCTCTCTCTCTCTCTCTCTCTCTCTCTCTCTCACGCTCTCGCTCTCTCTCTCTCTCTCTCTCTCTCTCTCTCTCTCTCTCTATATATATATATATATATATATATGTGAGATCCCCATTCCCACCGCGCAACGGATTTGGGGTACTAGCAGTGGAAGTAGCACTTCTTGCGCGAGGCAGAGTCCCACACTCGAGGCCTCGTCCACGGATATCCGGATAAGAGACTAATCCGTCGGTTTTTCCAAAACCGAACCCGGAAAAGTTTCCCTTATCCGGAAAGCACGGGCGATTCCTCTAGGATAACTTTTTACTCTAACGTAGTCAAGACCATTAGTGAATCAAACTGATCCGACCGCACCTATAAGATAGTCGGTCAGATCAAGGAAGAAACTTGCACTTGGATTATTGGGATCAACGCTTTTTTCCCCATCAAGAGGCACAACCGTTGATTCCTATCCATAGAACAATTACTATCCGGGATTTACTTCATCTATCGTAATAACAAAAATTGAGTCTCGATTTACGGATCCATCAGTCCTGCCTAACCCCATCCGATCCCATGGGTTAGCCAACCGCCCAACCACTGTAGTGATGGGATCCAATTTAGAATTTGATTTTTTTGTCCCGGGTACCAGCGAAAAGAGTTCCCAGGCCCCTTAGCCGGATGTTCATACAAAAATAAAACTAGTCACACCACTTACACACCCAATATGAAATTGCCTTTTTTAAACAGATTCAACCAGTTTTAAAACAATCCTTTAATGAAACCATAGTATCACTGATCACAATCTTCCAATTTATGCGGTTGATTCTTAATTTCCCATCGTTCCTTCATCAGAGTATCTATGGCATCATTGGCAACCAGAACGCTCATCACCACCTGTCCACTCTCAGGGGTCTTTTCAATAGTTCCTAGCCCATAATACTCGGCAATATAATCACTTATAAAAATCAAGATGGACTCTCGTTGAAGATTAGCAAGATCAACCAATAGATCCATATAAAGAGCCATGGACTCATCCATTGAAGACCAGCAAGGTCAATCAACCAGATCCATGCCTAGTTTCAGAAAACAACTCTTACTCTTGTTCCAATATCTTTCTCGACGCACGTGTGGGTATCCTAGGTGACCCAGAGTTCGAGCACCGTATGGTCAACACCCTCTAGGATCCTTCGCAGGTGACCTAGTGCTTCACTCATAGGCCGCTTCCTTGGTCTCTCATCCACCGTACCGGAAGCTCATGATTTTAATCGAACCGAGGCTGGTCAAGACCTCGGCCGATTTTGCTACTACGCGATACATCCTCCATTGACTCTCCGTCACACAGTTGCAACTTTATCAGTTAGGTCTCCACGACCTTAATCACAAGATTCTATTGAGATTACCCTTGATGATGATGAGGAGACTCCACCTTTGGCCAGAGAGGAGGATACTGTGAGAATTCCTATAAAGGGAGATGAGAAAGTTGTACTTTTTGGAACTTCTTTAGATCCACCATTGAGGGAGGAGATTATTGCTTTATGTCAAGAGTATTAGGACATCTTTGCATGGGATTACACCGAGTTGAGAGGTTTTCCACCCGAGCTTGTTGTGCACCACATTCCTCTTAAACCCGACACTACACCTGTGCACCAACGTCAGGCAGATTGCCTGAGCATTATAGAGAGGGGGTTTACATGGAAATTAAAAAGCTTTTAGAAGTTTGTTTGATTTTTCCTATTGATAACACTGATGAATGGGTGTCTCCTATTATTGTAGTCCCTAAAAAGAATAAGCAGCTTTGCATATGTGTTGATTATAAGCAGCTTAACAAAGCCACCATTAAGGACTACTACCCTTTGCCTTTTATTGACCAAATCCTTGACTCTTTGGTGGGTAGGGAGATATATGCTTTCTTGGATTGCTTTTCTGGGTACAATCAAATGGCTATCATTGTTGATGAGGATAAGCTCAAAACCACTTTCACCACTATATTTGGCACATATGCATATCATGTCATGCCATTTGGGCTTTGCAACGCGGGTGCTTCATATCAGCACTATAAGCATGAATCCTTTTGTGATGATTTGTCTGATTTCTTAAAGATCTTCATGGATGATTTGGGGATTGGGACCACGCATGATAAACTTGTTGCAACACTTAGGTATGTCTTTCACAAAAGTTCCGTGAAAAATCAATACCTTTGAATGCAAAAAAGTGTGTGTTTGGGGTCACTTATGGCATTTTGTTGGGTCACCTCATTAGCAAGCATGGCATTTCTATGGATCCCCAAAAAGTTGAGGCTATTCTTGCATTTTTGCCACCCACTACCATGCATCAAGTAAGGGGTTTTCTTGGAGCCGCTAAACACTATAGCCGCTTCATTAAAGATATGGCACATCTTATTTTACCACTTAATACACTTCTGCTAGTTGAGCACAAGTTCATTTGGGGGGAACCTCAACAAAATTCCTTCTCTTCTCTTAAAAGTGCATTCACTACCGCCCCTATCCTCAAACCACCTGATGCTTCCAAGCCTTATCATTTATTTTCTTCTTGTTCTCATTTGGTAATATCTGCTTGCATTGCACAACTTTATGATAAAAAATGCACCCCATTGCATATTATAGCCGCAAGCTTAAAGATGTTGAAACGCATTACACATGGGTTGAGAGAGCTTGTCTAGCTATTGCTGAGAGTGCTAGGAAGTTTTGCACATATATGGCTACCCACCAGCACACTATCATCTATGTCTCTAAAGATTCATTGCGCCTTTTATTGAATAAGTTAGAGCCCCCCCCTCTGAGCGTATTATACGATGGATTATTGAGTTGCAGGCCTTTGACTATGAGCTTAAATCTAAACCTCTTGCATTGCAAAAGTTAGTGGATTGCTTAGCTGATGTAATCCCATGCAAAGATGAGCCTATTGCACTTGCACCTCAGTTGTTTTGCATTGAGTATGCACGTGAGTGGTATGACCAAATTGCTCCATTATTTGTCCACACTTGAGTTTCCTTCTAACATAAGAAAAGCCGCGAAGAAGAGATTAGTTACGCATGCTCAGATCTTGATGAGTCTTTGTACCACAAGGGGTTTGAGGGCATTTATCACCGACGTGTTGCACGAGAGGAAATTCCACACATTTTGAAAGAGTGTCATGATAGTGCATGTGGAGGTCATTTCGCTGAGAAACTTAGTGCATTGAAAATTTTGAGGGCTGGGTATTGGTGGCCATCTATTTTTAAAGATTAATTTGAGTGGTGTAGAAGATGTGATGTTTGCCACAGAGAGCCACCCACCTTGAGAATCGTTTGTGCCCTAATAATCCTATTCTAGCTGCCCTTTCCTTTCGAGAAGTGGGGGACTGACTATGTGGGCCCTATTACACCTACTTCCAGGCATGGAAAATCTTATATCATTGTTGCTACGGATTACTTAACGAAGTGGAGTGAGGCTAGAGCTGTGAGTGAGGAAAGATGATGCACGCACTACTACTACATTTTTTACTGAGCATATCATTTCTTGTTTTGGGGCACCTGCTGAGTTAGTTTCTGATAGGGGGACCCATTTTCTTAATGATGTCATTGAGGAACTCGCTGCTTATTTCAATATTCATCATGATAAAACCACCCCCTACAAACCTTCTACTAATGGGCAAGTTGAGAGCACAAACAAAACTTTGGTCACTATCCTTAGAAAAACTGTGGACACTCATAAAAGGGATTGGGATGAGAAGTTGCCACAGCAACTGTTTGGGCTTATAACACTACTTTTAAGGAAGCAACGGGGTTCACTCCTTTCTCTTGAGTTTATGGGCAAGAATGTGTGTTACCTATTGAGCATGAGTTGGTGAGTTTGAGGTTTTTACACGAGCACACACTACCTTTGGAGGAGAGTTTGCAAGAGAGATTGGGCATTTTGGAGCATCTAGATGAGTGGAGATTGAGAGCCTATCTACATCAAGAGGTTGCTAAGAAACATCAAATCAAGCAACGTGATAAAAAAGCTAAAACCTATTCTTTTGAGAAAGGGCAATTGGTTCTTCTCTATGATGCACGCCATGAGCTTTTGCGTGGGAAGTTGAGCCATTTATGGTCGGGTCCTTATCGCATTGTTGAGGTTTATCCCTGCAACAATAAAGTCCATCTTTTGCAGAAATGGATGGGACATGGTTCTCTACCAAAACCAATTTTCATAAAATTAAGCCCTACTGGATGTGATTGCATTGACTTTTTCGTTTATGAGTTGCAGATGATGTTGAATCTACCACGCCTTTTTGGAGTCTATACTTTGATGGAGCATGTAGGGGCAAGGACAAACTTGATAGTTGCGGCATTGTCATATATCCACCTGAAGGGAATGCTATTCTTTTGGGAGTTCTTTTGGGAGATCATTTAAGCAACAACATTGCTGAATATGAAGCACTTTTGATTGGTTTGAGAGCACTACTTTTAGGAGCATCTCATGTTCATATCTATGGAGATTCACAACTCGTGGTCCACCACTTTCATGGCCAAGCCCGCACCCTCCACCCTTTGATGCCTGGAGCTTAGCGTCGCCAGCACAACCCGCACGCATCTGCTTGAAGAGAGAGAAAGCGCTACCATTCCCTATTGCCGGCCCTTGTGCTGTGAGCAAGAGGAGTAAAGCAAGCTTTGCTAGTCACTGTTGCCAGCCTGTCGCACAAAGATCGTGAAGGAGAAGGAGACAAAGTTGCCAACCCTCACAGACGTTAAAGGAGAAAGAGGCGCCCTCATTCTGGTGTCCAGAAGCGGAAGAGCGAAAATGAGAGAGAGAACAATTCATCCCAGCCGCATTAATGCAGGAAAAAAAACTCCATATTATATATTTTTTTCTAAGCTTTTCTTTATAAAAAGAAATGTTGTTAAAAGGGGCTGTTCCCCGTTTCACTTGACCAAGGGGAAAAAGGGGTTTTAAAAAAAGAAAAAGCATAATAACATTATTTGTTTTCCTTGCATGTGAAGAGAGAAGCGGAAGAGAAAAAGATATTTGTAATAAAGAAGCAAGTGCGATTCCCAATGGCAAACAATAACATAGCTTCGCACTCACCCACTCACATAGTCACGCGTTAGCAAGCCTCGTAAGTTGTTTGTATTCAAAAATTGAAAGTATTGTAAAATTCAATCCTTGAGGGCCGTGAGGGCATTGTTTCTCATGGAGGGCATCATCGGCAACAACAAGCATGCAAAAGCTTCGTCAACATCAAGCAAAAAGTGGCTAGATAAGATCTCTCTCTTTTTCTCATAAAAGCTACATAAATTTGCTTTATGAATCAAATACGTGCACATCGAATTCAATATACAAGGCACATTGCACGTTATATCTTGACTCGTTCATTGGTGTCGTAGTATCATCTCGCTCTTTTGTCATTTAGCACAAAGCTTGTTTAACATTTATGTGTGTATACATCATCAGCACTCCGTCATTGCAACACCGCGTTTGTCGGAAAGATTCATAGCACACATTCCTATCTACTAGTGCCTTCTCCTTTGGGGTGTGGGGGGAGTGTAGCTCCATTCTTTATTGGGTATCTGGGGGGATTGTCGGGTTTTGTCCTCTTTGCCTTGCTCCTCCAGATATTTCCCAAACACCACATCAGCCATACCCCCCTAGTTTCACTTTTTAAAGGGAATATTCTCATACTCTCTCTCTCTTACTTTTTTACTTTTCTCATACTTTCTCTCTTACTTTTTAATTTTTTTATCTTCACTCTCTACAAATTGAATCTTTCTTGTTGTTAGTTTGAAATCTCTTTCCTCATTAACTCCCACCATATCTCCCTTCCACATCAGCAAAACATTCTCGTGTTTAGGTGGGCCCCAAAAAGCAAAAAAATTTAATTTTCCATTTTTTTAACATTTTAAGGTGTAAAAAACACCACCTAAGCAATAAGTATGATGAAATATTTTTTTCCCTCCAAAAATCTTGTAATTCAACAGTCACATCAGAAGCCTACCAAGAGATAGTACATTCATAACTAATTGTTCGGTCTCCACGACTCCATAAACATAACTAACTGTCAGGAATAACCACTACATCCATGAGATCCTGAAACTGTGGGACCTAAATTTTTTTTAAATTTTTTTTCTCATAAATGCAATTTATTGATGATGTTAGTATATTTGTATATCAAAAATATCATTTTTTACTAAAAAAATGGATTTGTGTTAAACCTCCAACAACAAACCTCCAACAGCAAAGTTTTAACAGTCTCTCTCACTCACTCTCTCTCTCTCTCTCTCTCTCCCTCCCTCTGAGGATCTCTCTGCTTTATCTTCTTCCTCTACTTAGCTATGGAGCCTTTGCAAGCTATGTGTGTAGCCCCTTGTGAAGCTAGAAAACGGAAGGTTGATTTACACATTCGTATTCTTGAAGATTATGGCAGCTCTAAAAAAACCCATCCTACTGATACACAATCTGTCTAAGCTCTAAGGATAGCTAAGGAGAAAAGTGTAGATCTTTGGGTTGATGGGCATCTCTATCCAAACACTCCTTTTCACGATTTATCAACTTTTATGCAATTTGTTGGTGAAGGAGAGCTTGGCTTGTTAGGATACTACAGAAGATAGACTACAAGTGGAGCTTAGCAAACCCATATTCTCCACTCTCAATTGCAAGCATCACAATTCACCCTTTTACAATGTCAAGAAAGACTTAAAACCTTATGAGATAAAATGAAAGAGATCCTCGCAGAGAATGTGGAGAATGATGCAAAGATTCAAAGGCTTGAGGAACTTATCAAACGACTCAAAGAGCAATGCCAAATGGTGCTCGTGAACGCAAAGACATTGGATGATATAGAATCTCTTGCGTTTAAAGGTGGAGAATGAAAGAAAAGGATTCGTACAACAAAGTAAGTAACATAAACTTTCATTATGCACTCATCACTGAACAAAATAGTCATGATTTGTGTTCTGCGTGCCAGGAATTTTCTGCAAGAGGGATTGAAGGATTTGGTCAAGACCATTCTGAATACCAAGGATATTCTCTTAATTATTACTGACCCTCATCATCCTAAAATAAGCCAAGCTATTGTCAGCAATGTAGTAAGCGAGATTATCACCTCCATCGATTCTTCATCAGTTCAACATGCTTGTGATGCAGCTGGAATCAGCATGAAAGGGTACCAAGCAATCTATTAGGATGTAAAAGATGCATTTTTAAGACAAGGAATCACTGGCTCTTTTTTTCCTACACTCAAGGTGATTCACAATGTCAAGCGTATTAATAATCTCAATTACAATACTTAACGGATTACATAAGTGTATGTTTCCAAAAAACTCATATACAAGATACAGGGTAATAAAAACCTATGGAGCTAGGAGCTATCTAGATCTCATGCTATGCGATTGGTAATAAAGGGTAATAAAAATCTATGGAGCTAGGAGCTATCTAGATCTCATGCTGTGAGATTGGTAATAAAGGGTAATAAAAACCTATGGAGCTAGGAGCTATCTAGGTTTCATGCTATGCGATTGGTATTGTTCCTTGTGGCTCCAACTCCTTCGCTTCTCATATTTCCATTGCTATCAGTAGCTATGTTTGCACCATCATTTCGAGTTATATGATCCTAAAACATTAAAAAACTAACATAAGTGAGAATCAATTTTGCAAAAACAAGGGATCATTAGCACTTTATTTCCTACACTCAAGGTGATTCACAATGTCAAGCGTATCAATAATGATGATGTGCAACGTGCTATAGAACAGTTTTATAACGTTGAGGGCACACTAACATTAGACAGAGGGTCGAGCAGAAAGAAAAGCAAGACAACAAGTAGAGAATTTCACTATGATGTTTACAATAACATCTTTGTTCATATTGAGGGACTACAATAAGCTATGGTGAAGTTCTATGGTCTTTCACCAAAAGGTGAGAGCTTGCAATTGCTACTATTCATGTTTTTGAGTATAAAATGAAGACGATTATTTTGTTTTGAATATTGTAAATTATCGTTTATTTAGAGTTTTAGGGAGCACACTTTCATTTGTGCTCAAGCTAGATGAGTGCAAAATTGTGAAAGGTTGAAAACTGGAACGTATGAGCATTACGGTCATGAATGAGGCCATGATATGTGCATGGGAAAAGACTACCAAACCAAGTTTTAGTGTGCAATCTGAGAAAGAGGTCTGGTGGCTTGGTGCATTCGAGGTACCGAAGGAGACACATGAGGTATTGACATGGATGTTTGAAAGGACTCCCTGGATAACACATGTAATCGGAAAGCAAATTGATGGTCAACACTTAGATGTAGAAAACATAGGAAAGTTCAAGGTGGATTGGCATCTTGGGAGAGATTTGAAGACAATTAAATGCATGATGGCTTGTGCTCAAGGCGCGACATCAAGATGGCCTTGTCCATACTACAATACTCAAATTGATATTCCTAGGCAGAAAAAGACAAATGAAAAAGGTATGCAGAAGGTTGGTTCTGTTGGGAAGGATGCCTCGAATGGTCCCAAAAGGGAAGAAGCAAAACAGGAAGATGCAGTAGATCCAACCAAGTCAATTGACGATGAAGATGAGGAACAACCAAATGCAAGATGGGTGGAAGGTGTCATGTCTCCTAATATGCTAGGAGAACCAAATAGGAATTCAAATTGGAGCCCCATCATTAATTTTCCACTAACGAGACAAATATTTGCTTTTGCACACTTCATGCATTCATGAGAATCTTTGATTGATTGCTTAAGTGCCATATCAATTATGCATTCACAATGCCTACACAAGAGAGAAAAGTTGCAGCCCTTGGTAAATTAGAGCATCTTTTAAATTCTCTCGGTTGCCATGGCAAAAACGTGAAAATTGAAGTGAATAAGTAGGCCTCTGGTATGTCATACGAGGTTGCTCAAAAGGTCTCCATGAATGGAGCAAAGACAAGGAGATTTTTGGAGAAGCCAGGAAACATAGAGAATTCAAAGAAGACTTGGGGACTCTGGAGCGACCTATGTGGAATCACCACAAATGTAGATTGTCCAATGCTAGCTCTTGTAAATATGCACAAGTAGCCTTGGATAAATTTCAATAATATGGTTTGCTTATGAATCAAAGTAGCATAACTAGGCATCATTACAATAACATATCATAACTAGGCACCTAAGAACAAGCATCATTCCAATAACATACCGTAGAATTCACCAAAAGTGTCCTAGATGTTTGGGGAGAGAGTAAAGTAACACACTACATGGTAAGTTGTACAATAAAAAAATAAGCTCGTGTTTTAACTTAGACTTTTTCTAATTAAATTCTATTGTCATGTGTACAACACATAGTTTATGTGCATGGTGTGTGTTTCATGAACAAGTATGGATCGCTCGACATGTGGAGTACCCAAGGGATGGAGAAATCACATTATAAAGCAAGAGGGGTTTATTTTAAAAATACAAGACATAGAGGTGGAGCTTGTGCAGGAGGAACATGTAAACTATCTACAAGAGATGTTCAATTGGTTTTATCGCACAACCTTTGGAAGAGTATTGGTTAGGGAGCACGCCCAACAATCAAAGCATGCGCAAGAGGCATGCAAGGCTGCAAAAAGTCATGCTCGGCTTGAATGGTTGCAGACCATTGCAGACCAATGCTTCCCATAGGCATGGTGCTTTGGCGTGCACACGCATGAGGAGACAAGGGAGGCGTTGGGTTGTGCATGCACTAACACAAATCTGGATGTAATAAGACTAAGAAAATAAGTTTAGTTAGGTTCTTTTTTTACCCTTAAAAAAAATTATTAATAGTTGCTTCACTCACTTCACTTTCATTTCACTTCTTTAGAGAGCTTGAGCTCAAGATCTACGTAGGCACCCACGTAAGGACACCATCACATCACCACGTTAGCACTGTAGGCATGGTCGTACATGGATATGGCACACACCAAGAACACCCCACGTGTTACCATGCCTTCACAAAACATAGTGCAAGGTACCCAACGACCACATACTGGTGACACCACGGAAGAGTGTGACCCCTGGGATTTTAGGACATGCCCAACAGGATCACCAAAGTCTAGCCTTCCTCCCACAGCAACACCAACGTGCACACACATGCAGACCCTTCTAGTGGGAGCAAGCACGTGAAGGACACCCCAAGGAAGAGTGTGACCCCCCAACTGGATCACCAGAGTCCAGCCTTCCTCCCACAGCAACACCAACGTGCACACACATGCAGACCCTTCTAGTGGGAGCAAGCGCGTGAAGGACACCCCACGGAAGAGTGTGACCCCCCAACTAGATCACCAGAGTCCAGCCTTCCTCCCACAGCAACACCAACGTGCACACACATGCAGACCCTTCTAGTGGGAGCAAGCGCATGAAGGACACCCCACGATGCATCCACCTCAGAGATCAAGACAGAGACTCCGATGATGAGCACTTTGACTGGGTTAGTGAAAACATTCCTACATTGCACACCACCATAGGTGGCAAGACCCTACTACCAGGATAGGGTCCCCTACCAGGAGGAACTTGATACATAGGTACCATAGCAGCATAGGAGGAGGAGGATTTAGACTATGAGAGAGATCAAGGGGAGGTTACTGCAAGTGTGCGTAAGCACCAAAATGTCAAGCTCTTAAAGCCAAGGAAGTCCCAACCTTGCCAACGCACCAACACAACATCCAAGGAGAAGGATGCACCAAGGGAATAGGGCTCTACAAGAAATCAAGTTTTATCAGAGGAACACTGCGTTACTGATAAGAAGAACCCCTTTCACTTGCACAATCAAGGAGATTATCCAATGATATAGAACAGAGTTCCGTGTGCAAGGGATTACCCTTGAAGCATTGCAATAAGCCGCCCGAGGCTTACCTTGTTCGGCTTTTTGAAGGACACCAACCTCCTTGCAATACATACAAAGCATATTACCATTTCTGTGCCAAGGACATGCAAACTAGCTCAGCGTATTCGAGGCGAGCGCGATATGATCTAGAGATCTTAGATGTTAACCTGCTTCTTGAAGCAACGCTTTTGTTTCAAAACCCCCTTTGTAATAACAAGCCTATCTGGCTTTCATTTGTAACCTTCTTTTGATAATTTAAATTTTAAGTTTTGCTTACAATTTCTCGGTGTCATAATGTTTGTTTAACATGGAGTGTCTATCATGTGTGAGTTTGTCTCTCAAGTCATCATAAATGCTCCTGGAGGGCTAAGGAAGCTATGCCAGAACAATGCGAATTTGGCCTCTGCCGATGTAGGGGCTAAAAATTCACACTGTTCTGACACCTCCCAAAAATACATTGTTTGTCATCCAATGCATCAGAATTGCTCCTCAAGGGCTGGTGAAGCTGTGCCAGAACAGTACCAATTTGGGCTCTACAGCAGCAGCGACGGTGCAGGCTCAAAGTTCGCATTATTTTGGCATTGCTCCCCCAGCCACTCAGGATCATTTTTGATGCATTTATAATGAGGTTGAGTATACTAATTGTGAGAAACAGTAGTTTACAAGATAAAAACACCTTTAATCATGTGTAAAAATACATTGTTTGTCATCCAATGCATCAGAATTGCTCTTGGAGGGCTGGTGAAGCTATGCCAGAACAGTGCAAATTTGGGCTCTACACAGTGCGGTGCAGGCTCAAAATTCGCATTGTTCTGGCACTGCTCCCCCAAGCCCCCCCCCCCCCCCCCTTCCGAGGGTCATTTATAATGCATTTACAAAGAAATTGAGTACACTTATTGTGAGAAACAGTAGTTTACAAGATAAAAACACCTTTAATCATGTGTAAAAATACATTATTTATCATCCAATGCATCAAAATTTCTCCTGGAGGGCTAGGGAAGCTGTGCGAATTTAGGCTCTACACAAGCAACAGTGCAAGCTCAAGATTCCCACTATTTTGGCATTGCACCCCCAGGCCCCCAGGATCATTTTTGATGCATTTACAAAGAAATTCATGGTACAAGCTAGAAAAAACATTGATTTACTTGATGAAAATAAGTTTCCAAAAATTGTATTATATTCACAATAAGAAGTGATACATCATCTTCACAAAAGCTTTCTTACAATATTGAGCTTCCTTCTCTTATTATCGGGCAAAGTGTGCTCAAGGAGTGATTGGGCTATTTCTTGAGGATTCTATCTGCCTATGCTTTTTGCTATACCTATACGAGCAAGAAGCTTATCCTTAAATCCATAACCAAAAACATCAAAGGCACGGGATTTTTTAATTAAAACTATACATTTGGTGCTCGTCGGCGCCATAGAGGCAACACAGAGCACCTTAGAGAGGGCTTTCAAAAAGAAGAGAGTGAAGGTAGATTGAGGGGTGTAGTCCTTGTGGATGATGGTGATGCCATCCACAAGAAGCTGACCAAGATAGTGCGCCAACACAGCATCATGTCCAAGGACCTTGGTCTGGTCTCTGCTCTACCACCACCTCTCCTAGCGAATGCGTCAATTTCGACCACCCTCTACAATCAAAGGAAAATTTAAAATATTTTCCTATACATAATTACAAATGTTTCTAAGTTGTTAAAGGTCAATTATTACCTCTTGCTCAATGTCTTCTTTTGCCAAAGTGCTGGTGGGAGCGGAGAGGTCAATCGAAGACTTAGCCTCATCGACCTTTTTAGCTGATTTGGTCTCCTCCATCACTCCAGTAGAGCAGGGGTATCCTTTTCAGCCTCTAGCTTCTCTTGTAAGGTTGTGAATTCTTCCTTTGGAACTAGGGCTTGCTCCGCGGTCTCAACCACACTATCCTTGACCAAAGCAATTGTCTCTGCAACAATAGATTCTCCAAGGGGTAATATGACACTATCTAGGTGAGGATCGAGGCTTGACATATCAAGGTCCACCTGCATATAATGCCCAAGGATTGATCCATTATCAAGCTAGCTCCCTTTTCAAGGTCATGAAGAAATAACTATTCTTCACCTTCCACCACAATGGTGCTCAAGAGATAACTATTCTTCACCTTCCACCACAATGGTGCTCAAGAGATTGATCTCACGCTTTGGCAGCACCACCTTGCTCTCCTCGACGAGTGGGGAAGATGGCCCTGCATCTTCCACTACAGCGAGCTATTCAGCTACAGATTGTGCACCCTCTGAAAAGTTCTCTGATGCAAGTTGCTCTTCCACGTCAGCACTCGTACTACCTAGTGCCTTCACTTCCTTGTCGTCCCTCAAATACCCTGCAACTGCAATGCAAGCATCTCTACCTCCTCATCCGAATCCTCATCGCGCTGATGAGGAATGCAAAAGTGGTGAGCCACGAGAGGAACCTAGTTCCTAAATTGCCCCTCCCCAACCTCTTCACCTCCTGCTTAAAGGTACATTAAGCTCCTGCAGGGATGCAGATGTCGATGAAGCATTCAAGGTGCTAGATGTAGGGGCGGGCATATTGTTGAATGTTCTTAAGCAGCTCAATAGGCAACCATCGATCATTGGGGGCAATGGGGAAAGGAGATGGAGTGGGGAGCCAAGTATTGTTCCATGTATGCAATCTGCGTCTCATAATGTTAGGACGCAAGGGCGAGCGACTTTTCAAAGTTGACTTCACAAAAGAACATGGCAAAGAGCTCGCTCTTGCCAGCCCACGGGGTGGTGGAGAGGAACTCACAGAAGTCGTCAAAGTGGGTAGCCATGTGTGAATGCAAAGAGATAGTGTGAGCTCGTGCTTGGTTTCTATCGCATGAAAATGAGAAAGAAGGCACCTTTGGCCTATTTATAGTTAAAATTTAAAGTTTGGCCTTCTCACACTAGACCGCTAGACAAAAAAAATCACGGTTTGCAAAAATATTAAGATTTCAATTAAATAAAGAGGGGTTAAAAAAGAGCCTGCTACAAAATTACAAGCATGCCATCTAATCTAAAATTGTTATAATGTCTTCATTTTTTGCCTTTTGTGACATTTACTTCATGTTGATCTCCATCTCCTTGTTGACTTGAAAGCTCGTCATTACCTTCACCTCGATCCTAAAACTCTTGCCCCTCATGTGTATGAGAACAGAGGCTATTTTCCCATATACCCAATTCATCTTCAAGCTCTTCCACATGCCTAATATGTGTTGCTAGGGCTATGCAACTTGCTCTGCTGAAAATTCAAGGTCCCCCATTTGCCATAATTTTGAGACCATGGCTGTCCACTCCTTATGCTTCCCAATCTGTAAAAATATAGAAAGTGGCACAATAACCAAAAATTGTAAGGGTTAATTCTAGACATGTAGTGGAATCAGATATACCTTTCTTCTCATCAACTTGAAACTTGACTCTTCCACAATGTCAAAGCCCAACTAAAAAGTAACATCTTGTTCAAAATTATCCAAAGTAATATTTACTGTTAAATACCAATAGTAGTTAAATAGTAACAAATAGATCTATCAGTACTAAATAATTGTAATTACACTACAACTTATCTTCTTAAAAGGTTTTGCACATGCCATTTAGTACTGAAACCTATTATCCATTAAGTACTATATCAAGTACTAAAAGTAGTGCTAAGTAATACTAATAGAGCCATTCAATACTAATTAGTAACATCCTGCACTAAATAGAACCATGTATTAAATACTTTTATCTATAGTGTAGTACTATAGTACTTAAACTTGTCTTGTTACATAGTACTAATTAGTGCTACAATATACTATGTAACTAGTACTAAATAGTGTTGCATAGTACTAGATGGTATTGATGATTGGAGATAGTAGTATATAATACTATTATGTTCAAAATTGCATTATATTAATCTAGACAGTAAAGATAGTAATAATAGTACTCATAGTATTCATAGTGCTATTAGGACTAATACTACCTCAAAATACTATTAGTTTTAATAGTGCGCATAGTGCTATTAATACTAATAATAATATTAGTGCTAATAATAATATTAGTACTAAATAGTACAATTACAATAGACATAGTACTAATAGCATTGAGAGTGCTAATAGTCTTAATAGTACTCATATTACTATTAGTACTAGTACTAATCACAACACTATTAGTAATATTAGTACTAAATAATGCAATTACAATACAGATAGTACTACATTATATTATGTAACTAGTACTAAATAGTGTTGCATAGTATTGGATAGTATTGATGCTTTGAGAGAGTAGTACATAATAATATAGTAATCTAGAAAGTACAAATAGTACTTATCTCATTAAGAGTACTAATAGTACTATTAGTACTAATTATACTCATAGTACAATCATTATAGAACACTTCACCATAGGGGCTAGGCAACTCAATGGGTATTCTGAGAGCTGGGATGTGATCCTCCATGTTATACTCATAGTACAATCATTATAGATAGGGGCTAGGCAAAATGACTGTTCTGAGAGTTGGGATGTGATCCTCCATGTTGTCGATTACCTCTCCAATATAAGCTTGTGTAGTAGGTCTAAGGTTTACTTCTTGACGTTGTTTAAGTTTGCCTTGTCTTTCCCTTGCCTCCTCTTGGGCTTGGGTCTTTATTTGAGTGGCCCTTTCCTTGGTGGATTTCTAGTCATGAGAGGCATGTAAGGATTCTTCGCTAAGAGGACTATAGTATTTTTAAAAAAACTTACTACCATTAAGAAAACCAATAGTTTCAACTCTGTCAATACAAATAGTACCTTGTGGAGTAACTTCAAAAATCCTAAATGCTCTCTTTCCAATATATTTAAGCCTTTTCTTCATTCCAGACCCCATATATAAGTATAAGATCTCCTACCACCTCGATCTCTTTGTCCTTGAGATTTTGGTCAAACCACTTCTTTCTTTTGTCCTTTTCTGTCAGTATGTGTTGCACTATAAGTCACCTTTCTTCTATAAGTTGTTCTAAAACAATCAACTAGTCAGCCAATTCATTACCATCTAGCTTTTCACTTACATCTTCCCTTAAGCTAGGGATCATGAACTCCCAAGGCATTACTATCCCAAGTCCATACACCATCTTAAATGGCGTGCAACCAATTGCAACTTTGTATGGGGAGGGAGCGACATGGGATCGTGTTGATGTTGAAGCTTGATGCACTAACTCGGAGTCTAATCTCTCATAAGCTTTATGGGCCTATCCCACCATAAGGTTCTTTATCTTCAAGCTCCACATTTGCATCTACCGCCATACCGAACCAACTACCCATAAGGGCATCAGCAGAGCCATAGACTACCCTTAAGTGGGTCCCTAAAGCCTCTTCACTAGTTCTCAATCACCAACCTACTAGTAAAAAACCTTGGACGCCCCATCTCGCAAAAAAAAATCAATCCAAACTATAGGTTATCTCTTGATGGAGTCCAACTTGTCTTCTTAAAGCTCAAGGCTACTACTATGAGGGTAACACATGTATTTGGGTGCCAAAGAGGATGCACATGTCAATAGCCTCAATAGTCAACATACATATCAATCGGCCAATCAACAGTCTCTGCCAACCCTAATGCTATAGTAGAGAAGGGAAAACAAATTTATATACCTCCATTGCGAACATCCCACAAGATTTTGATTCCAAAATCTCTTTAAAAGATGTCATACCCCTTAAGGAAAAGAGACTATGATAAAGCCTCTAGTTTTCGTGAGTCATTTATAAGTTCTTCAATGCCTACTCAGCCTATGGGGTCCCTTGCACTAAAAGTAGGGGCTAGTGACAACCTCGTCTCCTTCCCATAAACCTCCTCTAGCTAGAAGCACACATGAGAAAATTGTAAGATTTCTCCCCAGTACCTCAAGATGTCCAATATCTTCCCCCTGTAATCAATTCTGTCTTCAGAATAATAAAAGATCTTGTTTCTAGAGAGAGAAAATATTCTAGAGAGAGGTTATTCAGATTTTAGATATTTTTGGATGGAAAAATATATTCTTATTAAAATAAATTCCCCCGAAATAGAAGTTCAAAAAGATTTTCAGAAGGTGCATTAGAAATAATTTATAAGATGTTCAAAAGGCCTTATCCTAAGGGTTCAATTTTTCTGAAAATTTTAAATTAAGGTTCTGAGGGGCCAATCAGATTCATCCAAATGTATGGAGGAGATAAATTGAAGAAATAAAGAAAATCCCCCCCAAAAATGAGTAAATACTCACATAAGATGAAGAGTGGACTAAGGACCAAAGGAAATACTAAAAAAATAAATTTTTGACACCTCAAGAGTGGGGATTCCCCCTCATGATGGATGAAAGCGCCTATTTCACATGTGTGGTGGAGTTTTAAATTCTCAAATATTGAGATATTTCATCTCTCCTCTCTCTGAATTCAAGTCTAGTTCTAAAAACTAAGCTAAACTGACCCAAAAATGGTCAAAATTTGACCAAACTGAGCTGGAAAATTCTACAATCAGTTTTCTTGGATAGAAGCCCACTTTTTCCTATAAATAAAACTTTTCCCCCTTTGTAGAAGCTTAATAGTGTTTCCTCTTCAAAAGAATTGGTGGCCACTCTTAACAAGCAAACAAGAGTAGATCCCTCAAACCATCAAGCCAAAGGAAAGCTCACAGAAATTCAAGTAAGCTAGAAATCCTACTTTTTCTTTATTCCTTTTAATGGTTTTCTAATTTTTATTTTCTTAAAATGAAAAAATGATGTTATGCCTTGTCGAAAAGGCTTTCCCCCTCTCTTCATTCTTAAATTCAGCCTTTCTTTATCTTAGATAAGTAATCAAATTGTTAGAATTAAATTTTTCATATTGTTTATCTTTTAAAAGTGAAATTTGATTGGTTTTGAATGCTTTAAACCATTTGGGATAATTTTTAAGTAACTTGAGGATAGAAAAAATTAAAAAATGGTCAGCCATACAAAGGAGGTTATGGCAATTTTTTTTTGAAATTTTGTGAAATAAGTTTTATCTTTTATTATTCAAAAAGAGTAATCCCCACCATTTGTGTATTCTAAAAGTGTTATTTTCATTCTAGGCATAGAAAAATGCATAGTAGAAATATTTTTATTATAAAAGTGTTATTTCCATTAAAATTTAAATTCTATGAATAGAAAGATGCATATTGGTTATGTTTTTATTATAAAAGAGTGATTTTCATTAGATTTAAATTCTATGCATAGAAAGATGCATAGTGGATTTTTTTTATTATAAAAGTGTGATTCTCATTAGAATTAAATTCTATGCATAGAAAGATGCATATTGGAAATAAATTTTTTATTATAAAAGTGTTACTTTCACCAATTTTGATTTTTATGCATAAAATGATGCATAAAAGAATTTTTTATTATTATAAAAGTGTTACTTTCATCAAATTTAATTTATATGCATAAAATGAAAATAACAGAATTTTTTATTATTATAAAAGTGTTACTTTCATCAAATTTATTTTTATGCATAAATAGATGCATAAAAGAATTTTTTTATCATAAGAGTGTTACTTTCATCAAAATTGATGTTCATGCATAAATAGATGCATAAAGATTTTTTTTAATTATAAAAGTGTTACTTTCATCAAAATTGATTTTTATGCATAAATAGATGCATAAAAGAATTTTTTATTATTATAAAAGTGTTACTTTCATCAAAATTAATTTTTATGCATAAATAGATTCATAAAAGGATTTTCTTTTATATAAAAGTGTTATTTCCATAGAAGTTGGATTTTATGCGCATAAATAGATGCATACAAAATTTTTAAATCAAAATAAGAGTTCTCTTTAATCCTATGTTTAAATCCCATGAATATTGGTAAATGAATTTAAGTAAATGCTCTGTGAGAGAAAATTCTACCGTTTCATATTCTCTAGGATGGTAATGAGAAAACTCGGAAAAACTATCGAAATCGGAATTTTAGATAAATGATTAATTTATTTCTCATAAGAATTCGTGATTAGTTTTGAATTCACTTAAGAAAATACTCAATGAATGAAATTCAGTAAAGTAGTAATTAAAATATTACCCTTCGAGAAAGATAGTTCAGGAGAACCTTTCCAGACTCAAACCCTGAATCAGACTATGACCCTGAGTCAGTTTCAAGAAAAGACAATGTAACTAGTTCAGAAAAATTCACTCAAATCACCCACCGAATCTGAAACTAAGTTGAGACCCTTTGATTTTAACTTGAGAATCAAGGTTACAGAATTCGAGGAATTCTGTTTGGAATTCAAACCTGCGATCAAAAAGTCTTGGGATATGGATTTAAGATATACTCATTGTATTCAAAAGAAAATCAAAACTGCAAACTTGCATAGAAACCCTGTTTTCTTAAAGGACTGTCTTACGCCAGAATGCTGGAGAGAGCATTGGTATATGTGTTTTTCTAAGGGAAGTTCGGTTGCAACAGCTAGCAAGGAGTGTTCAAAGGACGGCTCACACAACAAAAACTTACCCAAGTCTTGGACCAGCGTGGGTATGGTGAAAAATGGTGTGCTTCCGGTACGATGGGCAAGGGCCGACGAAGCGGTCTGTGAGTGAAGTGCCAGGACACCTAAGGAGGATCCTGGAGAGTTCTGACCAGGCGACGCACGAGCTCGCGGTGCTTAGGACACCCATATGTTTGTCGTGGAAGATATATATCTGTATGATGATGAGAAAATTATTGTAATCTGTTACTAGATCTCGTTGCTGACTTGCTGGTCTCAACGGAGAGTCCAGAGTGATACTGTTTTGTGAGAAAAAGGATTGAATGGAAATTTTGAGTTATGACATCTGTAACCAATAATTGTTTATCAATGGATTGTTTTTAAAAGTTAAAGTTTAAAGAGGAATGTGTGTGTATCTGTATTCTAAAGCAAAAGTTAAGAAAGGCATTTAATTATGGGTGGGTGAGTACTTGTCTAATTCTACTAATTCCAGTGATTGGGCGGTGGCTAACCCATGGGCCGGATGGGGTTAGGCTGGAATCAGTAGAGTTTAAATAATAAAATTGATTAATAGGAATACGCTTAGAACTCGAGTAGTTAAATAAAAGCTTGAAGACTTCTCTAATGAATAGATCAATGGGTGTGCCTGATTCAATTAGGAAAAAAGCGTTGATCCCTTCAAGTAATAGTTTCCCTTCTATCTCATTTATTGAGATGAGGTTAGTTCAGTGTCTTGACCTCGTTAGAAAAATTTCTTAAGAAAATAAATGGTGGAATCGTCCCCATTTTTTGGGCATGGAAAATTTTCCCAGTTTCAGTTTTTGGAATGACCACCAGCTTAGTCTTATGCCCAGACATTCGAGGGCGAGGCCCTCAGTGGCAAACCCTACCCCGCGTAAGAGGGAGCTGCTTCCGCTACCAGCTGGGAATCCGGTGTGCGAAGGGGGTAGTTGGCATCCCACAGTTGGTATCAGAGCACTGTTATAAATTTTACGTAACAGCAACAGAAATTGCTTAAAATTTTAAAGTAAATCTGGGAAATAATGTTTTCACTTGTTAATATTATGTTGAATGAACTTCAAAAATTGAAAACTCATAAATTGATTTGGAAAATTTATAGATGGATACCCTGAATCTATTTGGCATTCCTGAACTCTTCCAGAGTCAGGATATGATAGCCTTTGCATTTGAGCATCTCATTAACTCTGCTACGACCCGAGTAAGTAGAGTGAGACTCGTACGTCATTTTGAGAGTCTTTACTTTCCTAATTCTATTGAACGACGTCGGTATATGTATTAATGTCAGTACCAGTCAGCATTAGAGGCTTAGGCAAAATATTTCCTTAGTTATGATTCTAATAAGGCTAGGGCTTGTTCAGCATGTACAACTCTTTGATCATTCACCCACGAACTTCAGAATTTCATGCCGAGTTTTTAGGATTCTTAGCCGCTTTATCCCTAGAAGTAGAATTACAGCACCTCTTTTTGTAATGAATTGTATGTACCATGGTATGTCTCCTTTGCAATTTCGCTTCTTTATGCATACACGATTGAGGCAGTGATTTTGGGAGCCATGATGCTTTATGTATATATCGAAAACTTTTGATAATAAACGATGTTTTGCAAAAAAAAAAAAAATTTATTTTCATGATTGTGAGTATGGTTAATAAAATTATCAGAATAGATCTTGTTTCATGAAGTATGATGAAATAATTATATGTTTAAAGAATAAATTACAAAAATTAAATAATCATAAATCTGTTATCAAAGTTAAGTTGACAAAAATCTCGTTTTGTCAGAGTCATGAGGCGCGCAGCCCGTGCAAGCAATCGGATCCTTTAACACATGACGAAGAGTTAGATCCCGATGTTCGAAAAGCCCTACCAAAAATCCCAACCTGGTCCCTTCAAGGGTGAAGGGGAGCAATTAGGTGAAGTAGTGGAGAAGTGGATTGAGACTATGGAAGAATATGATATAACTGGCTACAATGAGAGAAGCAAGATGGCTCTCGCCAGGTTCAAGATTGTGGAAATGGCGAGGGTCGCTTGGAGGAATCACTGTGAGACTAACCGTCTTGACCAGAATACCCAGACCTGGACCGATCTTAAAGCTTACCTCAGAAAGAGGTTTTGTCCTCCGGGCTTCCTTGAAACTAAAATGGATGAGTTCTTGGAACTAAAGCAGGATAGCCATAAAATTGAAGAGTACCATCAAGCTTTTGCCCTTCTCCTCAAATATTTCGTGCAAGTGGATGAAGAGCAGCTAATGGCGAGATTCATTTGAGGAATGAACGAGCCATTGGACACCTTATTGAAGAATGATAAACCTGTCTCAATGGCCGAAGCTGTAAGAATGGCAAAGGACTTTGCCAAAGCCTTTGTTGTTAAGGTCCCGCCGCCGAAGACTACACCCTCTAACTTTAAAAGATTTCAAACCCCGAGAAGTACTTTAAACTTTCCTCCCCCAAAGAGGGAGCAAGGCCTAAATCAAAATCAGGATATTGGGAGATTCAGAAGTGATGGAAGACCCTTCCCACATAACACTTTCTCAGGAGACACACCTCTTTCAAGGATTCGGAGGGATGAGCTCAGAAGTGAGAATCGGTGTTTTGGATGTCAGGGTTCTGGTCACCAACTGAAAGACTGCCCAACTCCTGCCATGTCATGTCAAGGGGACAGGGAAGTCAAGGATCGAGAGTGTAGAGACCAGCCCCGTCCTATCAAATCAGGCTCCATCTCATCAAAAAATCAGGGCAATCTCAGGAGAACTCTAGCTCAGCCATCTGCCTCTATCGTCTAGAGTAGCCTCAAAACTCCTTCCCAAAACTGGGGCAACCAAAGAGAAAGAGTTCCGCCTTAGACTGTAGCAGCCAAAGCAGTCACGATAGCAAAAGTAGTGGAAGAGAAAAGAGGACATATTTATGCAGCAATTGAAGGGCTAAATTGCCAATTCTCCGTCATTCATACTTGAGCTAAGTATCAGGGTAAGCCTTTTAAGCTTTTGATTGATTCAGGCAGTACTCATTCTTTCATTTCCCCAGGATGCTTGTGTAAGTTAGTCTTAGAACAGAAATTGGGGAAACCTATGTAAGTTGAATTGGCCAGTGGGAAGATTCTTTTCACTCACCTTGAGACAGATCGTATTTAGTTCAATCTAGATGGGAATTTAACTGACTGTAAGTTCAGAGTTATACCTTTGGGAGTTTTCGATGAGATCCTTGAAATGGATTGGCTCCACAAAAATCAAGCTGACATTCACTGTCATAATGGAACCATTTCCTTCTATGACCACACGGAAATAAAGTTCAAGGAACCGAAATTTCAGGATCCCTAAGTCTGCAATTAGTAAAAGCTTCTAAGTTACTAAAAGGACTTAGAAACAAGCAGCTCATTTATGTTGTCAAAATGAATCCAGTAGACACAAAGTTAAAAGCTAAAAAACTTGAATGGTTAAGTGATTATGATGATTTATTCCCAGCAGAATTAACAGAGATGCCTCCAGTTCGGGAAGTAGATCATGTGATAGAATTAACCCCTGGAGCTCAACCAATAACCCTGTGCATGTACAAAATGCCAGTTCTTGAAGCCTTCAAACTCAAGGAATAGCTTAGACAGCTAAGAACAAAGGTTTGTAAGACCCAGTGTTTCACCTTGGGGTGTGCCAGTTCTCTTTCAGAAAAAGAAAGATGCAACGCTAAGACTCTTTGTGGACTACAGAGGCCTCAATCAGAGAAAGTTAAGAATAAGTATCCTATCCCCCAGAATTGATAAGCTTCTACACAGGCTAAGTGGAGCCCAGATCTTCACAAAGATAGATCTCAAATCAGGGTAATATCAGATCTTCACAAAGATAGATCTTAAATCAGGGTAATATCAGATCAGGATTAATGAGCAAGATATCCCAAAGACAACCATCAATACTCGGTATGGGCATTTTAAATTCACTGTTGTCATGCCATTTGGATTGACAAATTCCCCAGCTACATTCAATCGCTTAATGCAAGATATTCTCAGAGAATACTTTGATGAACTTTTTCTTGTTTTCTTTGATGATATTCTGATTTACTCAAAGAATGCAGTTGACCATGAAACTCATATCAAAAAGTTCTTGAGATTCTAAGGAAGCATCAACTCTTTGCAAAAAAAGAGCAAATGCACTTTCTGTGTCAACCACGTTGAATACTTGGGCTTTCTAGTATCCAAAGATGGAATTTCTCCAGATTACGCCGCTAAAGTCCAAGCAATCATAGATTGGCTTGAACCAAAAGCAGTGAAAGAAGTAAGGGAATTCTTGGGATTGACTGGTTGGTATAGAATTTTTATACCAAATTATGCTCTCATAGCTTCCCCCCTGACTAATCTTCTCAAGAAGAATATTCGATTTCAATGGTGTGCCAGGTGCCAAGTGCCAGAGTGCTTTTGATAAGCTAAAGACCACCTTGGTAACCAATCCCATTTTGAAGCTGCCGGATTTCTCTCTACCCTTTGAGGTAGTAAACTGATGCCAGTGGTTTTGCCTTAGGAGGTGCACTCATGCAGGAAGGTCATGCAGTGGCCAACGAATCCCAAAAACTGAGAACGCATGAAAGAAATTATGCTATCCATGACCTGGAACTACTTTCAGTAGTATATGCCCTGAAGTTGTGGAGACATTACCTACTGGGACAAAGATTGATCTGACAGATCATCAGAGCTTAAAGTGGATCTTCACTCAGAAGGATCTCAACATGCACCAAAGAAGGTGGATGCAGACCCTGCAGGAATTTGATGAAGTGTGTGGATTGAAGAGAGAACGGAGCTTCAATGGTGGATGCTATGTAGGTGAGAGAGAGAGAGAGAGAGTAAGAATGACACAGTGTGTGGGTACAATAGTGTACCTCTTTTTGGTTTTTTGGATAGGTATATAGTACATAGAGTACAATGCCAGGCCTAGTGGTCAGGTACATTGCCCTTTATTTCCAACAACCTTCCCCCTAAAGGCAATGTGCCCAAAGGTAGAAGAAAAAGAATCAGCTAATTCTAAGTATGTACAAAGCTGAAGAGACTATACCCATCCAATCTCCATCATCTTTCGGCAATGGGCAAACCGCTCAGCTAGAAGACCCTTCATGTGAGAAGGTCTGCAGGGTTATCATCAATGTGTACCTTGACCAGCTCAATGCTCTTGCTGTCAAGTACCTCCCTGATGAAATGATACTTCACCTGTATGTGCTTTGTCTTTGCATGAAAGACAGGGTTCCGTGCTAACATGATAGCACTCTGACTATCACAGCGGAGGAAAGGAACCTGGCTAATACCAAGCTCAGTAATCAAACATGATAGCCATAAGGCCTCTTTGCATGCCGCAGTGGCAGCCACATACTCTGCCTCTCTAGTAGAGAGTGCAACACACTTCTGCAACCTAGATATCCAAGAGACTTATCCCCCTGTGAAGGTAAATACATACCCTGAGGTGGACTTTCTACAATCCACATGTCTAGCATAGTCTGCATCGGTAAAGCCAACGACAGATGACTTCTGTTTACCAAAGGAGATGCACAAATCCTTTGTGCCTTTGAGGTATCTCATGATACCTTTCACTGCTTCCTAGTGCTTCTTGCCAGGGTTTGCCATGTACCTGCTAACCATTCCCATTGCAAAGGCAATAATGTAAGGACGTGTAGCAACCATAGCATACATCAAACTACCATTAGCTGAAGCATACAGAATCTTGGCCATTTCAGCCTTCTTATCATCAGATGTAGGGCTCTCCTCTGCACTCAGTTTCAAATATGGAGGCAATGGAACCCCAATTGCTTGCTCCCCCTCCATATTGAAATGCTGCAAAACCTTGGATACATACTCCTATTGGGACAAATAGAGAAGCCCCTTTGGTCTATCCCTGAGTATCCGCATCCCAAGAATATGATTTGCATCACCAAGATCCTGCATGTCAAAGCTGCCATGTCGACTTTGCTTTAGAGAGTCCAAGGCATGAACATCCCTGCCTGCAATCAACATGTCATCCACATACAAGACCAATATTGTAGCAGATACAAAGTATCACTCTTTGAGCCTCTGGCAATAACCCTAGATCCCTTAGAGCACTTCCATTTTCCATCACCAAAGGTGGTATGAAAACCATCATCATCTAGCTGCCCAGTACTGATCAAGCTCTTCTTGAGCTGGGGTACATGCTGTACATTCTGAAGAGTAAAGACAGATCCATGCTGAAACTGCAGCTGCACACTGCCAATGCACGCAATGTCACATGCATAGTTGTCCCCCAAGTGGACAACACCATGTCTACCCCCCAGTGTAGTTTGAGAACCACTCACACAATGAGAAGTGACATGAAATGAGGCACTTGAATCCAAGATCCAGGTATACATGTCATCATCCGTATCTATTACCAAGGCATGTGCACTGAAGCAAGAAGAGACAAGGAGTACATCATTACCACTGTCGCTCTCATGGCTGACTACATTCACTTCTTCAATCTTGACACTACTCTTCTTAGCTAGCTGACTGTCCTTCTTCTCATCCTTGCTATCATCAGTCTTCTTACTCTTTCCTTTCTCTTTCTTCCACTTAAATCATTCCTGCTTAAAGTGTCCTTTCTTGCCACAATCGTCACACTCCACATCTTTCCTACGAGATTTACTGTGTCCTTTGCTTTCAGATTTCACCTCTGCTGAGACCTGCCTCTAGTATGCAAAGCACTGGACGACTTGTTAGATGCATTGTTCTGCTGATTCATCTCTTCCATAAGTAGAGAACTCTCTACATCAGAGTATAGCATCATAGCATTTGAGTTCCTCTTGCATGTCCTGAAAGTATCCCAGCTTTCAGGTAGAGTACATAACAGAAAAGTAGCCTCATCGATATTGAACTTCAAGGCAACTAGCTGGCTGAAAATGGAATGAAACTCCATGAGGTGTACAGACATGGTGGCTGTCCCCTCCTTCATGCGTAAATCCATCAATTTCTTTAGCTAATAGACTTTACTTGCAGCATTCTTTTGAGCGTACAATTCCTCCAATCGCTTCCAAATAGCATAGGTAGAATCGAGCCTTCTATGCTGAACAACAAAGCATCGAAAACTGAAAGCTCAATGGTCTAACAAGCCAGCTCATTCAGCTCATCCCAATCCTCTTGTTCTATGTCCACTGGTCGTGCTCCTTTCAGCTTGATAGGCTTCACTTGTTTCTTTTGAACCAAGACATTGTAGCACTCCTTTTGCCAAATTGCAAAGTTATGTGCCCCTTCAAGCTTCTTGATGTGCATATGATGACTACTGTCATTGTTGCCAGCCATAATTGTAGCTCAAATGACAAGAAGACAAGCCAAATCTGTCAAAAAACAAGTGACCAAGAAGAGATGCAAACTGACCACAGCAAGATCTGATGTTCATTGAATAGCACCAAAATGCCTGTATAGACTGATCTGTTTCAATGTAAAAATGAGGCATAAAGTATGTGCACCCAATGTCCAAGCATATGTCAACAATATCAGAACCAAAATAGTACATAAGGACCTCAATGGGAACCATCCAACTATCCAAAATACCCTCTCTATTATGGTACTTGCAAACTGTAATTTTCCAGCTAAGACAAAATGTCCCAAGCTCAAAATTATTCCCAGGTATATGACATCCAAGATAAGCATCTAGACATCACTTTGAGTACCCGAGATAGTGCCTACAACCAATAGGCGTATCATTCACTGGATAAAATTGCATTCAGCCCCTGCTATTACAGTAGTGAATTCACTATCAAAATGAGCAATGATAGTGCCAAAGTGAGCTTCAAATCAGTACCAAACGGTAGGCATAACATCCCATGACAAGTAGGCATCCATTTGGGCATGTATAAGCATCAAACAAACAATGCTATTCAAGCATATGCATGAACTATCAATGCTGCCCTATAAACTATTATGAACAGTGCAAGAAACTGAGTAAAACACTCCCAATGCCAATGCCAAGCTCGAATAAAATTCCAAGCTCAAGAGTGAGCTCTCAAGTATCCAATGATGGTCTTGGAGTTGCCAATGATGAAGGAGATGATCAAGATAGTGGGCTGATCTGCCTACAGCCAAGATCTGTATACACTATCCTTAGAAAACAGCCTCTGTGTTTTCAATTTTAGACCTACCTGCACTCCAAATCAGCTCACAAGTTCTTCCACAAAGTCGTAGAGCTCAAAGCGAGATTCATTTCATAAATAAAGTTTTTGAATCCGAGTTTTCTAGCTCAAGTTATGAGTAAAATAGTGACCTATGGTCAATCAGTCCAGAATTGAGACAGACTCATGGCTGCTGACGTGATGGCGCCTGGCTGGTTGGGAGGGCTGGAAGGCTACAATGACTCAATGCTAATGTGGGGGGGTCCCAAATGACCCTCCCAAGCTCCCTCTTGAAGCTCAGTGGCAATGGTAATGCTTATGCTTCACAAGAAGCAAAGAGACATGGCTGTCCTGTTTCCATCTTGAAGTGCTCTTCCAAAACAGCTCAAGACACACTCAATAATGCCCCAACTCTGCCCTGATGAGGTTCAAAGGTGCCCTGATAGATGCAAAAGCAAATGAGATCAAGACAAACCTCAATGGAGAGCTGCCATGGCTGCCATAGCTGTGAGCTTTCAAGCCGACCTGCTGCTCCCCTGCTGTGCAAGCTCCTGCTCCCGAATCCCGAGCTCTGATACCAGTTTGAAATCAAAGAGAGAACGGAGCTTCAATGGGGTGGATGCTATGCAGGTGAGAGAGAGAGAGAGAGAGGGAGAGAGAGAGTAAAAATGACACAATGTGTGGGTACAATAGTGTACCTCTTTATTGTTTTCTAGATAGGTATATAGTACATAGAGTACAATGCCGGGCGGGTAGGCCCTCTGGTCAGGTACATTGCCCTTTATTTCTTCCAACATTTGATTTTGAAATCAAGTACCGCCCAGGCAAAGAAAATGCGGTAGCAGATGCCCTCATTAGAAAAGCCTCCTTGCTTGCAATTACTATAGTGTCAAATCCTTTGATTATTGAAGCAAGAGAGAAGATTATGCAGGATAGATTCTTTGGCCCTATTGCTACCCTACTTATGCAAGAAAGCAAAACTCCACAGGAGGTGAACCGAGTTCAAGGGTACAGCTTGGATGATGGAATTATGTATTATAGTCGCAGGCTATGCATTCCCGATGATGAGGGAACTAAGGGTCAAATTCTGAATGAAACCCATCATCAGCCTTATTGCAGGACATCCAGGTTTCATCAAAACCTACATGTTTGTGAAGAAAAGATTCTTTTGGCCTGGTCTAAAAAAGGATGTGCTTAATCATGTATGTCAATGTCTGACCTATCAAAAAGTCAAGGTCAAAGAGAGTAAAAATGCCTAGGAAGTGGGAATGTATCAGTATGGATTTTATTACTGGATTACCTTCAGTGCAATCAGGTTACAGCTCCATCTTCGTGGTAGTTGATAGACTAACCAAAGTTGCCCATCTGATTTCAGTAAAAGAAACCTACACTAAAGTGGATGTGGCCAGAGTGTTCCTCAAGGAAATCTTTAAATTGCATGGCCTACCTAGGAGAATAGTAAGTGATCGAGATCCCAAGTTCACGTCAAGATGTTGGACTGCATTTTTCGAAGCAGTAGGAACTTTCTTGAATCTCAGCACAGTTTACCACCCCAAGATCGATGGTCAATCAGAAAGGGTAAACCAAGTAATTCAAGATATACTTTGGTCATGCTGTGGTGACAGGGAACCCAAGAAGTGGCTAAGTAATCTGCACCTAGTCAAGTTCGCCTACAATGCTTCTTATCACCGAAGTATTGGGATGAGCCCTTTCAAAGCCATGTATACTAACAAGATTGTTTAACTCCATTAACTTGGTCCGACCCATTGATTAGGGTCAAGATGTCTAGACAGATGCTTGACGACATGGAGCAGCAGATGCAGTCAATTCGCAAAGATATAAAATGTCCTTCATTCAAGTATGCCCCAAAAGAAGTTCTCTATCTCTTGGGAAGTACAAGAAGTTATCCCCCAGATATTATGGGCCATATCTGATTAGAAAGAAAGTAGGTGACTTAGCCTACCAGCTTCTTTTGCCTCCTCATCTCAAAGTACATAATGTATTTCATGTCAGCCTTCTTAAAAAGTATATACCAAGCCCGAATCATGTGCTTGATGATGAAATCTTAACTTCTTCAACCCAAGGGCAGATGGAACTCCAACCTGAAGAAATCCTTGATGTTTGAGAGTAGGTTCTCAGAAGTAGAATTCTAAGAGAATTATTGGTTAAATGGAAGTTCTATAATTTTAAAGATGCCACTTGGGAGAAAGAAGCCGAACTGTTTGCGGGATTATCCCTAGTTTGCGAGATGAGGACATCTCACGTTTTTCAAGTGGGAGAGAATGTAAGATTCCTCCCTAGCCCCTCAAGATGTCTAGTATCTTCCCCCTGTAATCAATTCCCACTTCAGAATAATAAAAGATCTTGTTTCTACCTATTTTGGCTTAGAGAGAGAAAATATTTTAGAGAGAGGTTATTTAGATTTTAGATATTTTTGGATGGAAAAATATATCTTCTTATTAAAATAAATTCCCCCAAAACAGAAGTTCAAAAAGATTTTCAGAAGGTGCATTAGAAATAAATTATAATCTGTTCAAAAGGCCTTATCCTAATGGTCCAGATTTTCTAAAAATTTTAAATTAAGGTTTTGAGGGGCCAATCAGATTCATCCAAATGTATGGAGGAGATAAATTGAAGAAGTAAAGAAAATCCCCCCAAACACAAGTAAATACTCACATAAGATGAAGAGTGGACTAAAGACCAAATGAAATACTAAAAAAGTGAATTTTTGACACCTCAAGAGTGGGGATTCCCTCTCATGATGGAGGCTCCTATTTCACATGTGTGGTGGAGTTTTAAATTCTCAAATATTGAGATATTTCATCTCTCCTCTCTCCTAATTCAAGTCTAGTTCCAAAAAGGTAAACCAACCCAAAAATGGTCAAAAATTGACCAAACTGATCTGCAAAACTCTAGAATCAATTTGCTTGGTTAGAAGCTCACTTTTTCCTATAAATAGAAGCCTCTTCCTCTGTAGAAGCTTAATAATATTTTATGCACTGTTACTCTACTCCACCTAGAGCCAAAAACAGTGAATTTATTGATAATTCATTAGTTTTTGACCTTTCCCTCTTCAAAAGAATTGGTGGCCACTCTTGTTGCAAACAAGAGTAGATCCCTCAAACCATCAAGCCAAAGGAAAGCTCACAAAAATTCAAGTAAGTTAGAAATCCTACTTTTTCTTTATTCCTTTTAATGGTTTTCTAATTTTTATTTTCTTAAAATGAAAAAATGATGTTATGCCTTGTTGGAAAGGCTTTCCCCCTCTCTTCATTCTTAAATTCAGCCTTTCTTTATCCTAGATAAGTAATAAAATTATTAGAAATAAACTTTTCATGTTGTTTCTCTTTTAAAAGTGGAATTTGATTAGTTTTTGAATGCTTTAAACCATTTGGGATAATTTTTAAGTAACTTGATGATAGAAAAAATTAAAAAATGGTCAGCCATACAAAGGAGGTTATGGCAAAATTTTCTTAAATTTTGTGAAATAAGTTTTATCATTTATTATTCAAAAAGAGTAATCCCCACCATTTGTGTATTCTAAAAGTGTTATTTTCATTCTAGGCATAGAAAAATGCATAGTAGAAATATTTTTATTATAAAAGTGTTATTTTCATTAAAATTTAAATTCTATGCATAGAAAGATGCATATTGGTTATGTTTTTATTATAAAAGAGTGATATTCATTAGATTTAAATTCTATGCATAGAAAGATGCATATTGGATAATTTTTTATTATAAAAGTGTGATTTTAATTAGAATTAAATTCTATGCATAGAAAGATCCATATTGGAAATAATTTTCTTATTATAAAAGTGTTACTTTCATCAATATTGATTCTTATGCATAAAATGATGCATAAAAGATTTTTTATTATTATAAAAGTGTTACTTTCACCAATATTGATTTTTATGCATAAAATGATGCATAAAAGAATTTTTTATTATTATAAAAGCGTTACTTTCATCAAATTGATTTTAATGCATAAATAGATGAATAAAAGAATTTTTTTATTATAAAAGTGTTACTTTCATCATAATTGATTTTTATGCATAAATAGATGCATAAAAGAATTTTTTTATTATTAAAGTATTACTTTCATCCAAAATTGATTTTTATGCATAAATAGATGCATAAAAGAATTTTTTATTATTATAAAAGTGGTACCTTCATCAAAATTTATTTTTATGCATAAATAGATGCATAAAAGGATTTTCTTTTATATAAAAGTGTTATTTCCATAGAAGTTGGATTTTATGCATAAATAGATGTATAGAGAATTTTCATATAAAAAAAAGAGTTCTCTTTAATCCTATGTTTAAATC
Organism: Cibotium barometz; assembly: GCF_041138505.1. Lineage (NCBI taxonomy): Eukaryota > Viridiplantae > Streptophyta > Polypodiopsida > Cyatheales > Cibotiaceae > Cibotium > Cibotium barometz. The sequence continues at coordinate 35,761,539 of NC_141071.1, forward strand.
CCATGAATATTGGTAAATGAATAAGTAAATGCTCTGTGAGAGAAAATTCTACCATTTCATATTCTCTAGGATGGTAATGAGAAAACTCACAAAAACTATCGAAATCGAAATTTTAGATAGATGATTATGATTAGTTTTGAATTCAGTTAAGCAAATACTTGAATGAAATTCAGTAAAGTAGTAATTGAAATATTACCCTTCGAGAGAAAGATAGTTCATGAGAACCTTTCCAGACTCAAACCCTGAATCAGACTATGACTAAGACATAACTCCTTCATCAATTTCAAGAAAAGACGATGTGACCAGCTCAAAAAAATTCACTCAAATCACCCACCACCGAATCTGAAACTAAGTTGAGACCCTTTGATTTTAATCTGAGAATCAAGGGTACAAAATTTGAGGAATTCTGTTTGGAATTTAGACCTGCCATCAGAAAGTCTTGGGATATGGATTTAAGATATACTCATTGTATTCAAAAGAAAATCAAAACTGAAAACTTGCATAGAAATCGTGTTTTCTTAAAGGATTGTTTTACGCCAGAATGCTAGAGGGAGCATTGGTATATGTGTTTTTGTAAGGAAAGTTCGGTTGCAGCAGCTGGCGGGGAGTGTTCAAATGTCGGCTCATGCGGCAAAAACCGCCCCAGGTCTTGACCATTATGGGTATGGTGAAAAATGGTGTGCTTCTGGTACGATGGGCAAGGGCCGGTGAAGCGGTCCGTGAGTGAAGTGCTAGGACACCTAAGGAGGATCCTCGACCAGGCGATGCATGGGCTCGCGGTGCTTAGGACACCCATGCGTATGTCATAGAAGATATATATATATATGATGAGTGACGAGAAAATTATTGTAATCTATTACTAGATCTTGTTGCTGACCTGCTGGTCTCAACGGAGAGTCTAGAGTGATAGTGTTTTGTGAGAAACAAGGATTGAATGGAAATTTTGAGTTATGACATCTGTAACTAATAATTGTTTATCAATGGATTGTTTTTAAAAGTTAAAGCTTAAAGAGGAGTGTGTGCATATCTGTATTCTAAAGCAAAAGTTAAGAAAGGCATTCAATTATGAGTGGGTGAGTACTTGTCTGGTTCTACTAATTCCAGTGGTTGGGCGGTGGCTAACCCATGGGCCGGATGGGGTTAGGCTGGAATCAGTAGAGTTTTAATAATAAAATTGATTAATAGAAATACGCTTAGAACTCGAGTAGTTAAATAAAAGCCCAAAGACTTCTCTAATGAATAGATCAACGGCTATGCCTGATTCAATTAGGAAAAAAGCGTTGATCCCTTCAAGTTAAGTCTGTAATAGTTTCCCTTCTATCTGGTTTATTGAGATGAAGATTAGTTCAGTATCTTGACCTCGTTAGAAAAATTTGTTAAGAAAATAAATAGTGGAATTGTCCCCGTTTTTCAGGCATGGGAAATTTTCCCGGTTTTGGTTTTCGAAATGACCACCAGCTTAGTCTCGTGCCCAAACATTCAAGGGAGAGGCCCCAAGTGGGAAACCCTGCCTCGCACAAGAGGGAGCTGCTTCCGCTTGTCAGCTCTACCGGGAATCCAGTGTGCGGAGGGGGCAGTTGGGATCCCATAGAAAACTATCTGTATAATTATAGAAGATGACCACCCAGGTCCTCCTTGGCTATTGTAGCCGTGGGGGCACTAGAAGTATCACTGGATTTATCAGAGTCATCATCCTATATATGATCATTGTCCTTCTTTGAAAACTTGGCCCTGGCCTTGGCTTTATCTTTGGTCTTGCAATCCTTAGCCAAGTGGCCCTTCTTTCCACCACAAGATTAGTATCATGACTTTGTTCTATCTTTTGCACTATAGCAAGTGCTTGATCATGTCCACTAGGAGTAAACCTTACCTTCCCCTAAGAAACAAGGACTGATTCCTCTTCATTTGTACACTAACATGTACAACAATATAGCACCTATACACATACTAAATATCCAACTAACCATTAATTTTTTTTAAAAGATAATGAGAAAGAGCACATGCCAAAACAATAGAATGAAGTACAACTCTATTGTGGATACAGGTCATGAACATGGACTTTTTGTGGACCGATGTGAGTGACCATATCCTGGACACGGATTGCCAAGAATGGTGCTATCAAGGGCAGCTAAGTATTCATCCTTACCAGACCTACTCACTCTTTTTTTATGCACCACTAGGGGAGAGATGTTGTGGAGCCATCTTTGTGGACTTATTGTACCTACAACTTCATCCCCTTGCACCATGCTTTACCTGTGCACATCACATGTCGTACACAACGTCTTACTTATGTTAGCACTATACAATTTATTTTAGGTGCTATGTCACAGGACTATTGCAGTCCATGGTAGTAGAGATATCATAATGACACGATCACATGAGTGTACATTAACCCACAGTGGGAGGACCCTATCAAGATAGAACTGCATAGGAACAACTTGTAGAGCACAGGAGGATGGCAAGAACTTATGGACTTACATCGTTATTTATTGTAGTAATGTTTTTGACTCCTTGTCCCTTCTGGAGAATGGTGGGTGCTCCTAGAAAAATTAGCTCGCTTACCTATAGTACCCATGCCAGATCACAGTGAGGATGCACTCAGACCATTTCCTAGTATACCAGAGAGCACATATATATCTGAAGAGAAAACCCAAGCTAGGGGGAAAATTAGCCTAGTGACATTGAATCCAAGCATGCTTACAAACTATGGTTATCTTGATGATGAGCTTGCTAGGATGAGTATAATTTACAAGTTATTGAGGTGCAGTTGTGTAGACTAGATCCAAATTTACAACTTGCAGTGGACATGCAACCTCAATATGGACTAGATTTTTCCACTTGCTCAGGTGTATCCTAACTCACTCTCAATTTTGAATTTTTTCTTGCATATCATTACATGTATTCATAGAACTAAAAGGCCTTATGACTAGGTAAAATTTTCTTTATAAGTGCCACTTAGGGAAACTTTAAGGTCGTATTCTTTCTTAGATTTAGTAATGTTCCTACTTGCCTATGACTGACCTTAAATTATGTTCCTACTTGCCTATGACTGACCTTAAATTATGTTGATGGAGTATGTAGGTACTCCCACTCAGATTTTAGTGACCTTTAGCTCAATTGTAGGTGAAAAAATAAACCAAAGAAGAAGAAGAAGAAGAAGAAGAAGAAGAAACCAATAATAATTTAAAAGAAACACAAAAAAGATCAAGAAGATAACTATCAGTCGCAATATAGGATCCTAGTAGGAATCTAGGTTCCTAATGATGGTACCTTAAGACCGATGCCTTGATTCTTATGGGCTAGGACCTTGTGTCTTAAAAAACTAATAAAAGGGAGGCTAACCACCATCATTGTCTTAGGAGATTCCTAGTGGTCCTTAGATACTCTTGGCAGAGGTCTCTTGATCATTGCCTCGGTCTCCACATGGGTTGGTGCCTTCTCCCTTATAATATAATTACTACACAAAAAACCCTTTCGACTTACTGCTATTCACTAAAGTTTGTGTAACTTTAGACTGAACCATAACCGTACGCATATAACTAAGACTAGTTTAGGTATAGATATGCTTATTACTAACATCTAAGTTAAATTGGCCTTACCTTTCCTCTTCGTAGCATAACTTGAAGTTTCCCTAGTCATTAAAAAAAAAGAGAAAACATCCATGCATAACCATGTTTCATCTTGTTATTGCAAAGACCTCTTTACTGGTTGATTTGTTTCTCACACAAATATCCAACACTTGGCCTTTGACTATCATCACCTTTCTATCCAATAGTCAACTCATCTTCACCAACATATTCTAAGGAAAGAATCTACATCAAGAAGGGGGGCATGTTAACCCTCATTGGAAACCTCTCTGGCGTTGATGCTATCCATTGGATACCATCACTTCATTTGGTCGTTGACATTAAAAATGCTAATAATATATATTTTATGTGTGTGATCATCACTTGTCTATGAAAGGTGTGCCATGAGATTAACTATGAAAATTGCATGCTTAGATTAAGTGTTTGTACTATCCTAGGCGGCCTTGGAAAGACATGGACCTATATTTTAAGTATGGCTGGCCAAGGTGTGAAGGCTGGGGGGGCAAGATAAGGGTCAATTTGTATTCTCACCATTCATTCTCTTATGCAACTAATAGAGCGCTCTTCTTCTCTACCCTCTTGCTCTCTTGTGTGTCTTGAATAATTCAATTAGAGCTATTGCATGCTTGTTGTGTACAGCAACATCGTCTCTATGAGAATCCGAGTATAAGTATTCATGAGGTGAGTGACACACCTTGCCGATGGAATTGTCAGCTAGGTTATGGAAGATTAGCTTCTCGTTTCAGCTGTTTTATGCTCCCGAGAGTGTAGCTGGGTAAAGTCCCATGACCTTAGTTAGTTCCTGCACTCGTTCTATGGTGCAAGGGCTTCCCACTCATGATATCATAGAGTGGCTGAATTGGAAAATGGGATAAGATTTAGTGAAGCCAAGGAACTTTTTTGAGGTAAAAGTAGGCAATGTTGACTGTCGAAAGGCCTGGGACTCCCAAACTATCAAGGGTACTCGTCGTTCCTTGCACTCTACCTTGGGTTTCAATAAGAAAGATCCTACGCAAGTATTGTTGAGAAGCTTGTCATGTTTCTATTCATTCTTCATGGATGAAGCATGGGACAAGTGTAGTTCTCTCTCTCATTTGGGTTCGTGGACCTTGACCAAGCTAGAACCCATTAGTGGGGCCAAGATGGCACACCCATTGAGCAACATGATGTAATGTACTGAGAGGATAAGGAGCAACTCGCTTTGACATGGTTGAGATGGGTTACCACTTTTCTAGTTTCACTGCACCCATAAATGTGAATAATGAAGAATATTATGTGGTACTCAGCAAGAAATCAAAAATATTCCTATCAAAGGAGGTGAAAGATGGCAGGGGTAATGTTTTCAACATCACTAATGAAGTGCTATATGGTGTCTATTATGAAAAACTCCTTATGTCCTTTTAAAGGATGCACCAACTACTATACTGCATGTTAATGCAATTGTGGTGATAAATTTCTAATGCTACGTGTAAAACACAAGGTGAAGGGCTACAAAATTGTGTACCATGTCCCCCCCCTCCCTGAGGTGCACAACAGGATTTTGTAAAGAATTTCCTTCTAAGTTTTAAGTTTGAGGATCTTGGAGGGCATTTCATTTCCCCATTCAATCCCATGCTCAAGAGCGTGATTACTTACTTAGAAATGAAGAAAGGAGAGAGAGTAAGGTTTTGAAGATTGTTTCTAATATGATCAAGAAAGATGTAGCTTTATGTTGATTTTGACTTACCAGTCATCAATCTTTTACTTTTATTAATATGATAAGAAAGATGTAGATTTATGTTGATTTTGACTTACCAGTCATAATTCTTTTACTTTTATTAATATAACTTCTCTTCTTCGCATTTAAAAACTTTAGAGCAATGTTCATTTTTAGTAAGTTCACACAATGTTCCTTTTGAATAATAGACTACAAGGTTCCAAGCTTCATGGAGCTATTCAACTGAAGATGTACACAAAGAAAGTCTACTACTAATGTTTCTAAGCACATAAACATGGTATAGATAAACATAGTAATAAACACCTTTAATTGACTATATGGTCCAATGTAAAAAAGTGCCAAATATATATTTACCAACATAGTATACATATTTTTTGCTGATGTCCCTTAATACAATGTGCTAGTAACAACAACAACTTTAGATCTTCACATTTACAAAAGATGTAGAATTCGAATGGTAACACATAAACATGGTACAGAAAAACATAATAATAAACTCCTTTAATTGAGTAAATAACATTAAAAAAAGACAGTTGGTACAAAGATACATAGTAAATGTCGAGCAAAGAATATATCCTTGAGAGAATCCATAATTCTTATAGACCTACATGGTGATGAAAGCATCATTGCCTTGTCTTTGCTTTTTGTAGAGGGGATAACATTCTTCATTATGACTTTTTGCTACTTTCTTACTGTTTACATCAAATTCTCCTCATCATACAAACTGTTATCTTCATCCAACTCCTTGGTGCGCTTCTCCTTTTCTTTTCCATCATTTAACCCATCTTGTTCTTCTTCAAAACACTTCTTACTTGGGTCTCCACACAATCCTTGTGCCTAGGCATGCAATTGTTTCTTGAATTCTGGCACACCAGAGTTAGTACATATAGTACCATGCAGTCATACACTATGTAATATACTCATAGACTCCTATTTAATAATGAGTATATGACTACAAGGTAGTACATAGTACTAAATAGAACTATTTAGTAGTCATATTTAGTACGATATGACTACAAAGTACCCTATAGTCATGTAGTGCTTGATAGTGCTCATAAGTACATATAATACCCTATAATCATAGAATCATAGTACTAAATAGTACCATATGAGTATTAATATATAGTATATGACTACAAGGTACTACATAGCACGACATGTAATCTTATGAGTACTAAATAGTACTCATGCAACACCATTTGATAGATTATGGTCGTGTAGTAGTAGATAATAGTCATAATGTGCTATTTAGTAATACCTTGGTACTTCTGTCAATTAGTTGCTATCTAGTATTACCAAAATACCACAAATAGTACTACTTCTAAGTGCTAATATAAGTGCTCACATTCCACTTGACCCATGCTAGCCACCCATTCTTGAGGTACATTTTCTTTTTCAATGAATGGTGCATGACATTGAAGACTACTAGAGAAATGAACTGCTACACACAACATATGGTAGGTGTGGAGATATGGTGTACTAACTACATGCAATGTCTCTCTACTAAACCCAAGTCCACAAAACATACACTTGTCATACATCAAAATGGTCAAACTTAACCATGTTCTATTATTGAAATCATATATTACAAAGTACCTATGTGTAACGTGTTCATCATTGGTAAGATTTTTAACCTATCTAACTTCACAACTACATCTGTGACATGAATGGGATGCTCCATTAGCAGGTGTGACGAATTTAGAGAGAGAGAGAGAGAGAGAGAGAGAGAGAGAACCAAACCTGGAACCTTGGAGCCTATAACCTTGGAAATTTGGAGCCTGTTGCCAACTGCTCGCCCATGAGTTCGAACGTTATGGGGCCAGCAATAGTGGGTGGCCTATGATACCCTCCTTGTTGTCGTGGTGGCCAATGGCGGGTGGTCTATGATACCCTCCTTGTTGTCCTGGTGGTGGATGCTCTCGCCACCATTGTTGATGCTTTTCCTCAATGTAAGGACGTATGAAATTGATTTCCATGCAGTCCATGGCCCGCTGGGTAATTGGCACAGCTTGGAGTTGTTGATTGAACAGGATCTGGATTGTTACCTGCTCGAACTCCGTGCAGTCGAGGGGGTCTTGCGAGTTGAGAGGATTAAGAGAAGGGTCGACCTCCTCGCGCTCATGTGCTCGCAGTGGCAGAATCTCATTTTCTTCGAGGGTTGTTTGGGGGGAATGGGGAGTTGGTGACGAGAATGGAGGGTTAGTCGATGTAGAAGTTGTGGTTGTGGCGAGGTTAGAACCCAGGGGATTCACTCTTAGAAAACTTATGATATCATGTGAGTGTACAATAGGATTAAGCTTATAAGGTAGGGGTAAGTCCATGTATTTAGATGAATAATAAATCTTAAATTTAAGTTAGGGGGAGGGGGCCTCGGTAGTACTTACTTTCATGATGCATCTATGGTAATGATCTAATGATATCAAGAAATGATATCGGTAGTACTTACTTTCATGATGCATCTATGGTAATGATCAAATGATATCAAGAAATGATCACAACATGTTTCAATAGTGATTCAAGTAGGTTGTGGTGATGTATAGTGATTATTTCATAGTATTCAACATCTATTTCTTGGTAGCATGTATGAAGTAATTATGGTTGCTTAATAAGGTTCAAAGTGACATACTTTATAATAAGGAGAGGGGGTTCAAAGTAACATACTTTAATCTAAGGAGAGGGGGTTCAAAGTAACATACTTTAATCTAAGGAGAGGGGGTTTGTAAATGCTAGAGAGAAAACATAGATATAAGGAAGGGGGTTGACATAGTCATTCTTAAAGGTATATTTATAAGCTTAAAGAGGGGGGTGTTATCATCTTATGAGGATCATATATAGGGAGTTTTCTTGAGGTTCATGCATGCAGGTGACATCCCCCTTTGTTGTGAGTGAATTCGTTGGGGGTTAGCATCAAAAAGTAATGGGAGCTTTGCAGAAGAGGAAGGGATGTCACAGAATGTTGTGTGCATTCCCAAGTTCAATGATAAAGAGGGTGGTGAGGGTGGGGTTGGTGAGGGAGGTGGGTAGGAAAATGAATGGGTGAAGAGGATAGGGGAGGGAAGAGGGGTAGTGTGGATGAACCGGAGGGGGGTGGGGGTGGTGGTGGTTGGGTGAGATAGATTAGGGTGTGGAGGTTGATGTGGGGGAGAGGAAGGTCTTGGTGGTGGAGAGATGAAATACCATGAGAGCTTGCATTGGGTAAGCAAGGAGAGCTATGGTGGGTGTATATGAGTGGCATTCATAGTGGCTTGTGTAGTGATAGTGACATAGATGCGAAAGATAGAACTAGAATAGCCAACCCACGATTTTTTTCTCATTCATATGACCTATTAAATAGGAAAGATACATGGCTACACTTTTACAATGATTGGTGCCATTTGGAAATGACCTTTTGTTCATTGGCTTGTGCTATAGCACCCCTTTCTAATTGGACCACCTTGACTTTGCTCTAATGTTATTGGACCACCCTTTCTACCATTCCCTTTGTTTTCTAAAGGTGCCATTGGCTTTATGTAATGTGAGACTTTGTACTCATAGGTGCATAGCTACCATCACTATTTTAACACCCCCCTTTGATGCTAGGCTGGTCATGACCATTAGCCTATGTCACCAAAAAGTGTAGGTGTCCCCCCCTTAAGCTAGGCTGAACCAATGGTGTATTCTTTATGACCAAAGGGTGTGGGATATAACCCCCTTGAGTGCCCACATTTTTTCATAGCTTGTGGAGTCACAAAAGGTGTAGGAGCTATACATAAATTGGCTTATTGAGCTTACAAATTACAATGGCTAAAAAAACTTTTCCTCATTGAGGTCATATGAATTAGGTGCTGCATTTGATACAAAATTATATTTTTTCTTTTGAAAGCACTTGTTTGCTTCATGCCCAAATCTTGGACAAATAGAGCATTTTGGTTTACCTTTGTTCCTGCAATCTTTCTCCTCATGGTTGTTGTAGCCGCAACAACAGGTGCACTTGAGTCCTTGTGTAGCCATTTGAGGTCTTGGATTCCTCCTTGTAGCCATGAATGCTTGACTACTTGATGTAGACATCCCTGCTTCCTTCTTCACCTTCATCTCCCTCTCCAATAGAGAGGCCTCACATGTAATGATAAATTGTCCATATTTGAAAGATACTAAACCAAATCACTATAATCTTGAATGTCACAGCTTGCCAATAAAATGGCCTTAGCCTCATCATCTTCCAGCTTCTTGACAATGGAGACAAGTTGTTGCTTTAAGCTCTTATATATCTATTGATATGACTCATTACATCTTCATTGGGTTTTAGTTTAAGGACATAGATTTCCATGAGTAATTTAACCTTGGAATGCTTAGATTTTGTTCCAATATCATTACATCTTCATTGGGTTTTAGTTTAAGGACATAGATTTTGATATGACTCATTACATCTTCATTGGGTTTTAGTTTTAGGACATAGATTTCCATGAGTAATTTAACCTTGGAATGCTTAGATTTTGTTCCAATATCTTTTCTAACTCATCCCAAGCCTCTTTGTCATTACTAATGCCGCTAATATTATGAATTACTTCATCACTCCTTTGCATAAATTCTCCACTCTAATTAACTTACTAGGTATGATTAGGCTTCAACCTTCTAGCTGCCATATCCACTATCACCCACATCTTATCCGCTCACTACTCTCTACACACACACCCAGGACCAAAACCCTCTTAGGAGAACATAGAGAACCCTAGGGAATTCCTCTTTAGGATATTAATTTGACAATTTTATTCTTGGAAAGCTTGGCATCATTCAATTTTCAACACCCAGTTTTCAGCAACGCAAGTAGCAAGGTGAAAAAGGCTTGTTCTCTCAAACGGTGTGGACTAAACTAAAACGGCTTGAGTAGGCTTATCTAGTGCCCTTCTAAGAGGCTTTAAAGTCTTGTGGTGATCTAAGAACCCACGTGCCTATACGGATTGATTTTGTCATCAGCTATCCACCCCATCATCAAGCTTCCATTGAAGCTGTTGGTAATCAACTTCAACTTCCTTTTCAGAAGTCTTCAATTACCATTTGTTGGAGTTTAATTTGGCTTTATTTGAGTCAATATTCATCAAGTTAATCCTCCTCTTGAGGTCCTCTCACACATAATCCTCCTTGCACAACTTGCATAAGTGCACACACACAAGGTATTTAGCTCAACAAAGTAATTGTGGCCAAATCAACTTCTTGCACTCATTTAAGTAAGCCCAAGTGAACACATTTTATTGTAAGGCATTAGACTACCCTTGGGAGTCCCAAGTGGTAAGACCTTGCCATTTGTAGTTCCTTGTAACGTGTCATCATCACCATGGCACATACTATTGAAGTGGATAAGTTTAATGGCTTCGGATTCCATACTTTGCAATCCAAGCTTATGTATTTACTCATGAGAAAGAATCTATGGTCCAGCTAATGATAGGGAGGCAAACTGAGTCAAGTTTAAGAGGGCTTTGGGAGGAGAGAAATGAAAAATCCATAGGTACTATTGCATTGGCTTTAGAGATGACTAATGCAAGCTCATAGCATGTAACCAAGCTCTCATACCAAGATAAAATGCCATGAGAGCTTGCATTGGGTGAGCAAGGAGAGCTACAGTGGATGTATATGAGTGGCATTCATAGTCGCTTGTGTAGTGATAGTGAGATAGTGGTCATAGATGGGAAAAATAGAACTAGAATAGCAAACCCAAGATTTTTTTCTCATTCATATGTCCTATTAAATAGGCAAGATACATGGCTACACTTTTACAACGATTGGTGCCATTTGGTAATGACCTTTTGTTCATTGTCTTGTGCTATTGCACCCTTTTATGATTGGACCACCTTGACTTTGCTCTGATGCTATTGGACCACCCTTTCTACGACTCCCTTTTATTTCTAAAGGTGCCATTGGCTTTATGTAATGTGAGATTGTGTGCTCATAAGAACATATCTAGTATCACTATTTTAACATGGAGGTGGTTGGGCCCCTTGGTCGTTGCTTCTGCTTCTGTCATGCTCGTCGTCATTGCTGTCTTGATCTTCATCTTCAGAATCCTACGGCCCATGGGCTTTGAAAAAAGCTTTTTCTTCTGCAGCTTCCTCAAGCGTGAATTCCATGGGGAAGGCCACGTGCGAATTGTCGAATTGGCAGATGCCCATGGCCTCCATGACCTCCATGACCTTTACCTGGATGTGGCATCTTTGGTATAGAATGAGGAGTCCTACTGCGAGATGAGTATGGAGGAAGGGTGTCATTGTAAGATTCCTCCCTCCAGCTTTTGAGGAGTAAAGGTATAAGAACCTCCCCTTCTGTTCTTGAAATTATTCTCCTCTCTGAAATAGAAGAAAGATCTTGTTTTATACCCTATTTTGGCCAAGAGAGAGATAATCCAAAATTGAGATATCTTTGTAAATAAGAATCCTCCTAGTGTCTAAAATGGATTCCCTGAAATAGAAGTTCAAAATGAACTTTCCAATGTGCATTAGGAATCAATTGAAAATGGTATAAGGGACCTTAGCCCAAGGGTCTACATTTTCAAAAAAATTTGGATAATGGTCCAATTAAGGTTCCAATGGGCCAAATGGATTAATCCAAGTAATGGGATGAGATAAATCCAAAAGAATAAAGGAAAAAATCCAAAAATGAGTAAATCATTAGGAAAATTCTACACTCAAAAGAGGGCTGTTTCAATAATAATATAATAATAGACACATAGATTGAGTGTGACATGAAATCTACCAACAATATTCACCGGTGGTGGGACCTCTGTACAAATCCACCTAGAATGTGGAGAAACTCTTATCTTCATGAAATATAAAAAAAACCATCACCTTGTCTTAAAATATTTTAAACCGTTTTTTTCTCAGCACCTAACACAATAGAAGAATGTTTTCCACATTCCTGTGTTAGACGTGGAGTAATAAAAACTTCTTTTCACCACCCCTAGAACTAATGATTTTGAATGCTTGGAATAGATAGATACCCAATCTCCTGGTTATTCCCTCAACTTGGTTCCACTTTTGAAACTCGAAACATCTTTGGTGCCCAAAAGGACACACCGTCCCCTCATTTCTTCTTCCCTCAGTCATCCACTTTCTGCTACTTCTTCTTTCTCAAACGTCTATTAATCTCTCATGGCAACGGAAAGTGGACTGAAACTAGCAAGGAGAAGTAGCTCATCTGTTGTGTTGTATAACATAAAAGACGAGAACGAAGAATGGATTCCCCAAGTATACAAGAAGTACTCTTGGGTCACCATGCAGCCAGGAAAACGTGGCCACTATCGAGTGAAGGGAAAGGCATCTGAAGACTTGGCCAAACATTGGAAAGGAAGGATCCTTGACTTCAAGATGGCACTAGGAGGGAAAACTGTCAAAGAAGTGTTGATCCAGCATGTATTCATGCAAAAAGAGATCAACGTGGGACCATTGGAAGGACTTCTAAGAGACAGACCACAATGTAAGTGCTTGTGTTTTGTATTCCAATGTTGCAAAATAAGGTGATTGATATACATTTTTCTGCCTTGCACAGATTTATACCCATCCAATCTCCAGGAGTGGGAGCCTGCACAATGCTTGATGGGATTCTTGAATGTCGTACATGGTGAGGTGGGGGAACTTCAATACGAAGGTCATGCACCAAGTGATCTCGCAAGAAGTAGAACATATTTCTATGACTCATTTTATACCTTGCCCACTCAATCGAGTCGACATGGAAAGTTGGAACGTATTCATTTGCCTGCACTTGATAGTCCTGTGAGTGGCCATTGCTTGATACAGAAGTGATAGAGTCATACAAGACCAAAATGTTTAATGATATTAAATGTGCTATGAAGCCTAGCATTGGTGCAAGAAATGTCCACTTAAGTTTGTTTGTTCTAATTGCATGCTTTGTTGATTTATTTTTTGATTGTAAACAATTGAGAAAAACTAGAACAACTTTTATGTGCAAAGATATAGATGAAGACTGGCTTGATCATTTGTTTGACAAAGGTTGGAGAGTGAAATCATCAAAGGGAGATGATTTGATCGAATGTCGATTGAACACCTCCGACATTGCATTTTGGTGAGTGTTATAACATTCAAATGTCTTTTTGTGAAACATTTACAAAGCTTATTTGATTATACTCGGAAAATTATCCTAATGATATTTTGGAAGAATCTGATACTATATTGCCAGGCAACATCTGTGCATATCATTTACTTATAGAAGGAGGCGATGGATCAACAACAACTGGGAAACCATGGACCAAGATTCAAGAGATGGCAGCCACTCTTGCTTGATAGATATAGTTATGATTCAACAAGGTCACCCATCATTGACATTGGAAGTGGAAGAGAATTGGACTCTCGAATATGTTAGGAAGGAATTAGAAGTAGCTATTCAGAATCCTCCAAATCAATTTTGCTTCAAGCTCGATGGTCGGAAGGTAAGTAGAAGAAGAGAGCATCAGATCATTTGTAAAGATGTTGCAGCCCCACATGAATTGGAGGCACTAGAAGATATATGATGTGACCATGTATATGTATACGGTGACAATGTATTTTCTATATGCAATAAACTTATCTATTCAAAACATTGCTTTTGTAATGCTTTATTGTTTAAAACAGTTTATTGAAGGTAAAAATTCCCCAATTGAATTTTTATGTACACAAAAAGGCCTAAAGTAAGAAAACAAGAAGTGAAGGAACACAGTAGCAAATTTGATCCTCTGATTTTCAAATTAAAAGTGCATTTACAATTGATGTTCTCTCTCCAATAACACTAAATATATGTAAAAAAATATAAATGTACATGTGTAGTTGCATATTTACAAATAGCATGTTACAGAGTTGAGTACATTTGTTGGAAGAAGCAATCCAACAACACATCGATAAGAAAAAAACTATATATCACTGGAACCCATAGGCCTAGGCTTTAGGATGGAGCTGTGGCTCTTCTACCAAGTACATAGCCCATCTAAGAGGCTCAGGGGGGCCTATCCCCCCTCGTGGATTGGGCGGGATGAAGTCCATTGGGCCGTCTGGAGGCATTGCTTCTGTGACCTCGATCATTTTCGCAATCATTTCCTCCTCCCTAAACGTTTGGACGTCTAGGTCCATGTAACGAGACATGGATGGAAACTGCCATCACAATTTATCAAGGCATAAGATCAACATGACAATATACAATAAGATAAACAAGAGTACGCATGTGTATGGGAGCTGAAAAATGCTTACATCCTCTGAAGGGAGCTGAAAAATGCTCCGTAGCAGCAACAGTGCATTGAGAGCAACCCTCCACCCACAGCTATAACCATCATCTTGTTTGGGCACACTAACCGTTCGAATGGTTGCTCGCTCCAGGGTGTCGGTGTCCATGCTACGGAGCTGAAAAATGCTCCGTAGCAGCAACAATGCATTGAGAGCAACCCTCCACCCACAACTATAACCATCATCTTGTTTGGGCACACTAACCGTTCGAATGGTCGCTCGCTCCAGGGTGTCGGTGTCCATGCTCAAGCTCTCATAAGCGGCCATTAGTTTCCTGACACCACTACAAACAAAGACGAATCAATATCCTGATCAATCTAGACTTCTAACTTAAACAATAATATGTATCGTAATGATTTTAACTCACAGCAAAACATTGCCATCGACACCAGATGTTGAATTTGCAAGGTAAATAACATTGTCTTACACATTGACTAGAACAGGACTCCAATGGACACTGCATCATATCCAAATAGATTTCTATTAGTTTCAAGCTAGATGAAAAACAAAATGCCTCCTCGCATTGTGGTGAATTGATTCACTGTGAAGCGAAAGCACGTGCTAAAGGAAGCACTATATAACTCGTGTGTATGGTGATTTGTATAAACATCATGCAAGAGAGATACAGAGACAAACTCACTTTTCATGATATGCCAAAAAATTTACTCGAGCATCATCCAGCTCTGGACCTCCTGAAACCAGTTCAGCACATCAAGGTAGGGAATTGACTCTACTAGCAAAAGTGTTGACACTAGCGAATCAATCTGGAACACCCGATGCTGTACATCCTCGGGCAATTGTGAAATAACAAAACTTCACAAGAAAACATATCAAGAGTTAGGCATAAACTTTTAAGAGCCAAGAATGAAAAATTGTGGGAGGATAGAGGAAAGAGTATACCTTAAAACACATCTGAGCACTTTGTCGTTGACTTTAGTTCTAGGATCAAACAAAATGTTTATCTCCTCACCATGAATCGGGAAATAACATCTTTGTCCTCTAATATGATAGGGTACATAGAACTCCGGCAACAAAAATTGAAGCGTCTCCCGATTCATAGCGTGGAGTGCGCGAACATTTTTTCTTTTTGTTTGCAATGCAAGCATTGCCACATGATGTTCCCTTTGAGCGCTTGCTTGAAATTTTGCCCGATTCTCATGTTCATGTTCTAGAACTCCCTCCGTCACCTCTTCAATTCTCACTTTTTGAACGGGACAGACATCCAAAATTTGCACCATTCGTGCATTAGTAATTGTAACTGGCCTAAGTAATCATATCTAAAACAAAGGGCTACTAGGCTGAAAAAAGCTTTCTTCATCACTGTGACCCTGTGTGCATGGGCCGCAAGAACGTAACTATCCAAAAAAAATTCAATCATCCAATCCTCTGCGGCCTCCTACAAAGCAAAACAGGGCCGATGCCTTCCACCTAAAAAAAATTCCATTTCGTTCACAAATTCTCCTGGAAAGCCTCTGGAAAGGTAATCTTGGAATAGCACCAGTCAGGTGCTTCATAAATCGTGTGATTTCTTGTAGCAGTGACGAATGCTCTGCGAAATGCGTTTGTCTAGGTTGCAATTTGGATAATCGGGAAGGACTGCTCGATTTCCTCGATCTTGAGGCATTTAGAGTGCCCATCTTCTTTCCCACTAGATGAGGGACCTACATTGTCCTTGGGTCTACCTGTATACCTTACACGAGCCATCTGAAAACGCAAGCAAGTACAGAAAACTTAGCTATTCAGTAGTACACGAAGGTGATAATGCGATGGAGACATGTTATGATATACACGATTCATCACTGATACTGGTGCTGTAATTCTACTCCTAGGAATAAAGCGGCTAAGAAGTCTAAAAATACGACAAGAAATTCTAAAATTCCAGGGTGAATGATTATAGAGTTGTACATAATGAACAACTCCTAGCCTTATCAAGATCATGGCTAACGAGATATTCTGTCTGAGTCTCTGTCGTTGATTGGTATTGACGTTAATACTTCACCCTCTAAAGAACCACATATGCTGACGTCACTCTACTGGATCGGGAAAGTATACATCCTCAAAGTGACGAGCGAGTCTCACTCTGCTTTCTCGGGTTGTAGCGGAGTTGATGAGATTTTGGAAGGCAAGGGCAATCATATACTCACTCTGGGAGAGTCCAGGAATGCTAGACAGATCTGGGGTATCCATCTAAAAATCCAGTTCAATTTATGAGTTTTCAATTCATGAAGTTCATTTTAAACATAATCTTAACAAGTGAAAACATTATTTTCGAGATTTACTTTAAACTTTTAGGCAATTTTTGCTGCTGTTTTGTAAGTTTATAACAACGCTCTGATACCAGCTGTGTGAGACGCCTCTCCCCTCTGCGCACTGGAAAGGTCCTTTTATGCATGCTTCCCAAGGAAGCATTTTTGGGGTGAGGACTCCTCTTTCTTTTGGGACACGGACCTCGATATATATACCGGTGTGTTTGACAGCTGTCAAAATGTTTTTTGGTGAAATTGTCCAGGGTGTTTTCTTGGTCACAAGGGTGCAATCCATTCGTCAATTGGACATGAAGACATGTATTTATTAAGGTCAGAAGTTTACTGTAATTTAACTAAGAATTTACGTAGATTCTTATTATGGTGTCCATTTCGAGTGCTGTAAAGTTCTATATCAAGGTAAAATCATGTGCACATTTCAAATTTGGACTCAAAATTATAAGATTTCGAGTAAAAATAGCTCAATTATTAAGTTGATGATTTTTACATTATCAAAAGGAACATAATTTCATCTATTAAAGGGACATATATTATTATTGAAGATGGACATGTTACAATTATAATGTCCCCAACGTTTTGGAGGGTAATTAAAGGGATGCTCATATTGTAAATGTTGTGGATGATGATGTCATTGAGAAGATCAATTGATAGAGGAGGCCTCATTATCATCTAGTGAACTTATAGTACATCCTTAGATCCTTCTATAGATATTGATAAATTATCTTTTAACCTCGTATTTGAAATATAGAAGATACGAGGATTGCATTAGAAATTGACCTATGGAGCCATGGACCTTGTACAAGATAAATAGTAATGATTTCCCCTTTAATCTCGTAATTGAAGATATAGGAGATACGGAGATTGCATTTAAAAATTGATCTATTTAGAGCCATGGACCTTTTACAAGACGAATAATCATAAAAGAGTATTACCGATGGGTTTACCGAGTCCCATAAGATCACATCCCTAAAAAAAACTCTCTCCTTAAAAAAGCTAATAGAAAATGTTGGTAATGGTGGGTAGATCTTTTGTAATGTATGAATTTGGTAAGGCTATGAGAAAAAAAAACACCAATGAGCTATCTAGATAGGCCTCATCACTACATGTAAGCGTGTCCTTGAGATCTTTGATCCTTGTGAGAAACTCATCCATTAAATCTCCTTCATTCATATGCTTGGACTCTAACTGCTTATACAAGTAGGTCACTTGTGCCTCCCGTCAAGATTATCCATAGCGGAAATCATCCCAAGAATACCATTTCATCCTACAAAATACGAATCTCTACAAAACATGCAATTATTACAACTATCTATAGGTACTATCAATGCCCACCAATGAGATGGATGCAACCAAGATTGGGATGGCTGATGATGAAGGAAACCTGCAGAGTGTATGAAAAATGAAAAACTGTAGAGTGTACAAATGCTACAAAAGGAATGGAAAAGTGTATGAAAAATGGAAAAGTATAAAGTGTAGAAATGGTACAAAAGGAATACAAAAGTGTATGAAAAATGGAAAAGTATAGAGTGTAGAAATGTTACAAAAGGAATGCAAAAATCAATGATATGATGATGCTCTGATGATCAGCTTGAAGATGCGATGTTGATGATGACCCTCTCTACACACCAAATGTTGTTGCAATGCATAAAACCCGAAATTGAATAAAGATAGTTCAAATCAACACTCCCCCGAGATGTTTGCCAAAATGTTACAATATGCGAACAAGTCTTGAAACGCCCCAGAATGCACTAATATTCTATCAACAAAACATTGTAGGGTATACCTTCTCCACCTAAGAGGATAGGTTAATTTGAGATAATCAGAAGAGTAGGTCGAGGAAGAGATGACAAGGGGATGAGAGCTAAGGAAACCTACTCTGCTACCAACTATTGGAGTGGAGACAAAGGTAACAATGCACACACCAATGCAACAAGCAAGAAGATATTGAGAGAAGAATAACACTCAAAGTAGATTGACACGAATGAGTGAAGAATAAGTGAAGTGACATGATAAGGCTTACACACACTCATAAGAATGTGTAGAGAAAAAAAACCCTTAAAGAGGGATAACGTTCCCTAGCCCTTGTTAGCCTACATCGAGAGAGTTAATACCATATAAATGACTACCTTTCTCAATCCCACTCTACAACTATTAACTTTGCCCAAATTTTTGAAGATCCCATGTATGAAAAACATCCCTTTAGAAAAGGACACAAGGGTACTAGGTAATATCTCTTATAGCTCTTTACTTCCAATTAAAGCATTTGATCTTGCATAACTCAAAGAGATCATCAATACATGTGCAATGTTTTCTAATTGGAATCATATGCACAATCCTCAATGTAAGGCCCCCAACTTGTTCAAATATACTTGGACCCTAATAAACATAAAGTGGGCATCTCATTTTTTGGGAGGTCACAAGGTATTACAAGAAAAGTAAAAGGAGGTGAAGAAGAAATTCCACTTGTGATCAAGCATTGATCAAGAAGGTTGCAGGACTTACAATTCAATATGCCGCTCTTCTTGCTTAAATATTTTTGGGTGTAAATTGTAGAAAGTGAAGGGCCTAGAAGATGATCAATCATCGTATATTACCAAGATGAGATGGTCATATACTACTAAGAAGTATTGGGTGTGCATATAGTTGGTGCTTCAACTCTTGAACAAGACCGATTTGTATCTGATTCATTCCAACTTTTACCTATGGCTATCCAAGGATATTATAATTTCTAGCTATGCTCAATGACCTAATAGCCTTGCATGCCAAATCTAGAGGTCATGAACAGATAACAAATTTGTATATGATTCATTCCATCTTTTATCTATGGATGTCCAAGGATAGTATAATTTCTAGCTATGCTCATTGCCCTAGTAGCCTTGCATGCCAAATCTAGAGTTCATGAACAAGCAACAAATTTGTACTTGCACACACACGAGAAAATTCAGCCAAATCAATTTTACCTAAGACTAGCCACAATGGAAAGAAGGACAGGAGTGGACATAGTTGTCGACCTCAAGCTCATGTTAGACACCTTCTCATTAAGAACGAGCCAAAAAAATTCAAGAAGATGAAGAACAAAGTAGTTTGAGATGATTGCATTCAAGCCAAAGTACAATTTCTAGCTATGCTCATTGCCCTAGTAGCCTTGCATGCCAAATCTAGAGTTCATGAACAAGCAACAAATTTGTACTTGCACACACACGAGAAAATTCAGCCAAATCAGTTTTACCTAAGACTAGCCATAATGGAAAGAAGGACGGGAGTGGACATAGTTGTCGACCTCAAGCTCATGTTAGACACCTTCTCATTAAGAACGAGCCAAAAAAATTCAAGAAGATGGAGAACAAAGTAGTTTGAGATGATTGCATTCAAGCCAAAGTACAAAAACAAACAACCAAGATTTTTTAATTCACCCATGGATATAAATGTATTCACAATGTTTTCTACATTGTCCAAGTCACATATATTATTGCTATGGATTGCTATGGAGAGAGAGAGAGAGAGAGAGAGAGAGAGAGAGAGAGAGAGAGAGAGAGAGAGAGAGAGAGAGGGCTAGACATTGAGAAAGTACGCATACATAGGTTTTTGTTGCTTTTGATTTTTCATATTCAAGCAACGATTAAAATGCATGGCACATGGAGCTATTGTGATATAAGGTCTTGACTAGAGATCGTATGGGACTTTGATGACACTATAGCTTCCTTAAAGCAAGCTTATGTTTTTCATTCCTCTTTTACATTTTTAAGGAAAGAGAGAGAGGAGGGTTGAGTATTTAGCATAGAAATGCTTATGTATACCTATTTTCAAAAGAAAATTCCTATAAAGAAGATGTTTGATTGATGCTAGTTTTATAAAGGGTTGAGAATATAAATAAGCATATTTAATATACCATAAAAAGAGAACTTTAATGTTTGATGGAAAGGACCTTGCTCACGAAGATGAGAAGATAATATTTAGATAAAGTTTGATTGTTTGTATTGGTCTTGATTGAGAGGTCATATACATAACATAATTTACACATATAAGGAAGGGTATATTAGCAATACAACCTTAATATAGTTTGCTAATTGAATTGAGATGATTAAAAGTATAAATTCTTTTTTCTTTGGTAGTTTTGTCTAATTATAATCATTGGGTAGTGAGATTAAGAAAATTGTAGCTTCTTTTTTCTTCATGAGAAGAACAAATTGAAGAGATGGGTGATACTACCCTATGTAGGAAAGAAAGGACACGAATGAGGTTACCATAGTGATCAAAGAAAAGTTTCTTGACCTCCAACATCTTGAGTAGTCATAGTTCTTTGGAGGTGTGCTTGTAACCAAGAAAAGATGGTGGTAGAGAGAAAATCATCCTGTAGAGGGATAAGGTACCCCTATTGAGATATTTTTAGCTCAAGAAGCATCTTATTCCACTTTTTAGAATAACCAAGTCAAGGAACAACTTCAAGCAATAACTATCAATCAAAAGTGGGCAAACACGTGGCCACCCAATAAGATGTAATTACACTTAAATAAACATGGTAATCTCTCAATTAAAGCTCACTTAGGTTCCCACCTATAAGAAGATACGTAGTTGTTAGTTCATGTTACAGTTCAATTGGGTTCACTATATGTAAACTCTCTATATCACGTGCGTTCAAGGCCTATTTTAAAAACCCCTTATCTGTAAATTTTTCATGAATAAAACACACCCTTTTTCTATCCAATCTGTAAATACCGTCTTTAAATGGTCCCTTATGTCCTCTTATCTGAAGGGTAAAATACCTCAAGAAGGGTTCCAACTCCCAAAGGCTTCAAATTTGAGGTTTGCACCAATGCTCGAAAAAATGTTTTTTTTCAACCCTTAAAATTAAAAGCAATGCTTAGGCCTACCTGGGATGTAGACTTGGAAATCACTCTAAATAGACTTGGAAATCACTCTAAATAATGGAAATGTCAGGATTTATAACTAAACGCATGAATTTCATCCCTTAAAATTAAAGGTAACGTCCAATTTCAAGTGGGTTTGCTGAATTTCAACTAGGAAAATTACACTACAAGAGCACCTGGAGGAAACTCTCACACGAACTGGATTCTGTGCAGGATTGAGGAATATGTTCGGGATTTGACTGAAGACTTGCCTGGGCAAAGTCGAACGTCAACTGGGTTTTCTGGATTTCAACCAGGAAAATTACACTACATGAGCACTGGTCCACCAGGCGCGGCCCTGCACTGTGCAGCGCCAAGATGGCCGGACATTGATCCGGCATCCCACCCTCAGCAGCAGGTAGATACCATTATTAGTTAACGTCGTTTGCAGTGGTGCTTGCAAGCTATCATACAGTACAGCGCTGCAGTACAGTATTACGTGGCCTTTTGCGCGTATGTCTCTCACGAGTCACGTGTGTGTCACTGTGTTGTGGTCGAGGTGCGCCTATAAGCAACTCTCCTTTCGGCAGTAACGGCCGGCAGCTAGCTGCAGGTGGGGAACATGAGTTATAGAGGAAGACGCTGTACAGGAGGAGAGGAAGACGACGTCGCTAGCAAAAACGACCGTCTACTAAAGTCAGCATTATTTTTACTAAACCCACGATTTTGAAAGTTGCCTGAAATCTGCCTTGTTTGGTCTTGGCCTTCTACCTCACCCTCTCTTTGAAGACTCCTTACCAACACATTTGTTGCCCAGAAAAAAAAAATGTTATCAAAATGCAAAAAGAGAGTGTTCTCATGGTATGTTAATTTTAATCATTTTAAGAAAAAATACAGCACAATTCCATCAAAATGTTAAAAAAAAGCGTTTAATTCCATCAAAATGCAAAAACACAGTCTCTATTGTAGCCCGTGCCGATGCGGTCTACTTTGGCAGACTTACACACGCACACATACCCCCATCAATGACTAAGCAAAGTAGGTCAAATCACCATAATTCCATTAAAATGCAAAAAGCAGAGGGTTTTATTCAATCAAAAAAGAAAAACAAAGTCCCTTTGATAGCCCGTGGCGCTAGCACGGTCCATTTTGGCCATATTAAATTTCACCAAAACATACAGCATAATTCCATCAAAAAGACAAAAAGAGAGTTTAAAGGACATTTGCACTCTCTCTCACCTGGGGCACGTATAACAAATACGTTATAATAGATGAAGCTAGTACGATTAGAGAGTGCCTTACCTCGAGCAATGAAATTATTGGTGGGTCTATTGCATTGTCTCCCACACACCACAAGATTAATCTAATTAAGTTTTTCTTGTCATTGAGTTTTATAAAAAGTAAGAAGATTATATGCGTGTTATCTTAAAATTCATGCATCTCAATGATCCACAATAAGAGTAGAAGAAAAACATGATTACTAGAATGACCGAGTTTATTTAAAGATACAAAGATGTCCCAGATCTACTTGTAATGGAACAGTTAGGCCCTTCAAGCTTATTCAAATATTTTTTAGGGTAGCCCAAATAATCTCAAGAAGGCCCCAAGCTTGAAACATATAATGCCATTATAAGTTGAGGTACCTTGTGAGTTATATGCTAACAACCTTAAACATCATGTTTGAGAACCACTTTTGGATCCCTTATTACTACTTCAAAAAAAAAGATGCCTACACTTATTTTATTAGATAGAATAACATCCAATTCTATTGTGGAATCTTCTTCAACAAACCTTGATAATCTTGACAATGAGACTTCGATAGGGAAGTAGGGGATGTTAACAAATCTTGTTGACATATCTACCTTGTAGATCTCATTTTCATTCTCTCTCAGCTACACCTTGGGAGGGTGCCAATATGTATCGTAATAAGTGTAATCGATGGCCACAATTGCAGGGGGCTGGTGTAGAGCATTCCTCCACCAGTCCACCACCAAATCTAGAATCTGGGTGAAGATCCATGACATGGAGCAACTTGACTATCTATCCAAGAGGTCCATTTCATCAAATATGAGAAGGTAAGTAAATATTATGGAAACTTGTAGATATCTAGTTTAACTGAACATCTTGTTACTCTCTAAATTAAAAAGTGTTGTGTGTCACATGTTGTTGTGATTTTAAAAGCGATCATCCTTGTGATGTATTTCAAACGTTTGTTTTGTAGTTGGTACCAAAAGTATTGAATGAAAATGTTTTTATTTCAAGTCACTTGTGTAGTTGGGTCCATATTCTTAGACCACTTGAGATGTAAGCCCTAGCATGTAGAAGATCAAGCCCGAGAGTGGCATGTTGTTGGCTGCCAAGAGTGTGCCCAAGCCCCCCTAGCTTCTAAATAGAAAACATAATAGAGAGCTTTGATGGAGAGCTCTCCATCAAATCTCTTTATTAGGATTTCTATGTAAAAGCTAGGGTTAGGGTCAAGCTTCAATGAGAAAGAAAAAAGAAGAAAAGAAAAAAGAGAAGAAAGAGAAGGAAAATATTCCCAAGAAAGCTTATTTGCATAGGAAATAAAGGAAAACAATAGACATATCTTTCTTAAGTTTGAGGAGGATAGGGTAAGAGAGGTAGAAGTGATAGACAAGCAAAAACTTGCAAAAAAAACTCAGAGTACAAGTTTATTATATTAAAAAAAGATAAAACTACACTGGCGGCAAAAGAAGCGGCAAAAGAAGCGACAAAAAAAGCACAGTATAGCAGTGTTTTTCTGCTACTATACTATGGACACTGCTGGGCAGCAATATTATGCTGTTGAGTAGCGAAAAAGCACTACAGGGCAGCAATATATCATTGATCATCATGAAAACCCCCGATATTTTTCTTTCAACCCTATAACATGTAAAAGCATAAGAGAGGAAACATAAAAGGGAGAGATCTCTTACCTTATGGGGCTTGTATGTGTGGATAACCTACAAAATCAAACCAAATAAAGAAAAAAAGTATTACTAACCCTAATAGAAAGCATATACAAAACCCTAATCTTAATAAAAATCTTAAGTAATTGAATCTTTCTTTTCCCTTCTCATTATAGCTTAACTCTAACCCTAGCTTCTAAATAGAAAACATAATAGAGAGCTTTGATGGAGAGCTCTCCATCAAAACTCTTTATTAGGGTTTCTATATGTAAAAGCTAGGGTTAGGATCAAGCTTCAATGAGAAGGAAAAAAGAAGAAAAGAAAAACCTAAAAGAGAAGAAAGAGAAGGGAAATATTAACAAGAAAACTTTAATGGAAAGTTTGCATAGGAAATGAAGGAAAACAGTAGACATACCTTGCTTGAGCTTGAGGAGGATAGGGTAAGAGAGGTAGAAGTGATAGACAAGGCAAAAACCTATAAAAAAAACTCAAAGTACCAGTTTATTATATTAAAAAAAGATAAAACTACGTGGCGGCAAAAGAAGCGACAAAAAAAGCATGATATTTTAACAATATATCAGTGTTTTTTTGCTGCTATGGACACTACTAGGCAACAATATTACGCTGCTGAGTAGCGAAAAAGCACTGCGGGGCAGCGATATATCGCTGCCCCACAGTGATATATCGCTGAGCATCATGAAAACCCTCAATATTTTCCTTTCAAAAATGATGCTACGCTCCCGCCGACGTGTTGTAGTGGAGAGTGTGGATTTAAAACCTACTCTTTAAGAGCTTTCCAACAATATGTCAGATGAGCTAGTTGTTCTGACAAAAGCTTAAAAGGGTTCACTGTGTCCCCATATTTTTTATCTTGCAAAATGAGAATTGGGATTCTTCCAAACTCTCTAATATATCATAGGCTTATGCTTAATCATAATCTTATGCATTAAGCTTATATATAAGCATAATGCACAAGATCTATGCATAAGCTTTATGCATATATCCATTTACAGAGCTTACACAGACATGAGCTTAATTCATAGAGCCTATGCATAAGCCTATGTGTAGAGCTTATGCATGAGCTTAATGCATAGAACTTATGCATAGATCTTAGTTCGTGAGCTTAATAAAGCTTAATGCATAGAGCTTATGCATAAGGTCTATCCATAGAGCTTATGCATAAGCTTAATGCATGGAGCCAATGCATAGAGCTTATGCATGAGCTTTATGCATACATTCTTATATATAGAGCTTATGCACAAACCTATGCATAGAGCTTATGCACAAACCTATGCATAGAGCTTATGTAGAAGCCTATGCATAAGTTTTATGCCTGCATGCTTTCATAGAACCTATGCATAGAGCTTATACATAAGCCTAAGCCTATGCAGAGAGCCTATGCATAGAGATTTATGTATGCATGATTTCATGAAGCATGAATATATAAAGTTGTATGCATAGGCTTGTGCATTCATAAAGCATGCATTGCATAAAGCTCTATGCATAGACTTGTACATAAGCTCTATGTAGAGGCTTGTGCATTGTCTCTATGCATAAAGCTTATGCATAGTGCTTGTGCATTATGCTTATGCATAAGCTTAATGCACAAGCCTATAAATAAAGCTTATGCATAAGCATAATGCACAAGCTCTATGTATAAGCTTTATGCATAATGCATACATAGAGCTTATGCATAAGCCTAATGCACAAATGCACAAGCGTATGTATAAGCTTTATTTATGCATGCTTTCATAAAGCATGTATGCATACAGCTTATGCATAGGCTTGTGCATTTTAAAAGGACAAGTAAAGAAGAAATCCCCAGCACCCGGAGGTGTAAGAAAAGCAAAGATTCAAGTTAAGGTCTTACCTCTTCTGCTTAGTAGAAGCTTGTAGGCGGACGAGAGAGTTTAGAGAAGCCTACAATTAGAGCCTTCTTGCCAAATATGTGGACCATTTACCTTAACCTAGCCACACAAAAAAAGATTAGTAAAGCTTTTATTTAATAACTTAAGTGAATTATTAAGGTATACATACAAGAGAAAGAGAAGTGAATAGCATAAGGGAAAAAAGAGAGAGCAAGCACATTGAGGCAACTCTCAAACCCTAAATAAAACATGTAATCATTTTGTGTTACTTGAGATTACCTTAAGCTTGCTTGTGATGCTTATGGAGAGAGGGTTTTCTTTCTTGTGAAGAGAAAAGAGAGCTTTTTTGTGAAGGGAGAAGAGGGTGAAGAGATGAGAGCTTTGTAAACCCTATAGAAAACATGTTATTAATTTATATATTTTCAATTAAAAAGATTAAAGAAACAAAAAAGACAAGAGCTTGAGATTACCTTAGTGCTTGTGATGCTTGTGAGTGAAGAGAGACCTTTGTTACTCGTGAAGGGAGAACAAGGTTTTCTTGTGAAGGGAGATGAGGGGGAAGAGGTGAGGACTTGTGAGAAAAAGGGCTTATGAGAAGAGCTTAATAGCAAGGGAAAGAGGAAGATTAGGGTTATAAGGTACAAGAGCGTACCATAGCTAGGGTTTAGTAGATAATATTCGAGCTCGAAGGAGGAGATGTTTGATAATGGAGAATTATAGGTGGTGTACTGCATGGGAAGGGGTTTCCTAATTTTTAAAATTTTTCACAATACACGACTATAGCCTCACGTATAGTTGCGCCGAGGCTATAGCCTCGTTCATAGCCTCGCGTGGTTATAGTCGCGTGCATAACCGCACATTGGACCTACATAGCTATGCCGGATCCCCTCTCACTCCTCTCTCTCCTCTTCACGTGGCTATGCTCCCCTTCTCTTGTGTGAAATCTTCCCCTATGCAAGCAATGGCATCTAGTGTGTATGAGTAGTGCTCTAAAATTTTCAACTAAGCCCAAAAAAATAAAAAATATGTAAATGCTCTTAGAATAGGCCCCTCTAAAATTTCAATCACAGCTAGTAGGAGTTAGACTGCTCCGGCCAAAAGTTTTTTTTAATAAAAATATCTTTTTTCTACTCTGGTAATATAGTCTGGTTTTAGCAAAAGAAGAAGAAAGGAAATTGGAGATGATTGCATATAAAGTAACATCATAGGTATATCTAAATCTACTTTGGTCTAGTAAGTATTACTAAATATCTAAAGGTATTACTTCTACCAAAAAGCAGATGAACTGTAGATTCGTACCCTGCGGGTTGCGAGTCTGGAGCAGGCAGCAATCAAGGCATTGTTAAATTAAAAAATCCTGCTGATCGCCTTGACATGGCTAATCGTTAATTAGCGCTGCAGCCTCTGCCTGCTCATCGGCAAGCTAGTCATGCTAGACGCCGTGATGATATGTGGGAGGGTGGGCCCACGTCTGCAGTACAGGCACAACAAGTTCCATGTCTTCTTTCACGACGTACAAGTAAACGTGACGGAGATTGAAATCGACGTGCAAGGCGTGGTGCCGTGCGCCCTGATCAGCACCACAATCGCCCCATTGGGCGGCATCATCTTCCTGGCCAATGACCCCATCACAGAGGGCCCTGAGCGCACCTCTCTCCGCTCGTGGGCGCGCGCCCTCCATCTCCACTTCCTCCGAGGGTTTTGCCACCCTACCTATCATCCTGAGCTCCGCTACTGGTCTCCAGGGCTCCGTCGCCGAAATGGGTGCCTGTTCACATTAGGCACGGCATCCGGTCCCTTGTTCGGCTAACTCCCGGTTTATAAACTTATTTAAAACTTATCGAACCTCCTCAGGAGCCATTACAGATTAGCTGTAGTTTTTAATGTAGTGTAACATACCCATTGTAAATAACAATGTACTTGCTTCAGAGTTGAAAAATAACAATGTACTTGTAAATAACAATGTACTTGCTTCAGAGTTGAAAAATATAACATACCCATTGTAAATAACAATGTACTTGCTTCAGAGTTGAAAAATATAACTTAGTTTGTCATTTTTACGATCAGAAAACTTCTATTTTTGAAAAATGAGTCATTTTTGCTTAGAAATTTATAATTTTGAATCCAAATTTGAAATCTACGCGTAATTTTACGCTTAAAATAGTTTTTTCTGAACTTAAAAAACGGGTACCCGGAATGGGTTTAATTACGCTTTTAAGCCTTTAATCTGCGAACTTCCGACCTAAAATAGTAACTATCCAAGCGTCTAATCAACGAACGGAACACGCCCCCATGGTCACGGGACAAGGCCAGACATTTTCGTCAAAAAACATTTTTGACCCCCCGGGACAACGACGAGCGGCCGGCGTAGGCCCCACCACCACGGGCGCCGCCCGTGGTGGGGCCCACGACTGACAATCCACCCGGGACACCCAAGTGTGTACACGACCTAGACGCACCCTCCAACACACCCCTACACGTACCCCCTCCTCCCAGAACCCTCTATCCACAGGTGTCGCGCTCTCTCTCTCTTGGGGACACCTCCACCCCCATGTGTCACACTTTCTCTCTCTCTTGGGGACACCTCCACCCCCATGTGTCACACTTTCTCTCTCTTCGAGAGACCTCCACCCCCAAGTATCTCGCGCCCACACTCTCTCCCGGACACCTACACCACCCAGGTGTCGCCTTCCCGCACCCGGACGTCGACCCTCCAACACCTATAAAAGGACCCTCCCAGCCCCCTTCTCTGAATAAGCCCCCAGCAAGGCCCTAGGCGCAAGCCCTCCCTCAAGCTCTAGGACATGTCCTACACTCTTCTCCCCCCCGTGTGAATAGACTTAAAGTGTGTCCCTTCCCTTACTCTCCCTAGGCCTCCCTAACCATGCACTCTTCCCTAGGCCTCCCTAGGCGTTCACACTTCTCAAGAGCTCTCCAAGTTAAGGACACCTCTCAATTCCCCCCCATATGTGGCGACTTAAACTTAGGCTAAGAGGTCTTTCCTACTCATAAGCCCAACAAGCTTTTCCTACCCCAAACGGACTCCGTTTTCGAATCGGTTTGAACTAGTAGAATTCTCTCTTTTCTCTCTAAGTTCCCAACCTCTTATATTCACCCCGTTCTCTCTCTATCCTCTTAAAACTCTAGTGCTCCTATGGCGCCGAAACGCCGCCGAAATGAAGAACCATGCGCTGCCCAAGGAGGAAATGAAGCGAATCGTGTCCCTGCAACAACGACTTCGCCTCTCGTGAAGCAAATAGGCACGAAAACGATAACCAGGTTGGTCATTTAACAAGTTTAAGTAAAATTCTCTCTTATGAAGCTTAATGCAAAGATTCGAAATAATAGGAAAGGAACCAAGGTTAAACCCCTAGTATAGATGGCCTAAAGTACCTTATGGTTACTCTTAAGTAAAGTTATAAGAAAATAATTTTGCTTTTGAATCATTGTCTTTTCGAAACGATGGTTTTTGTTAATGTGTGAATTCATTGAATAAAGGCTATGTCTCTTTTTATTGGATATACTACTGGTTTATTGCTAACATGCAGGTACAGCTTCTCCCCCCCTTAGCTAACTCCATGCTTGCCTGTGTAGCCGGGCGGAGGATATAGCGAGGCCGGGAGTCGGCCCAGGGCAATCCCCTCCTATGCCACTGGGAATTGGATTTCACCACCAGGGTGATGTATATATGCTGCCTAGTTCTGTGGATCCAGGCTAGTGCGGTGACTTAACCCCCACCTCATGAGGAGACGTCCCCTCTGAAGGGCGAGAGGGTTTGGTACAAGCGGCAATACCTGAGGGGGTGACAGGACGGCTTGGCCCTCATCAGCTGGCTGACGACGAGGGGAGACGGTCTGTGAGGTTTACCCAGCTGGTTGAGGCTGGAAGATTGAATTCTAGATCATCGGTGTGGTTGTGGTTGTGGTTGTGGTTGTGGTTGTGATTGGATTGTGGTTATGGTTATGGTTATGGTTTGGACATGGAAGTTTGGATTGGAATATCGGCCCGGTTCCAAGGTCTTTGTAAATATTTTTCATTGTAAGTATGTTTGTTGATTTCAATGTTGTGCTAAGGAAGATTTCTTTTAAGGAATCAAGTGTAATTAATTAACAAAGGAATTTATTTTTAAGTGTTTCACAGTGTGGTAGGACTTAATTAGAAGACAATTGAACGGGTGAGTGTGTGGAAAGTGGGAGAATGGATGCCCTGACGGTACCATTCTAAGGATGGGTGGACCCGATCAGTTGGGTAGCTTTCTACTAGTCGTAACTTACGATACTTAGGGAATAGTAGTGTTTTAGGGGACCGAGCCAGCAGCTATGCCTCATGAAATACGGGGGGGAAAAGGCGTTGGCTTCCTTGAACCAAGTGTGGGTCTTGTTCCATCTCCACGCACATTTCGTGCTGGGGATTAGAATTTTCTTTAGGATGACTATGCTTCCCCTGCGAGATAGAGTTAGGTCCCTCCGTTTGCTCGTAACCTCGTATTTCTACGAGATCGAGGTGTTGTCAATCGGAAAATAACACGAGACTTAACCGCCTATCAAAAGGATTCCCCCGCCCTACGGGTAGGGGTCCTTACACGTGGTATCAGAGCAGGTTTAGACTTGGGAGATTTCATATTGTATTCTCTTGTTACTCTAGGAATTCTTGTTAAACTAATCTAGTTACGGCTGGACACAGGAGGACGAGATGGATCCCTATTCTCGCTTCCTGGTATTCCAATGCATGTTCATGACTGCTTGTCGCTCTTCCGAATTTGAGTTCCGTGACACTATGATGCACATTGTAGACAAGCTAACCCTTCCTCATTACACTCGCATCGAAAGGGGATGGAACAGAGCTGAGCATTGGCATCGTCGATCTACCTATTTCATCATTCGAGCTGAGCACGTCGGCAATCTCACCAACGACTTGAGGCGGATCCGATATACCGAGATGTTGCGGATGGTTCGCCTGTTCTGGTTTATTGGCACTCCTCATAACACCTATGTCACTATCGATGGGAATCGCATGTTGCAGAATCGATGGGTTTATGATAGTGTGACTCAAGTTGTATCCCCTCATAGAGTAGCCGTTACCCGTCTTTCTAGACGTGGTTTACCTTCCCTACCAGAGACTTATCGAGTTCTTGAAACCATGGGAGAACCCCCCCTACTTTTTCAATGCTACCACCGCCGATCTTTATTAGGTTCCCTAGAGGACTACCATGTAAATAAATAAGATTGGATTTAGTCCAATGCTTGTAAATGGCTTGGTTCACTTGTAAATATTAAAGCTTGGAATAAAAGGTTTTGATTTTCAGACTCATTGTCTTATGTGTATTAAACCGCCTAAGTGACATGATTCTAAATTTAGCTTCATATTGATAACCAGGATCGTCAACTTCTTGCTCCCAATGCATTATATACAGATATACAGGAGAAGAAGCTTCTCCTCAAACAAATGCAACCTCCCTCATTTAATGGGACAGGTTCAAAGATTGAAAGGGATGTAGAAGTTTGGATAGAAGCCATGGACGATTACTTTTCGGCTGCTGCTGGTAGAGGAATTAGGAATCAATCCATGCTTGCCAGATTCCGTCTTACCGGGGACGCCAAACTTTGGTGGAAGCAATGGTGCCGAGATAAGGGCGTCACTGAAGATACCCAAACCTGGAGTGACATTAAGCAAGCTGTGAAGAACCGTTATCTTCCCCCATCTCATGAATCTATTAAGATGAATGAGTTCTTCAGCCTCAAGCAACTTAGCTTAACCTTGGAGGAATACTACTCAAAATTTGTCACACTTGGCAAATATGCTCCAACTGTTATCTTCCCCCATCTCATGAATCTATTAAGATGAATGAGTTCTTTAGCCTCAAGCAGCTTAGCTTAACCTTGGAGGAATACTACTCAAAATTTGTCACACTTGGCAAATATGCTCCACCTATGTCACTCAACAAGTGGCCCGATTTTGCCAAGGGCTGAATGAACCTTTGGATTCTCGCCTTGAAGCAATGAGGCCAACTACCTTGCAAGATGCTCTTACCCGAGCCAAACCTCTGGCTAAAGAAGTAAAGAGTGGTCAAGCAAAGAGGAGAGTCTAACCCAAGGGGGCACCTTCAGAGGAATTACCAATCGAATTTCCGCCACAACACTATTGGTCAGTACCCCAATAATTTCATCCCCCGTAGTTATGCTAATTCCACTTCAGAATCCTATGGGGACCAAAGGTGCTTTTATTGCAATGAAGTTGGCCACTTCCGGAATGAATGCCCCAAACTTGCAAGACCCTCTCTCAATCCTAGTGTCATTGCTGCTCCACAAGGCGGCCGGGTAGTTCAAGGTCGTGGGATTCCTAATAACCGCCAGGCTGGACGAGGTAGTGGTGGACGTGGTAGAGGTCGTGGAGTGATTGCCCGTGTCTGCTCTATGGTTGGTGAACCGACTTTAGAGATGGAAGAAGAAGAGCAAGCCACCATTCATGCAGCTGTAGAACATCAAGGACCTAATTAGCAGTTTTCTGTTATCCAAGCTCCGACTACTTATCAAGGTAGATCTTTCCAGCTCTTGATTGATTGTGGTAGTACGCATTCATTTCTTTCTCCAAAATGATTGCGTAAGTTACAGTTAGATCAAAAACCAACCCAAGCAATGATTGTTGAGTTAGCTAGTGGAAAAGAAGAAGTATCCCGACATTTTGTGGGAGATCTTGAATTTGAATTGGGTGGTGAATCAACCCATGGGTATTTCAGAAGCTTACCATTAGGGATTTATGATGGAATCCTTGGTATGGACTGGTTAATTGCAAACAATGCCGACATTCATTGTGCTGAAGGAAGCATCACCATTAGGGATTTATGATGGAATTCTTGGTATGGACTGGTTAATTGCAAACAATGCCGACATTCACTGTGCTGAAGGAAGCATCACCTTTAAGAATAGTCAGGGATAGGTAGTATCAGCCTAAGGAAAAATAGGTAAACCCAAATTTCATTTGGTCAAAGCTAATCGCCTTCTTAAGGGAGTGCGCAAGGGCCAACAGATCTTCCTTGTCAAACTCAACAAGGTAGAAGAAAGCAACCGAGATTTAGAACCCTCTTGGCTCCAGGAGTTTTCAGATATCTTTCCAGAGGAATTTACAAAACTACCCCCATCTCGAGAAGTAGATCATGGGATTGAGTTGATCCCTGGGGCTGAATCAATTTCAAGGAGACCTTACAAAATGTCTCTTCCTGAAGCCATAGAGCTCAAGAAACAACTTAGGCAGCTCATTGAGCAAGGATTCATTCGCCCTAGTAATTCCCCATGGGGAGCGCCTGTTCTTTTCCAGAGAAAGAAGGATGGCACGCTTCGTCTTTGTATTGACTACCGAGGTCTAAACAAGGTCACTGTCAAAAACAAATACCCCATTCCTCGCATCGACGAACTTCTTGACAGACTTTATGGATCCAAAGTTTTCTCCAAGATGGATTTAAGGTCTGGCTACTATCAAACTAGGATCAAGGAATCAGATATCTCCAAAACCGCTTTCAATACCCACTATGGCCACTATGAATTTACAGTCATGCCATTCGGATTAACCAATGCTCCCGTCACCTTCAATCGCCTGATGCAGGATATCTTCCAACCCTACTTGGATGAATTTATCCTTGTCTTCTTTGATGACATCTTGGTCTATTCTCAGTCAAAAGAGGAACATGAGGAGCATATACGCAAAGTATTGCAAATACTGCGCGAACATAAGCTCTGCCAAGAAAAGAAAATGTACCTTCTTCACTTCCCAAATTGAATATCTAGGGTTCATTGTCTCCTCAGAGGGCATCTCAGTAGACCCTGCCAAAGTTAAGGATATATTGCAATGGCCACCCCCCCCTAGGACAATCAAAGAAATCCGTGGGTTTCTAGGCATCACAGGATGGTATAGGATCTTCATCAAGGATTATGCCAAGATAGCCGCACCCTTAACTGATCTCCTCAAGAAGGAATGTAAGAGAGTATGGTTACCAATCCACCAAATCAGTTTTAGCCAACTTAAGACTATCCTCACCTCAGCACCAGTTTTGAAGCTCCCTGACTTCACCAAAGAGTTTGAGGTTGTCACTGATGCTAGTGGCCTTGCACTTGGTGGTGTCTTAATTCAAGAAGGAAGGCCTGTGGCTTACACTTCTCGTAAGCTTAAACCCTATGAAGTCAATTATGCCATCCATGATTTGGAACTCCTTGCAAATGTTCATTGTTTCAAGTTATGGAGACACTATCTCCTAGGCCATAAGTTTCTGCTTGTAACTCACCACCAGAGTTTAAAGTGGATCTTCACCCAGCCCAATCTCAACATGAGGCAAATGAGGTGGACTGAGATTCTGCAAGAGTTTGATTTTGATATCAAATTTCATCCTGGAAAGGATAATGTTGTAGCAGATGCCCTCAGTCGCAAATCCTTCCTAAGTGCAATCTCTATGCCAAATAACCCCATCCTAGAGAAGGTAAAGTAGGTTTCACCTCATGACTCTGATTACCAAAAGCTAGTAAGCCTAGTTCACAACACAAGGAGGCACCCACAGAAAAGGAAAATGTATTGATCAAGGGATACACCCTCGATGATGAATGCCTCTACTTCATGCATAGGTTATGTATTCCCAAAGATCTTGCACTGAAGAAGATGATCTTGTATGAAGCTCATGATAGCCCCGTAGTAGCAGGACACCCAGGTTATGCAAAAACCTTGAATGCCTTAAGGAGAAGTTACTTTTGGCCTGGAATGAAGAGAGATATCCTTCAATACATCAGACAATGCCTTTCATGTCAAAGGATTAAAGCTGAAAGAATCAAAATGCCCGGGAAACTCCAACCTCTGGACATTCCTCAGATGAAGTGGGAATGTATCACTATGGATTTTGTCACAAGTCTTCCCACAACACAGGGAGGATATGATTCTATTTTAGTAGTTGTGGATATGCTTACCAAAGTGACCCATATTATCCCAGTAAAGAAGACATTTAAATCTTCTGATATTGCCCGCCTTTTCATCAAGGAAATCTTTAGGCTTCATGGATTGCCAAAAAGAATAGTCTCAGTGACCGGGACTCTGACTTCACTTCAAAGTTCTGGACATCATTATTCCAGGCTATTGGAACACAACTTTGTTTCATTACAACTTACCACCCAGAAACAGATGGTCAAACTGAGAGAGTTAATCAGGTTATAGAAGACATCTTGAGAGCCTATTGTGGGCGTGAACCAAAGAAGTGGATTCACTATCTCCCTCTAGTGGAATTCTCTTACAATACATCCTATCACCAAAGCATAGGGATGTCACCAAAGCATAGGGATGTCACCATTCAAAGCTCTTTATGGTCAGGAATGTTTCTCCCTTAAATTTCTCTGACCCCACACTAAAGGTTGAAGCCTCTAGGATGATGCTTGAAGAAACGGAAGAACAAACCAAAGCTATTCGTAAGGATATTAAAGCCGCCCAGGATCGACAGAAGCATTATGCTGATACCAAAAGATTTGAAGGAATTTTCCAACAAGGAGACAGAGTTTTTCTTCGAGTGTGGCCAAAGAGAAGTTCTTTATCTCTTGGAAAATTTAGGAAGCTGAGTCCAAGGTATTGTGGGCCTTATGAAGTCATCAAATGTTTGGGAAAACATGCCTACAAACTTCGCTTCCCGACCCACCTCAAAATCCATGATGTATTCCATGTAAGCTTACTAAAGCCATATGTGCCTCATCTTGATCATGTTCTTGGAAAATTTAGGAAGCTGAGTCCAAGGTATTGTGGGCCTTATGAAGTCATCAAATGTTTGGGAAAACATGCCTACAAACTTTGCCTCCCGACCCACCTCAAAATCCATGATGTATTCCATGTAAGCTTACTAAAGCCATATGTGCCTCATCCTGATCATGTTCTTGATGATGAACAAGTTGTAATGCCAACTCAGGGAGTCCTTGAAATGAGACCTAATAGAATCATCGACTCTAGAGAAAGAGTGCTTCACAATAGAATCCTTAGGGAACATTTAGTGGAATGGAAAGATTACCCTGAGGAGGATGCCACTTGGGAGGAAGATTCAACCCTCCAAAAGAATTACCCAGAGTTCGTGCCGAGATGCGGACATCTCGAGTTCTTTTAGTAGGGAAGGATGTACCATACCCATTGTAAATAACAATGTACTTGCTTCAGAGTTGAAAAATAACAATGTACTTGTAAATAACAATGTACTTGCTTCAGAGTTGAAAAATATAACTTAGTTTGTCATTTTAACGATCAAAAAACTTTTATTTTTGGAAAATGAGCCATTTTTGCTTAGAAATTTATAATTTTGAATCCAAATTTGGAATCTACGCGTAATTTTACGCTTAAAATAGTTTTTTTTGAACTAAAAACGGGTACCTGGAATGGGTTTAATTAAGCTTTTAAGCCTTTAATCTGCGAACTTCCGACCTAAAATAGTAACTATCCAGGCGTCTAATCAACAAACAGAACACGCCCCCATGGTCACAAGGCAAGGCCGGACATTTTCGTCCAAAAAAACTTTTGACCCCCTCGGGACGACGACGACGGGCGGCCGGCGTGGGCCCCACCATGGGCACCGCCCGTGAAACCCGACAATCCACCCGGGACACCCAAGTGTGTACACGACCTAGACGCACCCTCCAGCACACCCCTACACGTACCCCCTCCTCCCAGAACCCTCTATCCACAGGTTTCGCGCTCTCTCTCTCTTGGGGACACCTCCACCCCCATGTGTCACACTTTCTCTCTCTTCGAGACACCTCCACCCCCAGGTGTCTCGCGCCCACACTCTCTCCCGAACACCTACACCACCCAGGTGTCGCCTTCCCGCACCCGGACATCCACCCTCCAGCACCTATAAAAGGACCCTCCCAGCCCCCTTCTCCGAATAAGCCCCCAGCAAGGCCCTAGGCGCAAGCCCTCCCTCAAGCTCTAGGACATGTCCTACACTCTTCTCCCCCCGTGTGAATAGACTTAAAGTGTGCCCCTTGCCTTACTCTCCCTAGGCCTCCCTAACCATGCACTCTTCCCTAGGCCTCCCTAGGCGTACACTCTTCTCAAGAGCTCTCCAAGTTAAGGACACCTCTCAATTCCCCCCCCATATGCGGCGACTTAAACTTAGGCTAAGAGGTCTTTCCTACCCATAAGCCCAACAAGCTTTTCCTACCCCAAACGGACTCCGTTTTCGAATCCGTTTGAACCAATAGAATTCTCTCTTTTCTCTCCAAGTTCCCAACCTCTTATATTCACCCCGTTCTCTCTCTATCCTCTTAAAACTCTAGTGCTCCTATGGCGCCGAAACGCCACCGAAATGAAGAACCACGCGCTGCCCAAGGAGGGAATGAAGCGAATCGCATCCTTGCAATCGACTTCGCCCCTCTTGAAGTGAATAGGCACAAAAACGATAACCAAGTTGGCCATTTAACAAGTTTAAGTAAAATTCTCTCTTATGAAGCTTAATGCAAAGATTCGAAATAATAGGAAAGGAACCAAGGTTAAACCCCTAGTATAGATGGCCTAAAGTACCTTATGGTTACTCTTAAGTAAAGTTATAAGAAAATAATTTTGCTTTTGAATCATTGTCTTTCCAAAACGATGGTTTTTGTTAATGTGTGAATTCATTGAATAAAGGCTATGTCTCTTTTTATTGGATATACTACTGGTTTATTGCTAACATGCAGGTACAGTTTCTCCCCCCTTAGCTAACTCCGGCTTGCCTGTGTAGCCGGTCGGAGGATATAGCGAGGCCGGGAGTCGGCCCAGGGCAATCCCCTCCTATGCCACTGGGAATTGGATTTCACCACCAGGGTGATGTATATATACTGCCTAGTTCTGTGGGTCCAGGCTAGTGCGGTGACTTAACCCCCACCTCATGAGGAGACGTCCCCTCTAAAGGGCGAGAGGATTTGGTACAAGCGGCAATACCTGAGGGGGTGACAGGACCACTTGGCCCTCATCGGCTGGCTGACGACGAGGGGAGACGGTCCGTGAGGTTTACCCAGCTGGTTGAGGCTGGAAGATCGAATTCTAGATCATCGGTGTGGTTGTGGTTGTGGTTGTGGTTGTGGTTGTGGTTGTGGTTGGATTGTGGTTATGGTTATGGTTATGGTTTGGACATGGAAGTTTGGATTGGAATATCGGCCCGGTTCCAGGGTTTTTGTAAATATTTTTCACTGTAAGTATGTTTGTTGATTTCAATGTTGTGCTAAGGAAGATTTCTTTTAAGGAATCAAGTGTAATTAATTAACAAAGGAATTTATTTTTAAGTGTTTCACAGTGTGGTAGGACTTAATTAGAAGACAATTGAACGGGTGAGTGTGTGGAAAGTGGGAGAATGGATGCCCTGACGGTACCATTCTAAGGATGGGTGGACCCGATCAGTCGGGTAGCTTTCTACTAGTCGTAACTTACGATACTTAGGGAATAGTAGAGTCCCGAACAAGACTTGTTTTAGGGGACCGAGCCAGCAGCCATGCCTCATGAAATACGGGGGGAAAAAGGCATTGGCTTCCTTGAACCAAGTGTGGGTCTTGTTCCATCTCCACGCACATTCCATGCTGGGGATTAGAATTTTCTTTAGGATGACTATGCTTCCCCTACAAGATAGAGTTAGGTCCCTCCGTTTGCTCGTAACCTCGTATTTCTACGAGATCGAGGTGTCGTCAAATCGGAAAATAACACGAGACTTAACCGCCTATCAAAAGGATTCCCCGCCCTACGGGTAGGGGTCCTTACACGTGGTATCAAAACAGGTTTAGACTTGGGAGATTTCATATTGTATTCTCTTGTTACTCTAGGAATTCTTGTTAAACTAATCTAGTTACGGTTGGACACAGGAGGACGAGATGGATCCCTATTCTCGCTTCCTGGTATTCCAATGCATGTTCATGACTGCTTGTCGCTCTTTCAAATTTGAGTTCCGTGACACTATGATGCACATTGTAGACAAGCTAACCCTTCCTCATTACACTCGCATCGAAAGGGGATGGAACAGAGCTAAGCATTGGCATCGTCGATCTACTTATTTCATCATTCGAGCTGAGCACGTCGGCAATCTCACCAACGACTTGAGGCGGATCCGATATGCCGAGATGTTGCAGATGGTTTGCCAGTTCTGGTTTATTGGCACTCCTCGTAACACCTATGTCACTATCGATGGGAATTGCATGTTGCAGAATCGATGGGTTTATGATAGTGTGACTCAAGTTGTATCCCCTGATAGAGTAGCCGTTACCCGTCTTTCTAGACGTGATTTACCTCCCCTACCAGAGACTTATCGAGTTCTTGAAACCATGGGAGAACCCCCCCTACTTTTTCAATGCTACCACCGCATATCTTTATTAGGTTCCCTAGAGGACTACCATGTAAATAAATAAGATTGGATTTAGTCCAATCCTTGTAAATGGCGTGGTTCACTTGTAAATATTAAAGCTTGGAATAAAAGGTTTTGATTTTCAGACTCATTGTCTTATGTGTATTAAACCGCCTAAGTGACATGATTCTAAATTTAGCTTCATATTGATAACCAGGATCGTCAACTTCTTGCTCACAATGCATTATATACAGATATACAGGAGAAGAAGCTTCTCCTCAAACAAATGCAACCTCCCTCATTTAATGGGGCAGGTTCAAAGATTGAAAGGGATGCAGAAGTTTGGATAGAAGCCATGGTGGACGATTACTTTTCGGCTGCTGGTACAGGAATTAGGAATCAATCCATGCTTGCCAGATTCTGTCTTACCGGGGACGCCAAACTTTGGTGGAAGCAATGGTGCCGAGATAAGGGCGTCACTGAAGATACCCAAACCTGGAGTGACATTAAGCAAGCTGTAAAGAACCGTTATCTTCCCCCATCTCATGAATCTATTAAGATGAATGAGTTCTTCAGCCTCAAGCAGCTTAGCTTAACCTTGGAGGAATACTACTCAAAATTTGTCACACTTGGCAAATATGCTCCACCTTAGATGTCGATCACTCAACAAGTGGCCCAATTTTGCCAAGGGCTGAATGAACCTTTGGATTCTCACCTTGAAGCAATGAGGCCAACTACCTTGCAAGATGCTCTTACTCGAGCCAAACCTCTGGCTAAAGAAGTAAAGAGTGGTCAAGCAAAGAGGAGAGTCTATCCTGAGTCTAACCCAAGGGGGCGCCTTCACAGAGGAATTACCAATCGAATTTCCGCCACAACACTATTGGTCAGTACCCCAATAATTTTATCCCCCTAATTCCACTTCAGAATCCTATGGGGACCAAAGGTGCTTTTATTGCAATGAAGTTGGCCACTTCTTCCGGAATGAATGCCCCAAACTTGCAAGACCCTCTCTCAATCCTAGTGTCATTGCTGCTCCACAAGGCGGCCGGGTAGTTCAAGGTCGTGGGATTCCTAATAACCGCCAAGCTGGACGAGGTAGTGGTGGACGTGGTAGAGGTCGTGGAGTGACTGCCCGTGTCTGCTCTATGGTTGGTGAACCAACTTTAGAGATGGAAGAAGAAGAGCAAGCCACCATTCATGCAGTTGTAGAACATCAAGGACCTAATCAGCAGTTTTCTGTTATCCAAGCTCCGGCTACTTATCAAGGTAGATCTTTCTAGCTCTTGATTGATTGTGGTAGTACGCATTCATTTCTTTCTCTCAAATGCTTGCGTAAGTTACAGTTAGATCAAAAACCAGCCCAAGCAATGATTGTTGAGATAGCTAGTGGAAAAGAAGAAGTATCCCGACATTTTGTGGGAGATCTTGAATTTGCATTGGGTTGTGAATCAACCCATGGGTATTTCAGAAGCTTACCATTAGGGATTTATGATGGAATCCTTGGTATGGACTAGTTAATTGCAAACAATGCCGACATTCACTGTGCTGAAGGAAGCATCACCTTTAAGAATAGTCAAGGATAGGTAGTATGAGCCCAAGGAAAAACAGGTAAACCCAAATTTCATTTGGTCAAAGCTAATCGCCTTCTTAAGGGAGTGCGCAAGGGCCAATAGATCTTCCTTGTCAAACTCAACAAGGTAGAAGAAAGCAACCGAGATTTAGAACCCTCTTGGCTCCAGGAGTTTTCAGATATCTTTCCAGAAGAACTTACAAAACTACCCCCATCTCGAGAAGTAGATCATGGGATTGAGTTGATCCCTGGGGCTGAATCAGTTTGAAGGAGACCTTACAAAATGTCTCTTCCTGAAGCCATAGAGCTCAAGGA
The DNA here is from genome assembly GCF_041138505.1 of Cibotium barometz. Taxonomy (NCBI): domain Eukaryota; kingdom Viridiplantae; phylum Streptophyta; class Polypodiopsida; order Cyatheales; family Cibotiaceae; genus Cibotium; species Cibotium barometz. The sequence continues at coordinate 35,803,164 of NC_141071.1, forward strand.
ACAACTTGGGTAGCTCATTGAGCAAGGATTCATTTGCCCTAGTAATTCCCCATGGGGAGCGCCTGTTCTTTTCCAGAGAAAGAAGGATGGCATGCTTCGTCTTTGTATTGACTACCGAGGCCTAAACAAGGTCACTGTCAAAAACAAATACCCCATTCCTCGCATCGACGAACTTCTTGACAGACTTTATGGATCCAAAGTTTTCTCCAAGATGGATTTAAGGTCTGGCTACTATCAAATTAGGATCAAGGAATCAAATATCTCCAAAACCGCTTTCAATACCCGCTATGGCCACTATGAATTTACAGTCATGTCATTCGGATTAACCAATGCTCCCGCCACCTTCAATCGCCTGATGCAGGATATCTTCCGAACCTACTTGGGGATGAATTTGTCCTTGTCTTCTTTGATGACATCTTGGTCTATTCTCAGTCAAAAGAGGAACATGAGGAGCATGTACGCGAAGTATTGCAAATACTGCGTGAACATAAGCTCTATGCCAAGAAAAGCAATTGTACCTTCTTCACTTCCCAAATTGAATATCTAGGGTTCATTGTCTCCTTAGAGGGCATCTCAGTAGACCCTGCCAAAGTCAAGGATATATTGGAATGGCCACCCCCTAGGACAGTCAAAGAAATCCGTGGGTTTATAGGCATCACAGGATGGTATAGGATCTTCATCAAGGATTATGCCAAGATAGCCCCACCCTTAACTGATCTCCTCAAGAAGGGATGTAAGATAGTATGGTTACCAATCCACCAAATCAGTTTTAGCCAACTTAAGACTATCCTCACCTCAACACCAGTTCTGAATCTCCCTGACTTCACCAAAGAGTTTGAGGTTGTCATCACTGATGCTAGTGGCCTTGCACTTGGTGGTGTCTTAATTCAAGAAGGAAGGCCTGTGGCTTACAATTCTCGTAAGCTTAAACCCTATGAAGTCAATTATGCCACCCATGATTTGGAACTCCTTGCAGTTGTTCATTGTTTCAAGTTCTGGAGACACTATCTCCTAGGCCGTAAGTTTCTGCTTGTAACTGACCACCAGAGTTTAAAGTGGATCTTCACCCAGCCCAATCTCAACATGAGGCAAAGGAGGTGGATTGAGATTCTGCAAGAGTTTGATTTTGATATCAAATTTCATCCTGGAAAGGATAATGTTGTAGCAGATGCCCTCAGTCGCAAATCCTTCCTAAGTGCAATCTCTATGCCAAATAACCCCATCCTAGAGAAGGTAAAGCAGGTTTCACCTCATGACCCTGATTACCAAAAGCTAGTAAGCCTAGTTCACAAGGAGGCACCCACAGAAAAGGAAAATGTATTGATCAAGGGATACACCCTCGATGATGAATGCCTCTACTTCATGCATAGGTTATGTATTCCCAAAGATCTTGCACTGAACAAGATGATCTTGTATGAAGCTCATGATAGCCCTGTAGAGCAGGACACCCAGGTTATGCAAAAACCTTGAATGCCTTAAGGAGAAGTTACTTTTGGCCTGGAATGAAGAGAGATATCCTTCAATACATCAGACAATGCCTTTCATGTCAAAGGATTAAAGCTGAAAGAATCAAAATGCCCGGGAAACTCCAACCTCTGGACATTCCTCAGATGAAGTGGGAATGTATCACTATGGATTTTGTCACAAGTCTTCCCACAACACAGGGAGGATATGATTCTATTTTAGTAGTTGTGGATATGCTTACCAAAGTGACCCATATTATCCCAGTAAAGAAGACATTTAAATCTTCTGATATTGCCCGCCTTTTCATCAAGGAAATCTTTAGGCTTCATGGATTGCCAAAAAGAATAGTCAGTGACCGGGACTCTGACTTCAATTCAAAGTTCTGGACATCATTATTCCAGGCTATTGGAACACAACTTTGTTTCAGTACAGCTTACCATCCAGAAACAAATGGTCAAACTGAGAGAGTTAATCAGGTTATAGAAGACATCCTGAGAGCCTATTGTGGGCGTGAACCAAAGAAAAGGATTCACTATCTCCCTCTAGTGGAATTCTCTTACAATACATCCTATCACCAAAGCATAGGAATGTCACCATTCAAAGCATAGGGATGTCACCATTCAAAGCTCTTTATGGTCAGGAATGTTTATCTCCCTTAAATTTCTCTGACCCCACACTAAAGGTTGAAGCCTCTAGGATGATGCTTGAAGAAATGGAAGAACAAACCAAAGCTATTCGTAAGGATATTAAAGCCGCCCAGGATCGACAGAAGCATTATGCTGATACCAAAAGATCTGAAAGAATTTTCCAACAAGGAGACAAAGTTTTTCTTCGAGTGCGGCCAAAGAGAAGTTCTTTATCTCTTGGAAAATTTAGGAAGCTGAGTCCAAGGTATTGTGGGCCTTATGAAGTCATCAAATGTTTGGGAAAACATGCCTACAAACTTCCCCTCCCGACCCACCTCAAAATCCATGATGTATTCCATGTAAGCTTACTAAAGCCATATGTGCCTCATCATCCTGATCATGTTCTTGATGATGAACAAGTTGTAATGCCAACTCAGGGAGTCCTTGAAATGAGACCTAATATAATCATCGACTCTAGAGAAAGAGTGCTTTGCAATAGAATCCTTAGGGAACATTTAGTGGAATGGAAAGATTACCCTGAGGAGGATGCCACTTGGGAGGAAGAGTCAACCCTCCAAAAGAATTACCCAGAGTTCGTGCCGAGATGCGGACATCTCGAGTCCTTTTAGTAGGGAAGGATGTAACATACCCATTGTAAATAACAATGTACTTTCTTCAGAGTTGAAAAATATAACATACCCATTGTAAATAACAATGTACTTGCTTCAGAGTTGAAAAATATAACTTAGTTTGTCATTTTTACGATTAGAAAACTTCTATTTTTGGAAAATGAGCCATTTTTGCTTAGGAATTTGTGATTTTTGAATCCAAATTTAGAATCTACGCGTAATTTTACGCTTAAAATAGTTTTTTTTGAACTAAAAATGGGTACCCGGAATGGGTTTAATTAAGCTTTTAAGCCTTTAATCTGCGAACTTCCGACCTAAAATAGTAACTATCTAGGCGTCTAATCAACAAACAGAACACGCCCCCATGGTCACGGGGCAAGGCCGGACATTTTCGTCCAAAAAAAATTTTGACCCCCTCAGGACGACGACGGGCGGCCGGCGTGGGCGCCGCCCGTGAAACGACGGACAATCCACCCGGGACACCCAAGTGTGTACAGGACCTAGACACACCCTCCAGCACACCCCTACACGTACCCCCTCCTCCCATAACCCTCTATCCACAGGTTTCGCGCTCTCTCTCTCTTGGGGACACCTCCACCCCCATGTGTCACACTTTCTCTCTCTTCGAGACACCTCCACCCCCAGGTGTCTCGCGCCCACACTCTCTCCCGAAAACCTACACCACCCAGGTGTCGCCTTCCCGTACCCGGACGTCCACCCTCCAGCACCTATAAAAGGACCCTCCCAGCCCCCTTCTCCAAATAAGCCCCCAGCAAGGCCCTAGGCGCAAGCCCTCCCTCAAGCTCTAGGACATGTCCTACACTCTTCTCCCCCCCGTGTGAATAGACTTAAAGTGTGCCCCTTGCCTTACTCTCCCTAGGCCTCCCTAACCATGCACTCTTCCCTAGGCCTCCCTAGGCGTACACTCTTCTCAAGAGCTCTCCAAGTTAAGGACACCTCTCAATTTCCCCCCCCCCATATGCGGCGACTTAAACTTAGGATAAGAGGTCTTTCCTACCCATAAGCCCAATAAGCTTTTCCTACCCCAAACGGACTCCGTTTTCGAATCCGTTTGAACCAGTAGAATTCTCTCTTTTCTCTCCAAGTTCCCAACCTCTTATATTCACCCCGTTCTCTCTCTATCCTCTTAAAACTCTAGTGCTCCTATGGCACCGAAACACCGCCGAAATGAAGAACCACGCGCTGTCCAAGGAGGGATTCAAGCGAATCACGTCCCTGCAATCGACTTCGCCCCTCTTGAAGCGAATAGGCACGAAAACGATAACCAGGTTGGTCATTTAACAAGTTTACATAAAATTCTCTCTTATGAAGCTTAATGCAAAGATTCAAAATAATAGGAAAGGAACCAAGGTTAAACCCCTAGTATAGATGGCCTAAAGTACCTTATGGTTACTTTTAAGTAAAGTTATAAGAAAATAATTTTGCTTTTGAATAATTGTCTTTCCGAAATGATGGTTTTTGTTAATGTGTGAATTCATTGAATAAAGGCTATGTCTCTTTTTATTGGATATACTACTGGTTTATTGCTAACATGTAGGTACAGCTTCTCCGCCCCTTAGCTAACTCCGTGCTTGCCTGTGTAGCCGAGCAGAGGATATAGCGAGGCTGCGGGAGTCGGCCCAGGGCAATCCCCTCCTATGCCACTGGGAATTGGATTTCACCACCAGGGTGATGTATATATGCTGCCTAGTTCTGTGGGTCCAGGCTAGTGCGGTGACTTAACCCCCACCTCATGAGGAGACATCCCCTCTGAAGGGCGAGAGGGTTTGGTAGAAGCGGCAGTATACCTGAGGGGGTGACAGGACGGCTTGGCCCTCATCAGCTGGCTAACGAGGAGGGGAGACGGTTCGTGAGGTTTACCCAGCTGGTTGAGGCTGGAAGATCGAATTCTAGATCATCGGTGTGGTTGTGGTTGTGGTTGTGATTGGATTGTGGTTATGGTTATGGTTATGGTTTGGACATGGAAGTTTGGATTGGAATATCCGCCCGGTTACAGGGTCTTTGTAAATATTTTTCACTGTAAGTATGTTTGTTGATTTCAATGTTGTGCTAAGGAAGATTTCTTTTAAGGAATCAAGTGTAATTAATTAACAAAGAAATTTGTTTTTAAGTGTTTCACAGTGTGGTAGGACTTAATTAGAAGACAATTGAACGGGTGAGTGTGTGGAAAGTGGGAGAATGGATGCCCTGACGGTACCATTCTAAGGATGGGTGGACCCGATCAGTTGGGTAGCTTTCTACTAGTCGTAACTTACGATACTTAGGGAATAGTAGAGTCCCTAACAAGACTTGTTTTAGGGGACGGAGCCAGTGGCCGTGCCTCATGAAATACGGGGGGAAAAAGGCGTTGGCTTCCTTGAACCAAGTGTGGGTCTTGTTCCATCTCCACGCACATTCCGTGCTGGGGATTAGAATTTCCTTTAGGATGACTATGCTTTCCCTGCGAGATAGAGTTAGGTCCCTCCATTTGCTCGTAACCTCGTATTTCTATGAGATCGAGGTGTCGTCAATCGGAAAATAACACGAGACTTAACCGCCTATCAAAAGGATTCCCCCGCCCTACGGGTAGGGGTCCTTACACGTAGCAATATCTAGGATGAACCAAGATTAGCAAGATCTAGTTTTTAATGTAGCAATATCTAGGATGAACCAAGATTAGCTGTAGTTTTCAATGTAGAAATATCTAGGATGACTTCTTCCTCAAGATTATTTCCTTCCTCTTCCTTTGATGGTGTGTTCTCCTTGCCACTCTCTGAGGTAAAGGGTAAGATGTTGGCACTGAATCACCTCTTCTTTTCTCAGGTCTTCTTTTATAGCAATTAACCTATCTTCTTGCAGGTCAATTCTACCTTTTACCAATCATTGCTTCAATTTACTTTAAGCAATCGTATTTCCTAGCTCTTCGCTCCATCCTTATTCTGGTAACCTCTCTTTTAAGCAATCATATTTCCTAGCTCTTCTCTCCCTCCTTATTTTGGTAACCTCTCTTTTAAATTATAATTTATATCAAAAACTTGAGTATCTAGCACCACCTTTTTCCAAGCCTTGGTGGCTAGGGAGATATGGCAGATGAAGGTAAGGTCCTAGATACTTTGAATCGTTTCTTTTACTTTGGGGAGTCGAAAGAGTTTGGGGTCAGTATGGAACTATCCTTCCTTGACCTTGTGGGAGGATCTAGCCAGTCTGACAAAAAGGGGGTGTATGGAAGGACAATATCCCTATTTACCTTGACACTAATATTCATGTAGGATTGTATGATTGGGACAAACAAGTAGTTTCCCAAATTGATAGGATAATCTATTTCTCATTTAGGACCAATCAAAGTAGTTTTCAACTACTTACAAATAATCTAAAAGAAATAACCATTATTTTGTTAACACAAAATCATAAAAATACTATTTTCTTAATGTCTAGCTTATCAAGCCTAGAATTTACCTCTGAATTAAGAGACTATCATTGAGAAGCATCCTTTTTCAAGGGATTTAGCCATAAAGATGGCTATTCTTTTAGAGAGAGAGATTTACTTAAAGAAAGCATTACAAATAAGCATAAAGATTAACTTTCTCTTAATTAAGCATTAAGACTTTTAGGAAAGCTTGATTTGAATTAAAACAATTATTTAGAAAGCTTCTCAAGCTTGAGAGGGGTTGAGAAGAAGAAAGTCATTGAGATAAATTGGAAAAAACCATAAAATTTGATTTTCCCTCAAGTTTGGATTGATTGTCTATTAGCAGTGAAGCCCTTGACTAATCAATTGGTCCACCAAGAGGAGAAGAGCAACTCCAAGAGTTGTTTTAGAGAGAGAGAGAGCTCCAAGCTCCCAAGAGAGAGGGAACTTTAAGGGATAATAGAAAATATGATTGTTTTAATATAATACTGATATAGTATAGCTCTAATATTTTTTTACAAAAGAATGAGGGTCTATTTATAGGTGAGAGAGACCACTAACTAAGTCCAACTGGATTCTAGAATTTTTCAGGTTTAGTTTGACTCAATTTGGACAAGATTTGGACTAGTTTGGCTCCCTTTTTGATTTGGTTGATCCTGGAGAGAGGAGAGATAAAAATATCACATTTTTTTGTATTAAAAAAACCCTTCCACACATGTGAAAAACGCGCCTACCTCAAGAGTCCCCCTCTCCTTACCAAGGTTTCAAAAATGCATCATTATTCCAAAATATCTCATTTTTTAGTTATATGTCATAATTTTTAACTAATAAACCTTGTACTCAGTCAACTCTTCATTTTATGTGAGCCATTAGGAAAAAATTGGACTCAAAAAGGGGCCTTGTAACAGATCCTTGGGATGGTGATGTGGACAAAGCAAGCCAATAAACCCACATATAATATTGGATAGTAGGTGCATCATTTTTGAGTTCTTTATTCCATTAACTGACACGTGGGGTGTTTTTTAATTCAAAACAATGCCTCTTAAGTATAGTTTTTTATTCCCACTATGGTGCCTTATTTTATTGAAAAAAGTCACCACTCTCTTTCTTCATTACACTTTTGAATGGAACCAAGCCAACTTTGCTTACCAAACTTCGTCCCTGCAACCCATCATCTTGCATTGTCTCCCTCATTGTCTTCCCGACTCCACAACCACAACCACAACCACTCCAAATCCGAATTATTTTGAGCGGGAAGTTTTTGATTTTCTCTTCTTCTCATTCACATTCCTTCCATTTTGGAAGCTCATAGCCTCCCGCGTCTTTCTCATGCCACAATCTTTCTCTCCATCTCATGAGTGCCTGCCTACCTCCAAGTTCGTGGCACATTCAATGGAACATTGATTCATTATACATCAAGGTTTGAGGAGAGACTGAGGGGGCCAGTTTTGAAAAAGGATGGAAAAGGATGGAAAAGTTTTGAAAAATGATGGAAAAGAATTTGTTCTTCATGTGCCATACCTGCTTGTGCATGAATAACAATCCCATTTCTTACCTTTTTCAAGTGAGGGTTGTGCTTACAAGTATTGTGTACATTTTGGTGCATCCAGGATACCAACAAGTTTGTTTGATGGACAAGGAGGTATTATTTAGTGATGTTGTCTTTTGGTTTTAATGAAGCAATCTTCTTCACGGGAGATAAGTGTAATATCTTTGGTTTCTTTTGGTTAAAGTGTGAGTTCATGATGCTTTTTGGTATTGTTAAAGCACAGAACAATGCAATGAAAACTGTGAAACAAAAGAAGAAAAAGGCGGACATCCACTTCCAAGTAGAAGCCGATTATGCTTCTTACTGTAAGAGAAATTGATCTAGGCCAGCATGCAAAACCCACATTATTGAGCTTCGAAATGAAGGAAAGAAAAATATGGACCTATGGTTGGATGGTAGTATTTACCCACCAGATCCAACCTCCTCTCAATCTCCATCATTCTTTGGGTTGACAAGTTTCTTCAAGTTTTTGTGTGAGGGTGAAAATGGATTGCTTGGATATTGCAAAAGATTGTTTGGCCAATGTCAAAGTATCATTCAATGTAACTTTGAAAGACATTTGAGTGATAGAGATGCCAGAATAAAAATGCTTGAAGGTACGAATTTTTACTTGGCATCGATCACAATAGCTTTGCAAGCTTCATATGAGGATAAAGCAAAAGCAAGAGATTGATCATTTGTAGCAGACTATTCGTAAGATGCAAGCCACTATTAAAGAGAAGAATGAAATTTTGGCAGTTCGAGAAATCAATAATTTCACTTTGGAGAGTGAGAATGCACACCTTAGAAAACAACTTGAAAAGTTCAACAAAAGATTACAATATTTGAAAGACACTCCATTGGGTGCTCGATTACGGAAGAGACAGTTCAAACCATTGGAAGAACTCAATGTTGGAGGTGGCCAATGGAAGCGTTGTGTAAAAGCTTGCAGGTATTGTGGGATCTATAATTTCTTTGAGCACTCACTTTTCATTTTCATCTTTAGTTCCGTTTTTGGAGATGGGGGATTGGGTGTGGGTGTGGTAGATGAATGATGGACTGAAATAGCTATCGTTGTTGCTTCAGGATGGTCACAGATGTTGTGGGTTCACTGATATATTTGGCAAAGTTCTGACAAAAGACATTGTGGAGTCAGCAATATATCATCCTAAGTTTGCAAGACTTTGATCAGACATAGCAAAGCAATTCTTGTAGAAAGTGAGTGAAGCATTCACTCTTGCAGATGCACAAGGTATATGTGACATGGCTGGCATAAGCACAAAGTCTTATAGGATGTTGTTTAATAAAGTTAAAGAAGGTTTCAATTCTAAGCTTGGGAAAAAAACAGTAATTCCCATTCCAAAACCATTTCACGTGAACAAAGCTCGAAATATTCTCAACTTGGGAATGGTCGAACTTGTTGGAGAGCCTTGTCACGTGTCTAGTACATTGACAGTGACTAAAAAGAGCGGGGAAACAGAAAATCATAGAGCTTACAGAGTTCAATAATTTCATTATGGATGTTCGAAAATTACAAATGGCTATGGTAAAATTTTATGACATCATTGTTCATGAGTGCAATGGAAGGCTAAAATTTGTTTTAAAACTTGATGAGAGTGAGGTGATCAAAGGACAGAAGAAGCTGGAAAGGGTTAGCTTGACTTTAATGAATAGAGCTTTGGATACAAGTATGAGTAATGTCGATGAGAGGCACTTTAGTGTACAATCCAAAAATGAGATTTGGTGGCTGGCTGCATTTGAGGTGAGGTGCTATCCATTTTTAAAAAAAGTATATTATGTTGCTATCTGTAGACAATTTAACTAGCCTCTTGTTAACAGGTTCCAACAGAGACCCATGAAATTCTAAAGTGGTACTTTAACCAGACTGAGCTTCCTTCCACTATCTAGCAGCAGTCGAATGGCAAAAAGCTTTATGTAGAAGGATATGGTGAATATGAGGTTGAATGGCACCTAGCTCTGCAGATCTTAAAACCTTGCAATGCATGTTTGGTATTTCCCAAGGAGCAATGGCTAAGTATCCTTGCGTGTATTGCATGGCCAAACGAGGTGTCTCCAAAGGAGGAAAAGAGAGAGAATGGAAATACCTAAATGCAAATAGTAATAGGCATCAAGCCCCAAATCATGATGCTCCAGGAGTGGATCCTAATTGGGATCCAATTCTTGCTATCCCTTTGATCAGAGTTCATATTTGTGTTTTGCATGCACTAGTTAGAATAATTGAGAAACTAGTCTACATGTACATCGAATTTGCATGGATTATGAAACCAACATTAGAGAGTGAAAGAACTATTAAAAAAATAGAGCAAGTGCTTTCAGATGTAGGTTTACATTGTGGTCAAGTGAAGATTGAGAAGGAATTGAAAAGATCAAGGAAGACAGGAAATGTTCCTAGAGCAAACCATGTTTTGGAGGTGCAAAAGCCAGAATGTTCTTATCTAATCATACCCAGAGAGGTCACCTAGGTATAGATTTTGAGGTGTGGAGAAAGCTTCATGCAGCTATACCTGATCGAGGCTCTTCAGGACAAGCAAGGGTGGCAAAGGCCAAAGCATGGTTGGCACTTGATCGCCTAGCACCTTTGTTGCAAAAATCCAGGTTTGAAGATGGGAATGTTGAGAAATTTGAGCAGTTGTGAGAGTGACAGAGTTCCACACTAGCTATGAAAAGGCATGGGGTGCAACAAACTTGACACAATACGTGGTTATTACTTGAATACCTACAGCTTTGAGTTTTTATTGTTGTTCAAAATATATTGTATGATACTAAATGTCTTGTTGTTGTTGAGCATTTGCATGCACATGGACCCTTTTTTACGGAAGAGTGTGGAAGCCTTGGGATTTGGTCTACCCAAGGCATGGAAAGATCTCATTGGCAAGCATGTTGTGCCACTCAACATGGAGGAGGAGTGAAGAAAAGTAATCCCATGAAACAACTATGTCAGTGGTGGTATAGGCAGATTCAAGTGAGGGCTCGTGTGAAAATTAAACAGTCTAAATCTGCTGTGTCATGTGCAATAAGAGAGATGCAGGCTGAACGGAGACGATCAATATATGTCTCCTCCTCACAGGGGAGGCAGAATCATGCTGAATGGCTAAGACAACGACAAAGACAGGGCAGAGTGTGGAAGAAAATTGATCATTGAAATACATATTATAAAACAATGATGTAACTTTAAAAGATTTTAAAAGAACAAGAGCTTTCATCTATGTCCCATACAAATGTTTTCAATATATATACATTTCATAGTTTTTAATGGTAAGCAAGAAGAGTATCGAGAAATTTGAAGAAACTTCTTAACAACTGGAACAATCTAAATCTATTGTTGTGGAGCAGAGACATCCCCTATGAAGTTTCTACAACATCTTCTTCTTCCTCTATCAATGGCACAATAGGGACCATTGGCCTTGCTATTCTAAGAAGATGCTTCTTCCCGCAATTACTCAATAGATTAGGATCTGTGATTCCACATGCCAAGCTGTAAGCAGCATATGTTGAATAATATTTACATCTCAATGAATATACTCCTAGTCCCTCCCCAAAAAATCAAACAACTACTTGCCGCTCCAGAAGTATTGCCTTGTTTGCATTCAGTCTTAGGTGATAGCCACCTAGATACCTGGATAGAGTCTTTATCACCATCAGAGGAAAACTTGCATTGTCCTTGGAGAAGCTAGCATGAAATATTACAATTTGAGGGAATTTTAGGCAATGTATATATGTTCCTAGTGTCGAATCGTGGCAATCCCACCATACGCTTGCCTGAAGCACGTTTGAGAAATGTGTCTTCATATATTTCCAACTGAAAAAATAAAGGAACATTAGCCCAAAAACAACATCACCAAAAAATCCAGGACAAAGTTAATAAAGCCAAATCCGCAACAAAAGTACGAAAACACAACAAAAGAAAATAACCTCTTAGTTTAACCTCTGCTTCTTCTCCGGCGACACCTTGAGATTAAAATGAATGTAGTTTTCCCATCAATCATCACTGTATCTTCATTTGTGAGCTCATCAAACTCTTGCTTTGCCTCTTCAAAGTATTCGAGATGGCTAGAAAGTGTATCCTCCAGAGAAAATTTGCATTTCAACAAAATCGAAGGGTGCAAATCATGACGTCCACATTTGTAGAGGAAGTCATACAACAGAGTCGCAAGTGTTTCTTTAATCTCTTCGTCATCAAACTTGACTTGAACTTGCACCATGGCTAAATTCAAGGGTGTAGATAAGACATGGAAATTATTAGTTCAAGCAATGAATCAAGAGACAGTCGGTCTTAAACACCAAATCTCTGTGTGGTGAATGGATTCAATTTAACGTGAGAGGAGATGCCAGAGGAAGCCAGGTATTCCTCCTCGCATTGTAGTGAATCTATTTTCCCTAACGCAAATAAAATTGTAGCTTCATCAAGGATCTCTTCTCGCATTATGGTGAATCGATTCACCATAATGCGAGGAGGCATATTGTGCTTTCTATGGGACCTTCGCTCGCGTTATGGTGAATCGATTCATCGTCGCTACATGAGGACTTTTGCATCCTTTGGCGCCGCCTCTCACGTTATGGTGAATTACAAATAAAGATACTTCTCATGTACCCATACTAAGAGAGGAGGTGCCAAACAAATTAAAACACTACAAGACAATGCTGCCATACACGCGTTTCATACACGCGATAAATTACGAACGCGTGTATGGTCGCGCCTGTATTTGAATAGAATCGGGTGCGTGTATTTTAGCATTTAAGTTCGCGTGTATATTTGCATTTATCAACGCGTGTATAAACGCGTTTATATACACGCAGTAATACACGCATCTATACACGATAATATTCACAGATTAATACACGCTATTATACATGGATTAATACATGCCACTATACACGGATTAATACACGCATGGCAGAGAAAAACTGAAGAAAAATTAAATTCCTTTACAAAATTAAAAACTATTTTCTTTAAACCATCTCATAGTACATTACAGTATACATCATTACATAATCCCACTACATGCATTTACAACAATGAAATATATTCAAAAATAAATCATGCATATGAGATGATAGAAATGTCATCAATTTAGAACGTACAGTGACGGATTGGTTAGGGTTCGATCTCATCTTCAATAAGATCCATCCTTGCCAAACGATCAACATCAATATCCATTTGATCAATTTGTAAGGCTACGATTAAATTTATTCCACTATCGATATTCTGTACTCCATTGATAATGGTATCGATGTCCTGATCATCCTCATCAACATCACCATCATCCTCAATGGTAGGGTCATTCTCATGATCATGAGAAATGGCATGCTCATCCTCATTATCATGATCATCTCTTATTTCTTGATCATCGATCACAACATCTTCAATGGCATGTTCGACATCATCTTCATTGCGGCTTGTTACATCCTCCATATGCTCCATATCAGTGAATGTATTATACATCACTTTGGAACGTGGTGCAATAGGAATGACGTACCACCATTTGATGTCATGCACCATTGGTAGATAGATAACCTACTCAAAATACACATAGTACAGTAATTAATTAGCATGGGTACGCGAGCTTAGATATATATGTACATGAAACACGTTAGTAAAAAAAATGCATACCTGCTCACATTGTTGTGGCAATACGAGCCTATCTTTCTTTGTTTGCCAGAACTTTGTAGAGTCAATAGTTACATATCCACTTGCATGGCGTTTTATCGTTGCATCAGGCCCTTTTTCCACCACGTTCATTTGCCATTTGACATCCAAAACATACACAAAGAAGCGACGAAAGTCAAGCCTAAATATGTCTTGGATTATGCCACAATAATCATCCATTTTTCCATTAGCTCCCTCAAAGCTACTAATGACACCGCAATCTTGTGTATTTCTCTTTTCATCAATTCTTTGTGTTCGAAAATGCTTGCCTTCACACCATATAGCATTGAACATAGTGCACTGGACCAAAATAGAAGCAATATTTGTGTAAGCAATGTGAATAAATATTAAAAGCAAATCACTTACAACTAATGCAAAACATTAGTTCTATGTACCTTTGACATGCATCCTCGTGCATACTCCCATTCTTCCGCCGTGATATGCAGCCCCTCGTCGCTCTCTGCTCTCTCCATTTCCTCATGCAACCAATCAACATGGATATCATTCGGAAGTGTTGCTAGATGCTTAGGGTACGCCTTCCGAGAGCCATGTTGCCTCCGAAAGAGAGCTCTTTCTGCTTGCCTTTTTGTCTTTGCATCCTCATATCTTGTAACCCATCTGCTCATCACATCACTATTAAGGATACAAGTGAAATTGAGATCATCAATCAATGTTCTGTCAATTACTTTACTCTGTCCTTTTCCTTGAGGCACAATAGAGGTCATCCTCAAGTCCTCTTCATTGCTCCATAGTCGTGGCAAAGAGTTGTCCACCTGACCAAGAAATTCTGAAATATATACAAGAGACTCTTGTATCAACCAACCCTCGGCCATGCTTCCTTCAGGCCTTGCACTTTGCCTCAGAAAGTCTTTTAAGGTCTTCATGAAGCGCTCTAGGAAGAACATCCAGCGTGCATGCACAGTACCACATAAAGCAATTTCGTCCACTAAATGCACAATGAGATGTAGTTGACTTGTGAGAATGGTTCGCGGAAAAGTCTCCTCTACCAAACAAACCACCTCCACTGCCATAACACGCGCATCATCCAACGTGACTGGATCAATTGCTTTGGAACTAACATATCTGAAAAATAAATAAATAGTACGTTATACCTCATGCACGTTCATTTTGCAAGGTATAATAAAGGGTGATCTGAGCATGGGTTTTTTACATACCTCACAAGCTCGCCCATCTTATAAATACATTTTTTCAAACTCTTATTTGCACAATGGTCGATGCTAGTAGGTAGTATGAACTGCGCACATAAGAGCACATGTATGTATGGTTTATGGCATTACAAAATTTAATTTCAACGTACGTACAAGACTTGGAAAACACTTACTTGAAGCATCTTGTGCCAATCGTGGGACTTCAACCCATATAGTTGCTCAACGCCTCTTTTCTTAGTGGTTGTAAAGGCTCCCTTCAATGATCTCATGCATCCAGTGGGAGTACGCAAAGTGGTGATGGCCTGCTTTACCTGCTTCTCCTCTTTCTTTGATATAATCCATGGTGCAGGCGGAAGACGAACGTGCCCACCCACCTCTCGTGGCCAAGCTTGACGCATACGTCCTGCGACCCGCAAGTCCTCACGTACGCTAACATTGTCTCGTTTACCAATAATATGTTCCCAAATACCAGATCCCACATTCTTGAAGATGTGCATGGGATCAAGAAGATGGTTGATCTTAAGATGGGTCCAATATGGCAGCCGAAAAAAAATGGAGTACCTACACAAGGGATTGCTCTATGTGACCTTTAATCCAATTAGAGACTACACAAAACAAGATTGAAAAAACATCACTATACATGTTCATGCCATCTGGAGGAAGAATAGTTGTAGACTCCCAAATACGCTTCCAATCTTTTGCACGAAGTGTTTGTGGAGGAATGTTACTCTTACTAGCAACATATTTAGGATGATCTGAGGGGAGAAATCGATGATGATTATCGAATATAGTCTTACACAAACCGTCAGCATACTCATGTACTAACGAAGGGCCACAAACAGGACATACATGTTTACCCGATGTTTTCAAACCTGTTAAAATATAAATAAAAGTTAGAATAATAAAGTCAATATGTATAATTAATATATATAGCCAATAGTAATAGAGTAGGGAGGTAATTAGAATTCTTACCAGAACAATCGTTGTATCCTGGAAAGTCATGCATTGTCCACATCAACACTGCTTTTAAGTCGAAGTGTCGAGAGGAGGGAGGCCTACTAATGTCCACCACTGCAACACCTCTCCATAGTTCCTCCAACTCATCAATCAATGGTTCAAGATAAACATCCATATGCTTGACTTTATGTTTCCCTGGAATTAGAAGGGATAACATAAGATGTCCCTTCTTGATCGCCATTGATGGTGGAAGGTTGTAATTCACCAACACAACTGGCCACACGCTGTATGCGGTGCTTTTGAAACCAAATGGATTCACTCCATTCATACCCAGGCCAAGTCTCAAGTTTCTGGGCTCTGTTTTAAAGCTGGGCCACTCATCTTCAATATGCTTCCAAGCAGGAGTGTCTGCGGGAATTCTCCACATGCCATCATCCGATCGATGTGAGGAATGCCATGACATGAGCTCTGCTATGGATTTGCACTTGAACATGTGTTTGATGCGAGGAATTATAGGAAAGTATCGCAAGACTTTACGAGGTACATCAAAACTCTTCATATCTGTTCTGTACCTTGCTTCACCACAAGTGGGACAATGTAGAGACTCCTTATGCGTCCCACGAAAGAGAATGCAATCATTGACGCATGCATGTATTTTATCATAATCCAGTCCTCCAAGAGATGTCACATAGCGCCTCGCTATGTCTCTTGAGGTGGGTAGTCTATTTTCCTTTGGAAGCATGTTTGATAATAGCCTGCATCCAATATCATCAATTATAATTAGTCTTAAATCCTAAACCTTAAACCACTAATTCAAATTTGTAAGTTAGAATGCTTACTTCAATAATGCGTCAAGACTTGCATTGCTCCATCCATAAACTGTTTGTATATTAAGTAGTTCAAGTGAAGCACGTAAAACAGAGAATGTGCACCCTTCAAACACCGGTGTCGATGAAGCCTTATAAAGATGCTCTTGTTCCATATCATCGTCGTCCATACCTTTGGGATCATCCTTAAAAAGATTCCGCACCATTTCATCAAGCACCTCCTCTTCCACAACTTCGTGGGGTGCAGGGCTATTGTCATCCCTTTCCCACTCATCTCTGACAATAGATCCCGAAGCTCCAGCATCATCTCGTCGACGCTTTACGTGCTCTCGTCGCGCGTAGGGTACCATGTTAGGGTGTGGTACTGCATCCTGCTTCAATTAGAGTTTATATATTACAACTCTATTAATTTAATTTGGATACCATGAGTCATTTGAATACCATCAATTTATATCTACTCACCTCTAAACCTGTTTGATTCCATTCTCCATACATGGAGATGTGATTCAAGGTAATTTGACGTGCTCGTACAATGCATCCTTGACATCGATTACACATACATTTGATCCGTTGTCCCAACCACACATCGCGATTACGATGACGCATTGTCTCATCTTCCCCAGAACTGCTTGAAGAGGTTGATGACATCCTATGTACAAACCAGAAAACACAAAATCATAATATGTTTTTAATGAAAGTATAAAAATCGCGTGTATTGACGCGGCTATTTCCTAAAAATTGTGTGTATTAACGCGGCTACTTCCTAAAAATCGCGTGTATTAACGCGGGTAATTCCTGCAAAACGCATGTATAAACGCAGCTAAAATATCATACACGCGTTTATAAACGCGACGGTATGTTTAAACTAAAAATAGCCCGCCTTTCCCCAATATAGATTTTGAACTAACATATCAACACTGCTTTCGTTTTCGCCTCTTCCAACAGTAACGAAACCTAAGTGCAAGGAGGGAGCACAGAAGGAGCACACACGGGAGAAGGAGGGAGCAGAGAAGGAGCAGAGAAGACTCACTTTTTCAGAGGTGAGTCAGTTTGTCCTGTGCCTTGTCTCTTTCCTCAGATTTGTTTATGCTATTTGCTCTTTGCTTTTTGGGTTTGTCTCCGTCCTTTTGCTTCTGTGCACACGATTGGGTGAATGATTCTGACAGGGGCGACAATGGTCCTTTTATAAGGACACTTTGTCTTTGTCGAAGGTCGGTCCTTTTGAAAAAAAAATTTCGCAAGTCGCGTGTAGAAACGCGTGTAAAAGCGCGTGTAATCTGTCTGCAGAGTCTGTTCACGCGGATATACACGCATTTCTGGACGGGTGTATACACGCATTTTTTGACTGGTGTATACACGCGTTTCTGCACGGGTGTATACACGAGACTGCGTTTCAGAATTCATGATTTGCAGGCAACACAACTAACTTGAATGATGATATTTGTGTGAGTCAAGAGACAGCCCATGATGTACATGAAGATGTTTCAGGTTCTTTATGGATATTCCAGGTTCTTCATCCGATCCATTTGCGTACAGCAATTGGCTGATGGAGATACTGAATCATTTTGGGCGCCATCCTGGTCCGGTTGAGCTTACAAAGTATATGTATGCCCATCCCCCTCCTTCCCTGCCTGGTGTCTATACCCCTACCGCGAGTATCCAGGGCACTCCAGTGCCCTCTATTCCTCCGAGTCCGACGAGATGGCATGCAGCTTCTCCTCTTCCACGTCCACCGAGGAGACATACCTCGTCCCAGACACACTCACGTACACCCTCACAGC
Organism: Cibotium barometz; assembly: GCF_041138505.1. Classification (NCBI taxonomy): domain Eukaryota; kingdom Viridiplantae; phylum Streptophyta; class Polypodiopsida; order Cyatheales; family Cibotiaceae; genus Cibotium; species Cibotium barometz. Next base: position 35,821,222 of record NC_141071.1, read on the forward strand.
CACCATCACGTGCTCCCTCAAAGCCACTGTCACGTCAGGGCTCACAGCCACCGTCACGTAGACAATCCCCCAGTCGTGACTCCACCCGCAGCAGTAGGAAGAGTGGGAGTGGAGGATGCGGCGGGTGCTTTGGTGGGGGAGGTGGGGGAGGTGGGGGAGGTAGTAGGGCACGCGGTGAGAGAGGAGATAGAGGGAGAAGAGTTAGAGGAGACAGTTCGGAAGAGGAGGAGATGAGAGAGATGGAGAGAGTGGTCTGCTATGATGTGACGGATAGGGGCGGGATAGTGATGGATGCGAGGGGGAGGGAGGTAATGGAGTACATGCGTGGGGTAGTATCAAACTCATATAGAAATTATTTTATTAAATTTAAAGATCAAAATAGCTGATTAGTTGGGGAGGTGATAGAGGCTGTACATAGTCGGTACCCAATCCCCCACATGCTACATTCTCGGATGTATGGGGAAGGACGCGAATAAGGGAGATCTTAAGTAATAAAAGATCTCACCTTAAAAAACTCGCGTACGATGATCGGCTAAATGTAGCTGCGGGTGGCTATCCTGTCGAGAAACCTGCCACTGCGCACAAACGCGAGTGGAAGGAGGCAAAGAAACGAGCAGAGGGTGGCGTGAAGAGTAGGCAGCATGTGGAGGCACGACGGATCCAGATGGAGACCATTGGATCTTTGCATTTCGGATCTGGCAGAGCTCGTAAGTATCTTGCCACTTTATTTGATTGTTTACTTAATTCATTGATTCTATGATTGTTTTAATCTTACAAATTGTGTTGATTATGATACAGCGACGACGGGTTACGGGGAGGAAGCCCACAACCCACGATACTGCGTATGCTCGTCGGCATAGCAGACGTGACACGTGGGCCATCTTCAGAGCCGAGGGACGTATTACGGACGCGCAGTTTGAGATGTCCATGAGACCATACGGTCGACAGGTACTTGAAAATTCTAAACGAATGATTTTGGTTTATTGAATTACATATATATATACTTATATACTATATATTACTTGAACAGGCACAAGCTGCTCATGATCCACCGGCCGCCACTGCAGAGGGTGGACGTGAGCACTACTCATCGGACATTCCGATCGATATGAGCTCATCTGAGCATGGAGGGAGCACCGAGTCATCATCTGGGTCTGAGTAGTACTCAGACTTATAGTATCACATTCCATATTGAGGATGTGATTGTATATATTTTTTGTAAACTAAAACCATGGGCTACTTCGAGATATGGACTCCCTTGTATACATGTATGAAATTTTGATAGTAATATTGAATTGATTGATCGATAGTATTACATTCATGTCTGTCTTGAATCGTGTATTGACAATGTATGCATTCATGTCGTTCTTGTCTTAATCTCCCTCGTGCATATGTTCTTCGTGGATGGTCTAATGGGATGGTCTAATGCACAAAAAAAAAAATCCAGAGAGTGTTATTGGGTGCTGGAATGCTGGAACAATATTCAGGCACCAAATAGCACTCTCTGGATTTTTTTTTTGCTCTCTGTTCGCATGTATAAACGCGTCAGAACTGCTAAAACTCGCGTGTATTTACGCGGATACTCTATAAAATACGCGTGTATTAATGCATCAAAACTGACAATTACGCGTGTATAAGCGCATCTAAATTAAAGAAACGCGTGTATAGACGCAGGTATCAACGCGTCTAAGACATTTGAACTGAACAGAACGCGGCTATACACCCGTGTATAAGCGCGTCTAAATTAAAAAAAGGCGTGTATAGCCGCATGTATCAACGCGTCTGTGAAAAGAACGCGGCTACACACCCGTGTATAAGCGCGTCTGAGAGGTCCTATACACGCGCTTTTACACGCATGTCTGTGGCCGCGATGATACACGCGCTGATACACGGGCCCGCTACTTTTTTTCACAAGTCATTTTTAGCGGCTAGGAGCGCGGGTATGAGCCCGATCCCTTGTAGTGAAATAGTCTTCCTCTCATTGTGGTGAGTCAATTCATCATAATGCGAGGAGTCATAGGTTTTCAATTCACCATAACATTTCTATCATGAAAAAACAAAGCAAGGAGTTCTGCAAGAATGAAACCAAGAGAACGAAATAACAAAAGGAGAAGGAGGCACAAAAGAGATAAAAAATCCCAGGAAAACGAATCGACTTTGGTCGAAGGAGATGGAGATGAAGGAGGTTGTCGTTATCTTTGATGGAGATGAAGGAGGTTGGAGGTTTGTCTTTGTTGTTTGATACAGGACGATAAAGGAGGATGATTGATGAAGGAGGTTGGAGGAGATAGTCGTTGATGGAGATGAAGGCCATTGGTGGGGAGATAAATGAGAATACGACCGGATGGGTATCCAAGAGAGGCAATTAAAAACCGTTTTTAATGCTATGTGACACGTCAGCGCTGCCTTTTCACCCGCCATTCATGAATGCCACGTGGTAGCCCGCCATGTACCTAACACGTGTACACGCTGTAAAGACTAATCAAAGCAAGAGAGGCAATTAAAAACCGTTTTTAATGCTATGCGACACGTTAGCGCTACCTTTTCACCCACCAATCCATGAATGCCACGTGGCAGCCCGCCATGTACCTAACACGTGTACACACTATAAAGACTAATCAAAGCCGTTAATCATGCCATCTTTTTGTCCTCTTATCGATTTTGCCTTGTCCGTTCTCCTGTTTGCCTCCTTCCAGCTTCTGACTACCCCCACACTACTGAACCGATATTCCACCTCCTATACGACAGTCTCCATCCATTCCCACGCATAAAATGTGAGTTCTTGTATATTACTTGATTATTTTGTGAGTTTTTTTGTATATTCCTTGATTGTTTTGTTTATTCTTTGATTGTTTGCCCTCTTCCATTGAATCTTGCTTTATGGTGATTCGATTCACCTTAAAGCAGATGACGGGCCATTAGAATCTCAATACGGCTCCATGTGTTATGGTGAATCGAATCACCAAAATGCAAGATGGAATGGTGAGAGATTCACGATAATCCTCCTCCCGTTGTAGTAAATCGATTCACTATAACACGAGGAGGATTGTTTTTGCTTTTGGTGTCTCACGTTATGGTGAATCCATTCACTATAACACAAGATCAAAGGGCAAAGGATTCACGATAATCCACCTTGCATTGGTGTCAATTAATTCACCATAATGCGAGGAGGATTATTGTGCTTTCAGTGGCCCTTCATCTCGCGTTATGGTGAATGGATTCAACATAACGCGAGAAAGTGCATATTGCTTTCTTGGCCACCCTCTCTCGCATTATGGTGAATTGTTAATGCATACGTGATTGAGGCAGTGACTTTTGGAGCCGAGACGCTCTATGTATATATCAAAAACCTTTAAATGATGTTTTGCAGAAGATTCCAAATTATTTTCGTGGTTATGAATATTGGTTAATAAAATTATCAAAGTGAATCTTGTTTTCAAGAATTATGATGGAATATTTATTTGTTTAAAGAATAAATCTCAAAAATTAAATAGTCATTAATCTGATGACAAGGTTAAGTTGACAAAAATATCGTTTTGTCTGAATCATGAGGCGCGCGGCCGGTGCTAGGCAGCCAGATCCTCTTATCGATGATGAAGAGTTAGATCCGGACATTCGTAAAGCCCTGCACCGATCCCAACCTAGTCCCTTCAAGGGTGAAGGGGAACAGTTAGGAGAAGTAGTGGAAAAATGGATCGAGGTAATGGAAGAGTATTTTGATGTAACGGGTTATAACGAGAAGAGCAAGATGGCTCTCGCCAGATTGCAAATTGTGGAAACGGCCAGGGTCGCATGGAGGAACCATTGCGAGACAAACTGTCTCGACCAAAATACCCAGACCTGGTCAGATCTTAAAGCTTACCACCACAGGAAGAGGTTCTGTCGTCTAGGCTTGCTGGAAACCAAAATGAATGAATTCTTAGAACTGAAGCAGGATAGCCGGATGATTGAAGAATACCATCAGGCATTCGCCATTCTCCTCAAATATTCTCCACTTTTGGATGAAGAGCAGTTGATGGCCAAATTCATTCGAGGGATGAACAAGCCATTGGACACTTTAGTGAAAAATGCCAAACCAGTCTCAATGGTAGAAGCTGTCAGAATGGCAAAGGACATTGCCAAAGCAATTGTTGTTAGGTCCCGCCAAAGCTTGCACCCTCAAACTTTAAAAGTTTCCAAACCCCGGGAAGTGCTTCAAACTTTCCACCCCCAAAGAGGCAGCAAGGCCCTAATCAGAATCAAGATGCTGGGAGATTCAGAAGTGAAGGAAGACCCTTCCCTCAAAACACTTTCTCAAGAGCCCCACCTCTTTTTCAAGGATTCAGAGGGATGAGCTTAGAAGTGAGAATAGGTGTTTTGGATGTCAGGGTTCTGGTCACCAGCTTAAAGACTGCCTGACTCCTGCCATGTCAAGAGGACAGGCAAGTCAAGGACCCAGAGTGCAGAGACCAGCCCCTTCATATTAGTCAAATCACCGTCTCGCCAAAATCACGACAATCCCAGGAGGACTCCAGCTCAACCATCTGCCTCTGTTCAGAGTAGTCTAAGAACTCCCTCCCATAACTGGGGTAACCAAAGAGAGAGAGTTCCGTCGCCCCAATCTACAGCAGCCAGAGAAGTTACGATAACAGAAGTAGTGGAAGAGGAAAGAGGTCAGATTTATGCCACAATTGAAAACCAAGGGCCAAATTGTCAATTCTCTGTCATTCATACTCCAGCTAAGTATAAGGGTAAGTTATTCAAGGTTTTGATTGATTCAAGCTGTGCTATTTTCCCAGGATGCTTGCGTAAAAGCTAGTCTTAGAACAAAAATTAGGGAAACCTATGCAAGTTGAATTGGCCAGTGGGAAGATTCTTTTCACTCACCATTGGACAAATCTTATTTAGTTTAATATAGATGGGAATGTAACTGATTGCCAGTTTCGAGTCTTACCTTTGGGAATTTTCGACGGAATCCTTGGAATGGATTGGCTCCACAAAAATCAAGCTGACATTCACTATCACAATGGAACCATTTCCTTCCGTGACCTTCACGGGAACAAAGTTCAAGGAACTAGAATTTATGGATCCTCATATCTACAATTAGTAAAAGCTTCTAGGTTACTGAAAGGACATAGAAAGAAGCAACTCATTTATATTGTCAAAATGAATCCGGTAGAAAAGTTAAAGGTTAAAGAACCAGAATGGTTGAGTGAGTATGATGATGTATTCCCAGCAGAGCTTACTTAGATGCCTCTGATTCGAGATGTAGATCATGAGATAGAATTAACCCCTGGAGCTCAGCCAGTAGCCCAACGCACATTTAAAATGCCCGTCCCTGAAGCCATCAAACTCAAGGAACAGCTTAGGCGACTGTTAGAACAAGGGTTTGTAAGACCCACTGTTTCACCTTGGGGAGCGCTAGTTCTCTTTCAGAAAAAGAAGGATGGAACGTTAAGACTCTGTGTGGATTACAGAGGTCTTAATCAGCTGACAGTTAAGAAAAAGTATCCTATCCCCGAAATTGATGAGCTTTTGGACACACTAAATGAAGCCCAGATCTTCACAAAGATAGATCCAAAATCAAGGATACCAGATCAGGATTAATGATCAAGATATCTCGAAGACAGCGATCAATACTCGCTATGGGCACTATGAATTTACTATCATGCCGTTTGGATTGAGAGATGTCCCCGAGCTACATTCAATCGCCTAATGCAAGACATTCTCAGAGAATACTTGGATGCTTTTGTTCTTGTTTTCTTTGATTCTGATTTACTCAAGGAATACAGCTGACCATGAAGCTCACGTCCGTAAAGTTCGAGATTCTAAGGAAGCACCAACTCTTTGGAAAAAGGAGCAAATGCACTTTCTCTGTCGACCATGTTGAATACTTGGGCTTTCTGGTATATCCAAAGACGGAATTTCTCTAGATTTTGCAAAAGTTCAAGTAGTCATAGATTGGCCTGAACCAAAGACAGTGAAAGAAGTCAGAGGATTCTTGGGATTAACTGGTTGGTATAGAACTTTTATACCTAAGTATGCTCTCATAGCTTCCCCCTTGACTAATCTTCTCAAGAAGAATACCCTGTTTCAATGGTCTGCCAAGTGTCAGAGCACTTTTGATAAGCTGAAGGCCGCCTTGGTAACCAATCCCATTCTAAAGTTGCCAAATTTCTCTCTACCCTTTGAGGTAGTAACTGATGCGAGTGGTTTTGTTTTGGGAGGTGCGCTCATGCAGGAAGGTCATGCAGTGGCCTATGAATCCCGAAAACTCAGAATGCATGAGAGAAATTATGCTGTCCATGACCTGGAGCTACTTTCAATAGTCTATGCCCTGAAGTTGTGGAGACATTACCTACTAGGTCAAAGATTCACTTTGATGACAGATCATCAGAGCTTAAAGTGGATCTTCACTCAGAAGGATCTTAACATGTGCCAAAGAAGGTGGATGCAGACCTTGCAAGAATTTGATTTTAAAATCAAGTACCGCCGAGGCAAAGAAAATGTAGTAGCAGATGCCCTCAGCAAAAAAGCCTCCTTACTTGCAATCACAATGGTGTCAAATCCATTGATTAATGAAGCAAGAGAGAAGATCATGGAGGATAGATTCTTTGGCCCTATTGCTACCCTACTTATGCAGGAAAGCAAAACTCCTCAAGAGGAGTTGAACCGAGTTTAAGGGTACATCTTGGATGAAGGAATTATGTATTATAATAGCAAGCTACGCATTCCCAATGATGAGAGAACTAAGGGTCAAATTCTAAATGAAGCCCATGATAGCCTTATAGCAAGACATCCAGGATTCATCACCTACATGTTTGTAAAGAAAAGCTTCTTTTGGCGTGGACTAAAAAAGGATGTACTTAATCATGTATGTCAATGCCTGATATGTCAGAAAGTCAAAGCAAAGAGAGTAAAAATGCCTAGGAAGTTACATCCATTAGACATCCCCCACATGAAATGGGAATGTATCACTATGGATTTTATTACTGGACTACCTTCAGTGCAATCAGGTTAGAACTCCATCTTCGTGGTAGTTCACAGACTAACCAAAGTTGCCCATCTGATTCCAGTAAAAGAAGCCTACATTGCAGTGAATGTGGCCAGAGTGTTCCTCAAGGAAATCTTCAGATTGCATGGCCTACCCAGGAGAATAGTAAGTGATCAAGATCCCAAGTTCACGTCAAGATTCTGGATTGCATTCTTCGAAGTAGTAGGAACTTTCTTGGATCTCAGCACAGCTTACCACCCTAAGACTGATGGTCAAATTGAAAGAGTGAACCAAGTAATCGAAGATATACTTCGGTCATGCTGTGGTGGCAGGGAACCCAAGAAGTGGCTAAGCTATCTGCACCTAGTCGAATTTGCCTACAATGCTTCTTATCACCGAAGTATCGGGATGAGCCCTTTTCAAAGCTCTATATGGACAAGACTGCCTAACACCATTAACTTGGTCTGACCCATTAATTAGGGTCGAGATGTCTAGATAGATGCTTGACAACATGGAGCAGCATATACAATCAATCCGTAAGGATATAAAAGCTGCCCAGCATAGAGAGAAGCAATATGTAGATAAGAAGAGGTCAGACAGAAAATTCAAAGAAGCAGATATGGTCTTCATTCGAGTACGCCTCAAAAGAAGCTCTCCATCTCTTGGGAAGTAGAAGAAGTTATCCCCCAGATACTGTGGACCATATCTTATTACAAAGAAAGTAGGTGTCTTAGCCTTTGAACTTCTTGTCCCTCCTCATCTCAAAGTACATAATGTATTTCATGTCAGCCTACTTCAGAAGTATGTACCGAGCCGAATCATATGCTTAATGATAAATTCTTAACTTCTTCAACCCAAGGGCGAATGGAACTCCAACCTGAAGAAATCCTTGATGTTCGAGAAAATATTTTCAGGAACAAAATTCTGAGAGAATTATTAGTCAAATGGAAGTTCTCTCCTTTTGAAGACGCCATCTGGCAGAAAGAAGCCAAACTGATGTAGGATTACCCCCAGTTTGCAAGATGAGGACATCTCACGTTTTTCAAGTGGGAGATAATGTAAGATTCCTCCCCAGCCCCTCGGGATGTCCAATTTCTTCCTCTGTAATCAATTCCCTTTTGAGAATAATAAAAGATCTTGTTTCTACCTATTTTGGTTTAGAGAGAGAAAATATTCTAGAGAGATATAATTTAGTTTTTAGATATCTTTGGATGGAAAAATATCCCTTCTTATTAAAATAAGTTCCCTCGAAACAGAAGTTTAGAAAGAAATTCCTAAGGTGCATTAGAAATAAATTATAATGTGCACAAAAGACCTTAGCCTAAGGGTCGAGATTTTTTGAAAATTTTGGATTAAGGTTCCTATGGACCAATAAGATTAATCGAAATGTAGGGAGGAGATAAATTGAAGAATAAAAGAAGAACCCCCCAAAAATGAGTAAATGCTCACATAAGATGAAGAGTGGACTAATAACCGAAGAAAAGAGTAAAAAAATTAAATTTTGACACCTCAGAGTGGGGATCTCCCCTCATGAAGTAGGCACCTTTTTTCTCATCATTACCCCCAATTTTACATCAATAAAATGAGATATTTCATCTCTCCTCTCTCCTATTTCCAAAGTAGATCCAAAAAGTAAGCTAAACTGACCCAAAAATGGTCAAAAATTAACCAAACAGTGTTTATGCACTATTACTCTGCTCCTGTCCTGAGGCATCTACATTGAATTTCTTAATAATTCAATTGTTTTTGGCCTAATCCTCTCTAAAGTGAATTAGTGGCCACTCTTGCTTCAAACAAGAGTAGAACCCTCAATCCCCCTTAATCCTAGAAAGATTAACTAAGGGATTAAGTAAACTCTTCTTATTGTTTACTCTCTTGAATTTAAAAAAACATTGTGTAGATTAGAGTTCTATAGATCTAATTTGGGTTAATTGAAGTCAAATAAAGAATGATAAAAATGAGAAATTGTCAGCCATACAAAGGAATTTTGTGGAAAAGAAAGTTTATTTTTATGTTATTCTAAAAGAGTAATTCCCACCATTTTTGCATCTAAAAAAAATATTCTAATTACTCCATGTACATATTCACCTATGAATATGCATGGATATCACTGATATTATTTATTAAATTTGATTTTTATGCATAGAAAGACGCATAAAGATATTTTTTTATTATATAAGTGTTATTCTAATTAAATTTTATTTTTATGCATAGAAAGATGCATAAAGGAATTTTTTTTATTATAAAAATGTTATTCTCATTAAATTTGATTTTTATGCATAGAAAGATGCATAAAGGATTTTTTTCTAATTATAAAAGTGTTATTCTCATTAAATTTGATTTTTATGCATAGAAAGATGCATAAAGGTAATTTTTTAATTATAAAAGTGTTATTTTATTAAATTTGTTTTTTGTGCATAGAAAGGTGCATAAAGGATTTCTTTTTATTATAAAAGTGTCATTCTCGTTAAATTTGATTTTTATGCATAAAAGATGCATAAAGGAACTTTTTTTAATATAAAAGTGTTATTCTCATTAAATTTGATTTTTATGCATAGAAAGATGCATAAAGGAATTGTTTTTAATTATAAAAGTGTTATTCTCATTAAATTTGATTTTTATGCATAGAAAGATGCATAAAGGAGTTTTTTAATTATAAAAGTGTTATTCTCATTAAATTTGATTTTTATGCATAGAAAGATGCATATTGGAATTTTTTTTATTATAAAAGTGTTATTCTTAAAGAAATTCTTTTTATTTTAAAAGTTTTATTCCTATTAAAATTGATTTTATGCATAAAAGGATTTTTATATATATAAAAGAATTATTCCCATTGAAGTTGATTTTTATGCATAAATAGTTGCATAAAGAATTTTTATATCAAAATTAGAATTCTTTTAAATTCTATGTTTAAATTCTATGAGTATTTGATAAATGAATAATTAAATACTCTAAGAGATAAATTTCTATCATTTTATATTCACACGGATTGTAAAAAGAAAAATCAAGAAATCTATCAAGATCGAAATATTCAGATAAATGACAAATTTATTCCTCATTGGAATTCGTAACTAATTGAGAAATCAGTTAAGTGTATATTCAAAGAAAGAAATTCGATAAAATAGTAACTAAATTATCAAACCTTTTCGAGAAAAGATAGTTTAAGAAAAATCTTATCCGACTCGAACCTTGAATCAGTTTATGACCAAGACCAAACTCTTTTGTCAGTTTCGAGGAAAGAAAATGTGACTAGTTTAGAAAAATTACACTCAAAACCCGCGCCAAATCTAACACTAAGTTTGAGACTCTTCGAATTGATCTGTGGATCAAGGTTACAGAATTCGAGAAATTCTGGTATGAAATTCAAAATTCCATTCAAGACGATTTGGGGATACTGTTTCAAGAAATACTCCTTGTATTCAAAAGAAAGTCAAACTGAAAACTTGCATAGAAACCCTGTTTTCTTAAAGGACTGTCTTACGCCATAATGTTGGAGGAAGCAACAGCTGGCAGGGAGTGTTCAAAGGACGGCTCACGTGGCAAAGCCTGCCCAGGTCTTGACAAGCCTCGGTATGGTTGAAAAATGGTGTGCTTCCGATACGATGGGCGAGGGTCGACGAAGCGGTCCTTGAGTGAAGTGCCAAGACACCTAAGGAGGATCCCGGAGGATTCTAACACCAGGCGATGCACGAGCTCGCGGTGCCTAGGACGCCCATGCGTATGTCATTAAAGATATGTATGATGAACGAAATGATTATTGTAATCTGTTACTGGATCTCGTTGCTCTCCAGAGGGTCTCAACGGAGAGTCCAGAGAGTGATACTGCTTTTTGAGAAACAAGGGACTGGATGGAAATTTTGAGTTATGATATCTGTAACGAATAACTGTTTGTCAATGGATTATTTTATATGTTAAAGTTTTAAAGAGGAGTAAGTGCGTATCTGTATTATTCGAAAGCAAAAGTTAAGAAAGGCATTCAATTATGGGTGGATGAGTAATTGTCTGGTTCTACCGATTCCAGTGGTTGGGTGGTGGCTAACCCATGGGCCGGATGGGGTTAGGCTGGAATCAATGGAGTTTTAATAATTAAATGAAATAATAGGAATACGCTTAGAATTTGAGTAGTTAAATAAAACCCTAAAGAATTTTTCAAATGAGTAGATCAACGGCTGTGCCTAATTTTGGTTAGGAAAAAAGCGTTGATTTTCTCATATGATTAGATCAACGGCTGTGTCTGATTTTCTCATATGATTAGATCAACGGCTGCGTCTGATTTCGGTTAGCAAAAAGCGTTGATTTCTTCAAATTAAGTTAGTGATAGTTTTCCTTCTATCTGGTTCAATCAGGTGAAGGATAGTTTAATCTCTTGAACCCATTAGAAAATTCATTAAGAAAATCAAAAAGGTGGAATCGCCCCCATTTTTCGGACAAGGGAAATTTTTCCGGTTTCGGTTTCGGAATGACCACCAGATTAGTCTTGTGTCCGGGCCGTTTCGAGGGCGAAGCCTCGAGTGGGAAACCCTTCCCCATGCAAGAGGAAGCTACTTCCGCTCTCCTAGCAACCGGGAATCCGGTGCGCGGAGGGGGCAGAGGGGTCTCAAAACTTTTGCTTCATATGCAAAGGTTATTTGTCTTGGAAGAGTCTCTTCTTCAGTTTGACTAACTTGGGCTTCTGCTATAGGGGAATCCTCTTTTGGAAAATCTATCTCTTTCTTCTCCTTCTAAAAATCTTTGCTAAAACCAAAGGGTGAGTGGGAGCTCTTCACAAGCTCTTCTTCTTCATCCTCTTTTTTTGCATCTAAAGGGGAGGGGTCGCACGTAATTCCACCAAAAGTGGTGAAAATTTGTTAGCACCTTGAGAGAGGGAGGTTTACTTCCCTTAGTTCTTCTATTTACCTAGGTAAAACTATCCATATCGCTTGGACCTAATAGTTTCCCTTTATATTGTGTTTCTTGAGCGTCTTACAAAGGGTATGCATTAGGGAAATTGTGGACCTTATGGTTTTGAAGCATGCATTAGGGAGGTTTTTATTTGATGTCTTGAGTAAAAATAACATCTCCCAAATCTATCAATATATTATTTGACAGGTTTTTGGCCAGATCTATCTGTTCTACTAAAGCTTGCATTTTCCAAACACGGGTTAACTTCTGCCACCACCCGTGTCTCCTCCTTGCTCATTAGCATGTCCTTGTGGTTGCGGTTGCTCCAAGTCTACTCCTCACAAAAATTCAAGAATAAAAAATGCAATATAGTTTTGAAAATAGTTCGTTTTTAAGACCTTCAATTTATTAAAAAAATGGAAATATTTAGAGTTTATTGTCCTTTCATCTTTCAATTTTTTTGCTTTTTTATCCCACTAAAATGAAGTGAAATCCTCATTAGAGATATTGTACAAAATAGTCATTGTCGATCAAAGTATCACCATAATTTAGTCAAATAAGTAGCTACTTTGCCTTTATTGGTCTTGCCTTATGGAAGAGTGTGGAGATTGGTTGAGCTAAAGTTTCTTTTGTCAAAGCTATGAGGTATGGATGGGGTAGATCGATAGATCAAATCATCCTTTAGTAATCCTCCTTTAATAACATCAATGTTTTTAATATTATGAATCGTCAAGACCTTGTTTTTAGTGATCATGTTAAATGTATCATGACGCACATTCAATGATGGTAGAACTCCTAGCTGTAGTAGTAGTTTAAGCGATAAAGATAGTTTTACCTCGGTAAATAGATAATTATTAGTTTAAAGCTGTAGTAGTAGTGGGGGGGAAGGGAAAACTTCAAAGTGTAGGGGAGGGCATAAGCCTAGTGGCCATATCGCCCACACAAACTCACATGCTTATTAAGACTTGAGCATAAGGTTGGGGGCAAGTTCGATTTTTGGTGGGCACCCTTGCCCTTCAAAACTGATAGGTATGGTGAAATATAGCAAGTTTTTTTAAATTTTAGTGTAACTTTTGATGCGGGCACTGTAGTGTAACTTTTGATGCGGGCACTTTAAAATTTTAGTGTAACTTTTGATGCGGGCACTTTAAAATTTTGCAAGTATTATGGTACAAAACAGGTGTGACGTGCTTGTCAAAAAGCAACTATGGTACCACTTCTCTACTTCTTAATTTCTATATTCTCGCCATTGTCAGAAGTTTTTGGCGAGCCCAAAATTGAGTGGATGAGGCCGATGTATTTCGCCTTGATCCACTCGGCTCCGCTCAATGTTGTGCACTCGTTGGAATAGTAGTAAGAAGTGTATGATATAGTTGACGATATAGTAAAGATAATCAACAGTGTGTATGCAAGTGATGTGTGTGTGTTGCATATAAGCATGATTGTACATATAGCATGTGCTTGTGGTGCATCAGTGTATGGCTCCGGGGATGATGACTCAAGCTTATGCTCTGACTCGCTTATGTGATGAGCTTTGTGCTATAACTCCATGGTGTGGCCTCTTCTTGGTTCGGTTTGATGTTATTGCCTGGCACAAAAGCCTTGAAGATGCTAGTGTATTTTGAATGTATTTTGCACCAGCTAAAATTCAAAAAAGCTGATTGAATTTACTCTCATCTTTACAAAACCGATCAAACTTTTAAGTTTTCGTAACTTAAAAACCAGTTAATAATGTGATTTTGAATAGGGAGAAACCGATTGTACTCCTTGTACTCCGACTTGTCTTTTTTCTCACTTGCTGGGAAAAGAGTTTTTCTCTAAGATTGGTAGGTGCCTAAGAATTCCGTGAACCTGGTCAATGACCTGTCATTAATGAGGAAGGTACAAAAAGAAAAGGGACTTCTGGCCCCAGAGCGTGGGCCAAGCTTTTTGTAAAGAAAATTGGAATATGCTTACCATTTATTTAATCAAAAAATCCCGCTGAAATTCTATAAATCAAGCCAAGGGTTGATTGGCTAATTCGCATATCGAGAATGGCTAATGGTTTAGGGCTGGCCTTCTGCAAGCTAGTCGTTCTCGTGATGATATGCAGCGCCGCAGCTGCTCATGATCATCACCACCCTGGGCAATTGGGCCGTCGCCTGCACAGGCACAAGAAGTTCCATGTCTTCTTTCACGACTTAGCAAACGTGACGGACATTGAAATCGTTCCAGGCGTGGGGTCGGGCGCCCTCACCACCACGACCGCCCCATTGGGCAGCATCTTCCTGGCCAATGACCCCATCACAACCGGCCCTGAGCTCACCTCTCCGCTCGTGGGCACCCTCACGGGCACCTCCGTCTCCACTTCCTCCGAGGGTTTCGTCTATTTTGGCTCCTTCACCCTTAGTCTCAACCTGGGCTCAACTATGGGCCTGCAGGGCTCCCTCACCCTGATGGGCCTGTTCTCATTTGGCGCGGCACCCACTCCCACGGCCATTGTGGGCGGCACCGGCAGCTTTCTCTTCGCTCAAGGCACCGTTACCGTTGTGCCCGTGGACATCACAACCTTCAATCAGACGCTACGCTTGGATGTCGACGTCTTCTGGCCTCCTTATTAGCTGATATGCTCCACTGGGCACCTGCACTGTGTGGTGTTTAATAAGGGCTTTGATTATGCGCTATGGTAGGATTAAGCTGCACTCGCAACGCCCATTGTGCAAACAGCGCCTTTAATGTATCGCTATTTAGACATACTATATAACAAGGTTGTCGCGGTTATTAGCAATAGTGCATGTACAACGTTAATTAGTGTTAATTTGTCACTGCATGCGGCCTATCATGCTTGCGTTAATTTGCCGGGTTTGATTATAACAGCAGGTTTTGTGCCTCTAATGTGTGAGTATTTAAGCAGTAACGTAGCGTATGAAGGACTGTCGATACGAGCCATGCTTTTTTTGAAGCAGCACGCTTCAACGGAAAGGCGAAGAGCTTGATTCAACGGTTTAGGTGATAAGATGTTCGTATCAGTGCTCTCAGATAACCCGGTTTGTAGTGCCCTCACATAACCTGGTTTGTAGTGTAATTTTCTCTGCTGAAGTTTTGAAATCGTGGTTGGAATTTCACCTTTGAAATTTGTACATTTCACTTATAAATCTCTACATTTGTACAATTTCTAGTATTTTTTAAGTTTACATCCTAGTTAAGCCTTTGATTTTATAAAGGGTTGAAAAAATCATTTTTTCAACATGTGAGGAAATTAGTGTTAGTTCAATTTGTGATATTACACGTGTAGAAGAACGGCCTATTGGAGTAAGATGTTCGTATTTTTTGCCTTGCATATTAGGAAATTAGTGTTAGTTCAATCTCTGCTAGTACGATGCTATCACACGCGTAAGAGAACAATTATGGTTCCTCTAAAATAGAAAAAAAGAAGAGAGTACATAATCACTCATGAGTCATGCTCGAGTCATGTGCATGCAATCAGGGCCAAAATTTGATGAGTTTCTTAAAATTTCAAGTGACAAGCAGTTTTTCAAGCTACTTTTCATATGACATGAAACTCCGAATTCATACCATTCAACTAGCATGTAATTCATCAAAACGACAAGCTTCCTTTATTTAAGTACAAATTGCTTGAATGCTATTATCCAAGATTCATGGGTACCTTGGGCATCTTTCCTTCGAAATCGAAGTAAGTGAGAGCCATTCTCTTGTCAATAGGATTAGAAGGCAAGAAATGGTGCTTCACAGGTAAGCTCCATGACACATTGATACTTTGGTCACATGAAGTACAAGGCAAGACCCCAAAGCCACCTCGTTAGGATCAAGCAACATTCCCACTATAGCTGCATCGATTGCATCTTGGTTTTCAGTTCGAGAGAAGTGCCCCTAGTAGCCATCAAGACGATATTTTCCTTCTCAACACCTCTAGTAAACAGCTATAAAAAAGTAACTATTCTCGAAAACTGGAGCCTAGGTTGAATCTGGCAGCTTGCTTTATTTGCCACTTAGGGCTTCCATCAAGACCACATTGTCCTTCTCAACACCTAAAACGTGCCAAAAAGCATCTATTTTCAGAAACTGAAGCCTAAGTTGAATATGGCACAATGGATCACCTTGATGTTTTTGTCAACTGTGAGTTTGTTTAATGTCAAAGTGCCAGTTTTATCATTGCACAAAATGTCCATTCCAGACATCTCTTCAATGGTAGTCATTCTTTTGGTTATGGCACCTTAGAGCATGGCAAATCCACAATACCATCACTTCATATATCCCAAAATATTAACCTCTAAGAACAACTTCTTGATTGCGATGCTAGAGAAGAATTCAAGTAACATTTCATTTCATTACACCTAGAAATGATCGATAAACATGCCCACATCACCTACCCGCCGCGCAGAGTCTATGAGACGAGAAACCAATAGGGATTCCACCAATGAGAAGCATTAGCAAGTTATCTATATGTTCAGTCTTGTATGGAATACATGACTGTAATCTCTTGTGCCATCCCAATGCCAATAGAGCATATGCAAAAGTTTCCAATTGCTGTGAGCACCTACAAATAATGGAAATAGTTAAAGACCATATATTAATCCCAAATGCTTTAAATTTTCAAATACATGAGGTAGATGATGATTTCACATGCTAGCTCTGCATTCAGAGCTCAAACAACATGATGTGTAGCTTTGCCAAAGAAGCTATGCACGACGCCAGTGGTGGGTAATCACAAGAGCTTCTATCTCACCATGTTACAAGTGGATCTTGAGTAGACATGTAATACAAAAAAATGAAAAGCTTCTTTTTTTAAATACAAATTACATAGAATATAGATTGTAAGTGGAGCCTGAGTAGACATGTAATACATCAAAATGAAAAGTTTTTTTTTAAGTATAAGATTATATATAATCCAAATTGCTTAGATGGTATCGTCCAACCATCATGGATGCCCATATGCTACCCAACCATTTGTCCTATGTGTCTAACTTGCCAAAATGGACCCAAACATACGTACAATAATGTGAATTTAGAGAACAAATATCACTCTAGTGGCATTGCCCTCCTATTCTTGGCTTGTAACCAAGTATATAAAAAAAATGTATTTCCAACAAACCAAAGATGCATCACTTGCAATAAGTGATAACAACATCAATGCATCAAGGGTCTTCAAACACAAGCTGCTTTGCAAATTATTCTTTATGGTATTCTGTTGAGGAAACCTCGCTCACATGATGTTGTATGTGGTAGAACGACTATGCTTGCTTTCCATAAATGCATCAATCCTGGAAGTGTTCTCACCAAGTCTTTGTGTTACCCAAGCATCATGCATACCTCTACCCCTAGCAACTCTATATAACATGCCAATAAAATCCTCTCGTTCACCAAGATATTCCCTAATGTCAATTGTTGAATCATCAACATTAAGCTTGCCAATAAGCCTCTCTAACCATTCTTCAATCTTTTTCTCCCTTTCAATTGCACCTAATAGATAAGCAGATGGATTGAATAGCTTGATCAAATTAAAAACTCCAAGATCAAGATACTTTTTATTCAAAGCATCCAAAATATCTTGCGCAAATGTTCCTCCAACAACACAAATGCATTCAACAAGGGAACCACTTGCATTTCCAACATCCATAGATAATACATTGAGATCAAGACCTGCATCCCCCTCTTCAGAATCACTTGAAGCTCTTGCCCATTTCTTCTTTCTTTTAGCTAATTTTAGAACCGGAACAAATTTTAATACATGCTCATGAGTAAGGCCATTAGAATCAACATAGGTTAGAGTCCCATCTTCTTTTGACATATTCAAAAACTTAGTAAGGTGTTTTGAACTAACACCGAATTGGCCTTCATAAGATATATACCTTCTGGTGAGTTTCTCAAATGTCAAAACTAAATAGCCTTTAATCGTTCTAGCATCAATGTTCTGCCTCTCAAACTCTATATTCAATTTGTTCAATTCCAGGAGAACATTGGCTAGAAGATGCATCATAAACTTCACTTGATAGATTGTAGCATAGCTCTACCATTTTTTCTTATGCATCCTCCACTGCTACAATATAGCATGCATTAAGGGAACTAATATTTCCATCACTTAGCCTCTAGATAGCCATCGAATAGAGTGGATTTGTAATACTTTCTAGTCTGTAACATCATAACTCATGCATCAAGTTTCAAAGTTCAACATGTCAATTTATTGATTTCCCTAGCCATGCATATACCTTGCTTTTGCAACCTTATCAACAAAAGAAAAAACATGAGGATTTGATGAAAAACCATCCTTTTTTTGCAAGTGCCTCATGATGGGCAATACAATGCACACCCATAATTCGTTAAGTTGATGCTTGGAACCATGCCACTGCACCAGACTTATATCGTGTCATAGTTGAAGCACCATCAGCTGTGCAGATGCAATTAGTTTCTTTAACTCCAAGTTTCTCTCCAAGATCATAGCATGAATAGCATTGTAGATTGCCTCCCCAGATCCATTATCAACTAGAAACAATCTCACAAATTTGCAGCTAATCTCTCCTTTACCATTCCCATTTAAGTACAAAATGAGAATAATCAAATGTTTCTCCATATTTCTATATGTACTTCCATCAATGAGGATTGAAAACAATGAGTTTCCATGAATTTCAACATACAAATCTTTTCTGGTACAATCTCTTAAAGCCATCAAGAACTCCCTTCTAGATAAGAACTCCCTTCTAGATATGGGATTAGTGTACACACCATATTCATTAGATGTTGGAATGTTAGGAATTCTAAGATCCCTTTGTAACTTACATTGAGTGGGATATTTTTCCAATGCAATATATTTGCATGCACAAAAGTGCACCAACCTCATACAAGTTATGATCCTCGGTTGTTCAGAATGCACCATTGTGTCAATGCCCCCATCTATTGGTCTTTTACCACTTGGATTAGCCTTCGATTTTGCATGGTGATCTGCAACTCTCCTATGATCTGAGGATTTTGCATGCTCATTCAAGGCTAAAAGTTGAATGCTTTAAGATCTGCCCACTATGAAAGTATTTACTCTTGCAGCTTCTTCACACCATATACATGTGGTTCGGACCTCATTACAAGGAGACTTGCATAATATGTCCAAGGATGAAGCAGATTCCCTTAAGTCCTCCATTTCCTTTAGGTTTAAGAAGACTCTGATGCGATCTCAGTACCAATTTCAAAGTTCCCACCACTACTCTTATATTTTGCATTGGCTTCACTCCCTCTTGATAAAAAAAAGAATCTATTTACTCATTTTGGAGAGTCCTCTATGAGGCACTATGTTGGGACGGCTAGCCATGACTCAAAAATAAGAAAAAAAGGCAGACAAGAAGAAGAAAAAATTGAGTATATACCTTAGACCACAAGAAAGGCATTTATACAAGACATTTGTACAAGAAGTGAACATAACTCAAACCATAAGACATGCAATCATACTACTATAACTAAGGGGCGGTGGACTAACAAGCAAAATAAGACACAAAAGGGAGAAGCCTAATTACTAAAGACATTGGCAAAAACTTGAAAGAATCAAAATGACACAAACTTGGGAATCAATTGCAGTGAGGTCAAGTCATACGATTCAGATATGATTTGGATATGCTTGCAATGTCCTCCACTAATCACTAGTACTTGCATTTAGCAAGATAAAAGGGAGAACATGAAATGCTACCTCGTCTTCCTACTCTTATGCTTGATGGCGAGGACTAGACACTCTAAATTCTTGACCCATAATTCTCTTTCCAATTACGCTCTTGTGACGCACAATCTAACAGCCCAACTCTCTTTTTGGTTGCAACTTGCTCTTAATTGTGTTGTTGCTTGTACAATGGTCGTGCACCCCTGACCCAGCTGTTATAAAAAATCCATGCAAATGTTCATATTGTGTCACACGGGTATGCTACTAAGCACACTGTAAAGATAGGTAGCCTAGCTCTATGATGAGAAGGTACTACTGTCCGTGAAAATTCCAGTGAAGATACAACCCCTATAATAAAGCTGTTGAAGGCTGGGAGCCGAGCCGGGCAAGCTCGAATAGAATAGATTGTTATGGGGGATGTGTTAACACTACTGTGACAAAGAAACAAGAGGTTTGGATGCATGGGTGGATGGAGGGTCTGCTTTCTTTCTCCACTCTGTGTGTGTGTGTGTGTGTGTGTGTGCCTGCATCATGCGTGCATGCATGTGTGTGTGTGTGTGTGAGAGAGAGAGAGAGAGAGGTACAAAATGTGTGTGTGTGTGTGTGTGTGTGTGTGTGAGAGAGAGAGAGAGAGAGAGAGAGAGATAGGTACAAAATGTGTGTTTTCCAATTGTTGCGCCCAAGCTTGAGCTGATAAACTGAAACTTTCCAAGTTCCAACCCAAATGGAGCTTGTAAGTTGTGAGTGCTACAAATGTGTAGGTACTTTTTGCATTCTAGTTGAGTGGGTGGCAAACCAATAGTTGAGGAGAGAGTACAAAACAATAGGACCTTGTGTGGACAAGTGGGCTTTGGGATCCCGTCCATCATGCCTATCCATTTGATCTTGGAGGATACACGGCTAGCTTCATCATCGACCCTATCATCTAGTTGTAGATAGGTCCTGAACTAACCACTTGACCTCGACTACCAACTCCATCGTGTATCTTAGACCACCCACACCATTCACTTCTCGTCAGCACCTTCACCACAAACTTGGTGGGTAACATGAGGATGTGGCTACCATTAGGAAGGGGGGTCGTCACCACCGACTTAATGTGTAACGTGAGGATGTGCTCACCATTAGGAAGGGGATATCTTAATCACTCTATTGGTTAACATGGTTTTGGTCAACCTAACCTAACATAAGGAACTTTGCCATCTTACCCTTGCAAATGGGTAGTTATCTATTATAAGATGCCATTGGAACATATAAAGAAGCCTTACCAAGTGCTTAATATCAAATGGGGAAAGCCTGCAAACTTAGTGTACATGTTGCTTATTTAAGACTAATGATAGAGACTAGACTATTTTTTAAATTTGGTTGGCTCAGCATGAAAACTAGTCACTTGTATTTAAGTCATTTTTGAAAAAAAGCAAGGATAATCATTATCTTGCAATAGTTTTCTTGCAAGATCTCCTTCCATCTTCTTGTTACTTATATGCTATTGTGTTCCTTACATGCTTGGATAGGTATGACTGTAGGTTTCCCTCTTGCAATGGCTTCTTCATTTCCGATCTTTTATTAGAGAGAACCATCATGAAGGCCCATATCTTCTTGCCTCCATCAAGCCATGGAGAGCTCTCCCTTCACACCCCTTTAGCGAAGGAGTATTCTTGTGTGACAATGAAGTGAGGATGCGAGACGGATGAGCCAGTAGACACACACAGGAAGTTGCAATTACGGCTCTAAATTAAACCCCAACAACACAAGCTTTTTCCATAATAAGGAGAATTATCCCTCATATTTGCTCATGAAAAATTACCAAGAAGACTTGGGATGTGCTTGTTCATGTAAAATTACAGCAGGCTTGGCACCACAGTCTACTTGCACAAGCAATTAGAGCTCAAAAATATTCATGAGTGGGGGAGAGTCGATGGATGAGTTTCTCACAAGGATCAAATGTCTCAAAGAGCTTGCATGTATTGATGAGGCCTATCCAAAGATTTCTTTGTTAGCTTCATCACATGCTTTGGTTGCCCCCTAGAGCGCATGAGTGACAATGGGACACATTTCATTAATGATGTAATCCAATTCCTCCTGGGCAAGAGTTCCTTGTCACTCACAGAAAGTCCTCCCTCTATTACCCCCAGGCAAATGGCCAAGCTAAGAGCACACAAACAAAGTTTTGTGTGCCATTCTAACTAAAACTGTGGAGGCTAGCTGGCGATTCGGGAACACAAGTTGTCGATAGAACTTTGGACTTATAGAACTTCCTACTACAAGGAAGCTACCAATGCTCCCTCCTTCAGTTTAACTTATGGTACTGAAGCGGTTATACGCATGAAGTTCTTAGTCTCCCCAACTTACGCATCACAGTGCAAGAGAAGCTCACAAAAAACTTCTTAGGCTATCACCTTTTTGAGCTTGAAAAGCTTGATGAAACACACCTTTTAGCTATATATAGCATGATTATTGAAAAACTAATGCATAAACAATGGTTTGAGGAACAGGTAAAAGATAAATAAATGAACAAAGGGGACATGGTCCTCCTATTCAGCACAAAGACGCACAAGAGAAATTTCAAGCTTGGAGCCGTAGGGCCTTTCCTAGTCACTCAAATAACACCACAAGGTGTTGTGGGCAACGAGACACTTGATGGCATAGAAACGGCTAGTTATTTCAACGATAAAGCAAATCAAAACGCTACTATGGCCCACTTTTGGAAGCCACCTTAAGAACAGTCCAACGACAAGAAACAATGAAAAAAAGGCCATGAGGATATGAAACAAGCCACTCAAAGAGAGACCAAAGCAGGGCAAGCTAAGCTTTGCCAGAAACAAATCATGGTCAATATGGCCCAAGTGGTCGACCTTGAAGAAGAACATAGTAGGTGCAACATCAACTAGGACACACGGATGACAACCTTACAGTTGGCCTCCGACCACGTTACGGTCCTCATGATGGATGAAGAGCCCATTCCCTCTACTGCCCCCCATGCCCAAAAAGTCCCTTCTCCACCACCCACCATCGTTCCATCACCACACCCCCACAAATCCAACCCACTAAAAAAGAGGCGGCTCATCATTCCCCCCCACATCACTCCCTCTCACACCCTCACCACCACCACCACACTCAGTAGCAACCCACTATCACATCACCAACACCACACAAGCTCTTGATCAACCACACCAAACTAACCATACTAACATTTCTAACAAAATTAACCAAACCACACAAGGCATGACATCTCCCCATTGGGTGCCTAATAATCTTCTAATAGCATAGGGCTGTTATTATGAGGGCACATCTACATTGTGGATCCCTCAATGATCCAACTCTCACCCTCATCCACTAGCACCTAGAGCTCCTCATCCCCTTTGTCTCGGCAACCAATTCGCCAACCACAAGCCTACCACGTACAAGATAGATGCAAACCCAAATGCTCTCCATGGCATCCCTATCCTCAATCAAACCCTCAGTCATGCCCAAAACCAACCCCCAAGTGGATTCCCAAACCTCTCCTATAAGCCCAACACATCTACGACACCAATCGTTATATTTGGATCCCCAAATCTCCCCAACCCCAACTCCCACCTCATGTCACTCATCAGTTACCTACCTTCTGATGGAAACCCAAACTGGCATGGCCGAGAAGGGAATGGCCGCAGACCCTGCAGTCGTCCCACAAAGTTGGAGCAGTTGTTGGGGCTTGGAAGCTTGCCTACTTTGGAGCCATGGGAGCCAGACTTGTTGAACTGCCTCTACTTCACCGAGACCTATAACACCAACTTCCATACAGGGGAAGTAGTAGACAAGGACGACCATCCAGTATTAGATTTTTTTTTAAAATTCTATGCATAGAAATATGCATATTGGTTATTTTTTCAATTATAAAAGAGTGATTTTCATTACATTTAAATTCTATGCATATAAAGATGCATATTGGTTATTTTTTTATTATAAAAGAGTGATTTCCATTAAAATTTAAATTCTATGCATAGAAAGATGCATATTGGTTATTTTTATTATTATAAAAGAGTGATTTTCATTAGATTTATATTCTATGCATAGAAAGATGTATATTGGTTATTTTTTTATTATAAAAGAGTGATTAAAGTGCAACCTTCAATTGGGCCAAAACAGACATGGACCAAAGGTGTATGGATTCCCTAGTTCTCCAAGTTTAGCAGGAGGGGATGTCATGTGCCTTCGTTAATCTCTATGCTCAAGACATGTTTATCCTCATTAGCAGATCATCGACAGAATAAAGTAAAGGAATAAGAGAGCCTCTAGCTACAGAGAGTTTTGAACATTGTATCTATTTTTTTGAATCCCTTGTTTGGAGTGGTGTTGTATCATTGTTAAAGGCTGCTTAAATGAACAATGTGTAAGGCCATTAATTAAGTAACTTGTCTATGTATGTTGCACAACGTGGTAGGACTACTTATAAAACAAAATTGATGCGTGATCTGGGCGGAAAGTGAGAGGATGGAATGCCCTGACAACACCATCCTATGGACGGGTGGACCCGATTGGTCAAGTAGCTTGGTTTACCCTATCTAGGAAGGGGGGAAACCTTACACCAAACCCAGTACGAACAAATCATCCGCCCAAGTTTAGGCAACAACTCATACAAGAGGACCGTGGTCAATGCGAGAAAGAAGAACATCAAGTAAAGCCTCCGGAAGTGTTACCTGAAGACAAGCTTCAGTATGAGCAAAGATGGGCACAACTCAAGGAAACATAAGGACAGGTAATGCCAGCATCAACAAAGGCCACCAAGCAAGAACTAGGTATAGTTATGAAGCAGCCCAAGACTAAGTGCATTGACGCAATGAAGAGAGGGCTTCTAAGCCAAGAGTTCGTTGGAGACCTGATCACAAAAAGAGGTGTTTCCGAGGAGGTGCCATTACTTGGGATGCACATGCCAAAGCAAGAACCAAAAGCAGAGCCAAAATCTAAACCAGACCCAAAACCGCAGATCGAATCGGTGGATCTTTCCAAATCCTATTCGGAAGAGGAGGAGGTCAACCTGATACTTACCAAGGAGATGGATCTCCCCAAATCGTATTTGGAGGACAATGAGGTCATCCCGACAGTTTCATAGGAGTTTTCAGAAGATCTAGAGACCGAGCCAGAGAACTTGAAGACCAAGTTAGAGAGCTTGGGGATTGAGAAAATGGATATGAAGTGCAACCTTCAATTGGGCCAAAACAGACATGGACCAAAGGTGTATGGATTCCCTAGTTCTCCAAGTTTAGTAGGAGGGGATGTCATGTGCCTTCGTTAATCTCTATGCTCATAGACATGTTTATCCTCATTAGCATATATATGGGCAGATTTTGCAGCCCTTCTATAGGCTCTTGGAAGTGCCCAAACCATAGCCCAATGGTTGGGACAAAATATGTCTTTTTGGACAATGTTTTGTGGGGAAAGTAGGCAAAATCGACTTGATTATGAATTCATACATGTTTCCTATAAATAGGATCATTAGGCATTCATTAGATTCATCAATCAAAGATCACAAGGATGCTCTTGTCAGAGTCTTTAAGGTAGCAAACAAGGACATAGTGATGGTTTAGCAAGAGCTTCTCTTGTACAATTTTGCAAGTAGAGGGCTACAAGGATCTTTAGTATGCATCATGAAGATATCAATCAACAAGATCATTATATATATAGCTTGTTTTAGCAATATACAATAGATTGCGCTTGGATCATAGAGACCAACACTTTTTTCCTCATTGAGAGGCACAGTTGATTCTTTTCCATAGAACAGTTTTTGTCCAGGATTTACTTCATCTATCGTACCATAACAGATTTGAGTCTCAATCTAGGAATCCATCAGTCCCGTGGGTTAGCCAACTGCCCCAACCCCATCCAATCCCATGGGTTAGAACCACTGTAGTGATGGGATCCAATTAAGAATTTGGTTAGATTTTGTCCTGGGTACCAGGGAAAAGAGTTCCCAGGCCCCCTAGCTTGATATTCATGCAAACTTAAAACTAGTCATACCACTTACACACCCAATATGAAATTGCCTTTTTCACAGAATCAGCTATATTAAAAAAAACAATCTTTAATGAAACCATTGTGTCACTGATCATAATCCTCAAAATCTCTAGTTGAATTCTTATTTCCAATCATTCCTTCATCGGTGTACCTATTGCATCATTGGCAACCAGAACGCTCACCACTTGTCCACTCAGGGGCCTTTTTGATAGTTTCTAGCTCATAGTAACCGCGACAGTATATTCACATAACAAAATGGAATCTCCGTTGAAGATCAACAAGATCAACCAACGGATCCATATAAAAGATCCATGGACTCATCCGCTGAGGACCAGCAAGGTCAATCAACCAGATCCATGCCAGAATTCAGAAAACAACTCTTACTCCTTATTCTAATATCTTCCACGAGGCACATGTGGGTATCGTCGGTGACCCAGAGCCCAAGCACCGTATGGTCAGCACCCTCTAGGATCCTTCGCATGTGACCTAGCGCTTCACTCATAGGCCGCTTCCTTGGTCCCTCATCCACCTTACCGAAAGCTTAACAGTTTAATCGAACCGAGGCTGGTCAAGACCTCGGCCGACCTTGCTACGCGAGACATCCTCCCCAATGACTCTCCGTCAGCTGTTGCAACTTTATCAGATTAGGTCTCCACGACCTCATTCACAAGACGGTCAAAATGCTTCTCCAGCATTCTGATGAAAAACAAGTAGAGGGAGAGGAGACACACACACACAGGAGCAAACCCTAATGTATATTGCAAACCCTAACCATAGAGGGAAGCCATCTCCCTTCTTATACAATGCATAAAGTCATAATCCATAATACACAACACACACTATGTGTTGTGTCCACACTCAGCTAACCCTAGCTAATGTCCACACACTATGACTAGCTAGACAGGGTCATTTATGTCTCACACATGCTGCTACCTAACATGCCAGCACATAGCACCGTTGGCACACGCTAACATCGAGCTTGAATCTCAACAGCCTCTCTCAAGCTCATGATGTACTTCCATAGATGAAGATGTAAATGAGCTTGGGCTATCAAAGCTCTCAACACTCCCCCTCAAGCTCATCCCATGTACTCCCAACATAGTACGAAAGTACTCAAACTTCTCCGTGCTAAGTGGCTTTGTAAAGATGTCAGCCACCTGCTCTTCAATCTTCACATATTGCAGATCCATTGTACCATCCAACACTTTCTCTCTGACAAAGTGATAGTGGACCTCTATGTGTTTGGTCCGCGCATGAAAAACTAGATTCTTGGCCAACTCTATGCTGCTCATGTTGTCACAATGAATGACATTCTTGCCATCAATAGGCTCACCCAAATCAGCGAAGAGATTCTTTAACCATACTCCTTCACATGTAGCAATGGCTACACCCCTGTATTCAGCCTCTGTACTAGATAAAGCAACAGTAGGTTGCTTCTTGTTACTCCAACTCACCACTGCACTTCCAAATGTAAAGGCATACCACTAGTAGACCTCTTGTCATACGAGCTACCTGCCCAATCTGTGTCTATGTAGCCATGCATATCCAAGCCTTTACCATGCTCATAAAAAAGAAGACCATAATGTGTAGTGGTCTTTACATATCGCATAATGCGTCTCACTCCATCCAAATGAGGTTTTCTAGGGCTCTACATAAATTGGCTTACTAGCCCCACAGCATAACTGAGATCCGGGCGGCGTGTGATAGTCGTGTAAATATGGCTTCTAACCATCTTTCTATACATAGATGGATCATCTAACTCTTCACCAAAATCAGCCCGCAACTTTACATTCTGCTCCAAAGGTGTACTCATTGGCTTACACCCTATCATCCCATATTTTGCCAACATATCCAATGCATATTGGCGTTGCACTAACCATGTAATTGCATGGTCTTTGATCACTTCAATTCCAAGAAAATATCTCAATTCACCCAAGTCTTTCATGTCGAATTGCCCACTCAATGCCATGCATAACATCTATAGCATGATCTCCTATGACAATCAAGTCATCCACATAGATGACAAGTAAGACAATCCCATGATCTGTTTTCTTCACATAGAGTGAAGAATCTACTGTAGAAACCTGAAATCCAAGGGAGATAAGATATCGACTCATCTTATCAATCCAAGTACGAGGTGCTTGCTTCAAACCATATAATGCTTTCTTTAATCTGCATACATGAGTGGGATACCTCGGGTGTAGATATCCTTTTGGCTTTGCCATATAACTTCTTCTTGTAGATCACCATTTAGAAATGCATTTTTCACATCCATTTATGATGCATTTCCCAACCATTTGGCTGGAGCCATAGCAATGATTGCTCTCACTCTTTCCATCTTTGCAACAATTGGACTAAATGTTTCATCATAGTCCAAGCCTTGGGTTTGTGCATAACCCTTAGCTACCAATCTTGCTTTATGTCACTCAATGGAACCATCTGACCTGCATTTCACTTTGTAAACCCATTTGCAACCAATGACATTTTTGCCTTGTGGTAAGGCAACCAAATCCCATGTTTCATTATGAACCAATGTGTCCATCTCAACATCCATTGCCTTCTCCCATACATGCTTCCCAATAGCTTTTGTATAGCATGTAGGTTCCACATGCTTCACCAAAGAAGTTATATATGCGTAATGCATAGCAAAATCACGATATGTCAACCTGTCAACTTGATACTTGACCCTTTGGGATCTCCGCAATGCATGCGAATCACTCTGAACACTTGTCACTCTAGCATGTGGAGGCACATATCTATCCTGCCTTTGCCTTGCACCAGGTGTGCGTAAAACAGATATGCCAAGTTCCTCATCCAAACTCTCTGAACTTGATGACTCATAACCTGTAATGCCAATTCCTTCGACTTTTTTTTTTCCTTTATCCACAGCACTACTTCCCAGTGCTCACACTCTCATGTCTCAAGCATCCTGACCATGGACGTATAGTGCTACTCTCAGACTCTGCTGGCCCAGACATAGAAATAGAACTTGCTTGTGGCAAGTTCACATGCACATCAACATCAAGTTTGCTTTGTACCAACTAGCAAGTTCATCAAACACCACATCTCGTGAGATAACCACTTGCCTAGTTTGTGAATTGTAACATTTATATGCCTTGCGATCCTGTGCATAACCAACAAACACACACTTTTCTGCCTTAGGATCCAACTTCCTCCTTCTCTCGTCAGGCACATGTACATAAGCTATGCACCCAAACACTTTGAGGTGTCCAATGTTTGGCCTAAAACCTGTAAGCGCATCTCTGGCATACTTCCATGTATGGCTGTGTGGGTGTCTTATTAAGTATATATACTGCGGTAGCACACGCTTCTGCCCAATAATAATCTGGCATGCTCTTTTCATTGAGCATCGCCCTGGCCACATCACAAATGACTCTATTCTTTCTCTCAGCAACACCATTTTGCTGAGGTGTATACCTGCAAGTTAATTGCCTTCTTATGCCATGCTTTCTCAAGAAATGCTCAAAAGCATGTGAGGTGTATTCACCACCTCCATCTATCCTTAAACATTTTATCCAAGAGCTATATTGCTTCTCTACAAAAGCTTTGAAATCCATAAACTTTCCCAACACTTCACTTTTCTCTCTGAGAAAGTAAATCCAAGTCATTCTGCTAAAATCATCAATGAATGTCACATAATATAAGCTGCCTTTAATGGATGGGTTTTGAGCAGGACCCCATACATCGCTATGAACTATCTCAAGTGGCCTGCTACTCATGTTTCCTTCTCTAGGAAACGGCAACCTCGCCTGCTTTCCAAACTGACAGGCATCACAAACATGCATATTCCCAACATACTTGAATCTAGGCAGCCCACTAACAATGCCTCTTGCCTGCATGTTCTTTAACCTTTGTATATTCACATGTCCAATCCTTTTATGCCACATGTTAATATCCTGTACCACATTTTGGCTTTTAGAGAACATGTCTGATTTCAACTCAGGAATCCCAGCATCCAGCTTAAATAACTTGCCTTCTTTCTTGCCTTTGGAAATGACTCTACATCCATTTTTGAAATCCTCAACGAAGCAACCATGCTCGTTGAAACAAACCTGTAATCCCTATTCCACCATTTGACCAATTGAGGCCAAACTTTTTGTAATAGAAGGCACATACAAGATATCTGCCATAGATTTTGTTTCACCATTGTGCATAACCAATGATGGTACACTTCCAACATGTGTGATAGCATGTTGGGTATCATCTGTTGTTTCCACATAGCCTTTCACATCCATAGGCTTCATATGCTCAAACCATTTGCCATGACAAGTCATATGGTTTGATGCTCCAGAGTCTATATACCAAGTGTCATCACTTTCAGCATTTGTCATCATAGATCCCACAACATGTTTCATGGCAAACAAGTGATTTGCACTGCCATCATTACTGCTTGATGCATAATTTTCACCATGTTGTGCATAATGTCCACCATGTTGTGCTCTACCCCCTCTCAAATTATTTTGTTTGCGGAAACAATCTCGTGCCATATGACCAAATTTTCCACCAGTAATGGCATTCCACATTTTGCATAGATGTTTGCTGGCCTTGCCAACGTCCTCTACCACGAGGATTACCTCTGCCTCTCTGAGGTGTATATCCATGACCACCTCTAACACCATATGTAGGCTCAAAATTCTGTTGTGGCTATCCTGTCATCCACGACCATTACCATGGCCACGTGATGCAAATCTCCCCCTCCCTCTAAATCCTCTTTATGAATAGAAAGCCTGATTTCTGCCATTATCATCATGGCTAGTAGATGCATCATGAGAGGAGTCACTGAGTTTAATTTCCTCAATAAGCAAGAGTGAAACCAACTCATCAAAATCTAGTAAATCTGTACTCCGAACCGAGATGGATGTATCAAAAGACTTATACTCCTTGCCAAGACCACGCAAGGTAATGTCTACCAAATCATCATCAGGCATGGGGGCATTGATTATTGCCAATGCATCTGCATACTTCTTTTAAATCTCTTGTACATAATCATGGATGCTCCTTCCTTTTCGTTTCACATTATGAATCTGTTGTCGCAACTCAGACTTGTGAGCACTAATGTTTGTATCAAACAGCTTTAACAATGTGTCCCATGCATCCTTGGGATTCTCAGCATCATGTATATGTATGAGTATAGCATCCGAGATACATATAGATAGATATGGCAAAAATTTGTATGCTCTTTCTGACCATTGCTTGTGAGCTATAACCTGTTGCTGCGTAGGTTGTCGGGGTAGTTCTAGCTCTAGCCCTGCACCTGTAATAAGATTCCAAAAACCTTTTTCCTTCATAAAACTTTTAATCTTGTACTTCCATGCCTAGAAGTTCTTCCTATCCAATTTTTCACCCACAATTTGTATTGGATTGTCCAACATATTTGCTCAATGCAAATGCACCTTCCGCACACATTCCAAATCTGTAAACGAGCCTTCCTCTGCTCAACCACACTCTAATAAGTGTTCCAGATACTCCAAAGTAATCAACAAACTTCACTTTTGATGTAGAAAATCAAACTGATTGCATCCAAAATGAACTGGCATACGCAGTCCAAGAAGGTACCCTGTTTTGGCATGTATTCCAAGGCTCCAAATTGCAATGTATTGGTTTAATCAAGTGTGGATAACTTGCATTAACACCTAAACAAGATCAATGTTGCATATCAACAACAACCAAGGTGCATACCTAAAAATTTTGTCAAACCCCCTTCTCTGTTTTGAGAAAAACCAGAAAAACTAGTAAAAACCAGTAGTAGAATTGCTCTAATTTCTTCAATGCTTGTCCAAATTGAGAGACCAGGAATTCATTAGCTTAGCAATGATGTCCACTAAGTCCATGTAAAAGGAATTAGACCAATTGTTTAAGATGAGAGAGTAATTAGTCAATTAATCACACTCTATTTCACTAATCATAGTAGACAGCCTGTTTAATCAGCTCATTTCCAGCTCCATATTTCATAATTGCTCCAACCAATCATATAGCAACCTCCTTGGGTTTGTGTATTACACAATTGCTAAGAAGAACTTGGGTTTAATCAACCACACAAGTGGAATTTGGCCTCCACTTATCAAAAAGTATGAAGAAGTGCTCTGTTTCCGCATATCAAGCTCCGTCGCCTGCTCTTGAGGGAATTTGGGATGTTTGTAGTGGTAATTGAGACCATGTATAGGTACCTAACACTCCAAGGCATGTGTACAACCCATCAATTGTTTGATTTTTGTAAAAAACTAGCTCTAATTTCATCAAAAATTGACCTCCTTTCTCTGTTTTGTGAGAGCTTCAAAAACAGTAATTTTTCAATCACTCAAATGCATCATACTTGCTCCAAATTCGTTGTAGGGCTTGCACATGAGTTGCCAATACATTCCCATTTTCCAGATACATGTTTATTTGTCAAATTTGCATCCATTTTCACAATACATCACCGCTTCTAAGCTCCAATATAAAGCTTGCAAAAACCAGAATTTTCTTTTGCTTTGGGCAACCCTGATTTGCCTTGTTTGTGCTTGAATCACCTGCAATCCGCTCAAGGGTGTTTAGTAGTCCTTACTCGGTAGGCCAAGCTCTCAAATCTAATAGAAATCGGTGTGCTCCAAGCTTCACAGCATCAATGGGCAAGCTTCAGAACTTCTTCTCCCTCTTCTCTCACTCACTCATCATAAACCCTAATAGAGAGCACCAGGCTCTGATACCATGATGAAAAACAGGTAGAGGGAGAGGAAACACACACACACAAGAGAAAACCCTAATGTATATTGCAAACCCTAACCATAGAGGGAAGCCATCTCCCTTCTCACACAATGCATAGAGTCATAATCCATAATACACAACACACACTATGTGTTGTGTCCACACTCAGCTAGCCCTAGCTAATGTCCACACACTATGACCAGCTGGACGCGGTCATTTATGTCTCACACATGCTGCTACCTAACATACCAGCACATAGCACAACTGGTAGACGCTGACATCAAGCTTTAATCTCAACACATTCTTGACATAAAACAGCCATTTAAAAATAGTTCAAAAATACAGTTTTTATAATGAACTCTCGTCTTTCCACATTGCTCCACATCAAAACACATTAATTAATTCCACAACCATTTCATAAGTATTCCTATTCTCATTCAATCTCAATCTCATTCAATCTCATCAATTTCATCTCATCTCATCTTTCCTCAATTTAACCTCATCAGATCTCATCCACTCACATCTACCCATATTCACATCTCATCACATCACATTCATTCACATCTCATCCATTTAGACCACATCACATTCACTTACATCACATCTCATTCATTTTACCTCACATCTCATTCATTCACATCTATCCCGATTCACATCCCATCACATCACATTCATTCATATCCATCACATTCATTCTCATCACCATTACATCACACATCTCATTCATTTACATCTATCTCGATTCACATCCCATCACATCACATTCATTCATATCCATCACATTCACTCACGTCACATCTCATTCATTTTACCTCACATCTCATTCATTCACATCTATCCCGATTCACATCCCATCACATCACATTCATTCATATCCATCATATTCATTCTCATCACCATTATATCACATCACTTCTATCCACATCATATCTCATTCATACACATCTTATCTCATTCATCTACATCCATCCAATTGTTCTCATGTACGACTACTCGCATCTATCCATACATTCATATCTATCACTTCACATCCACATATATTCATGTCACATCTCATCTCTTTACATCACACCACATTCTTTTACATACACATCTATATCCTTTCTTTACATACACGTTCACATCCATTCTTCTCATAAACATCCTTATCCATTCTTTCTTCACATATTCACATCCATTCCTCACATATACATTCAAATCCATTCTTCTCACATACACATCCTTCTCCATTCTTTCACATACTCATTCACATCCATTCCTCACATACACATTCACATTCATTATCATCACATACATTCACTAACATCCCATATCATTCATTTACATTCTGATTCACATGACATCACATCTCATCTATTCATTCATCATCTATCTGATTCACATCTTATCTCATCACCTCTATTCACATCACATCCATCCATCCATCCATTCGCATCTATTCACCTCTATTCACATCACATCCATCCATCCATTCGCATCTATTCATTGATCATCTATCTGATTCACATCTTATCCATCACATCTATTCACCTCTATTCACATCACATCCATCCATCGCATAGCCTCATACTTACGCCGTAACTCTTTGTTGGATAAAGTCTTAAGAAAGTCATCGTCCATTGCCTCTAAACTAATGATATTGTTTTGCTATTTTTACTATCGTAATCTGCCCCAAAAACCCAAATGCCTAGAGCTATACATGCTTTTAAACTCCCTAGGATCATGCTAGGCTAAAGTCTAGACTTTCTAGCACTATACTAGGCAAACAGTTGAAGCAAAAATGCAAATTCAACGTAAAAATGCAAACCCTAAAATGTAATCCCTAATTTCAAATACCCTAATTTAACATGCACAAAAGGTAGGCTAAGGGGGGTTGTCCTAGGATGACCTAAGCTGTGATACCAATGTAACATGTGTTGCAAAAAAGTGTTCATGATTAACGCTAAAAGCAAAGAAGATTAACACTAATCCTATGTTTAGCAAAGACACAAAAGAGAAGGAGAGGTAGACTTATTTTACTTTTTATTGCCAAAACATGCTATATATACAAAGATCTTACTAATTGACATGATCATGATGCACACCAAAGATCCTTGCGGCCCTCTACTTGTAATCAGACAAGAGAAGCTTCTGTTTATATCAACCATTGTGGTCTTTCTACCTTCTTGTAGACTTTGACAAAAGGATCCTCTTAATCTTTGATTGATTCTTCAAATGAATGCCTAATGATCCTATTTATGGGAAAAAGGTATGAATTCGTAATTTAGTTGGTTTTGCCTATTTTTCCCACACAGAACATTGTTCAAAAAGTCATATTTTACGTCCAATCTATGCCCAAAAGATGTCCCAACCATTAGGCTATGACTTGGGCTTTTCTAGGAGGGTGTAGGGCTACAACATCCACTCTAAATCTACCCCTAAATCTTCCCATATATTTGCTAACATGTCTATGAGCATCGAGATTAACGGATACACATGACACCCCCTTCGCTAAGATTGGTGCATTAGGATAATCCATACACCTTTTCTCCGAATCCATTCCAGTTCAATTGAAGACTACACTTCATATCTATCAGCTCAATCCCCAAGGTCTCTAACTTGGTCTTCACATTCTGTGGCTCGGTCTCTGGATCTTTTGAAAACTCCTCTCAAACTTTCGAGACAGCCTCATCCTCCTCCAAATAGGATTTGGAGAGATCCACCTCCTTGGTAACTATCGGGTTTATCCTCATCCTCCTCTGAATAGGATTTGGAAAGATCCACCTTTCCAATTTGCAATTCTGGTTCTCGTTCTAGTTTGGCTTTCGACTCTAACTTTGGCTCTAAACCTGGTTCTGGATCTGGCACGTGCATCCCGAGTAATGGCACCTCCTTGGAAACACCTCTTTTTGTGATCACGTCTCCCAAGGACTCTTCTCTTAGAAGCTCTCTTTTCATTTCATAAATGCTCTCAATCTTGTGCTGCTTCCCAGCTTGAGGTGATTCCTCCTTGGCCTTTATTGATACTGCCATGAATTGTGTCCATGTTTCCTTGAGTTTTTCCCATCTTTGCTCATACCAAATGTAAGATTCCTCCCTCCAGCTTTTGAGGTGTATAGGTGTAAGAACCTCCCCTTTTTATCTTATAATTATTCCCCTCTCTGAAATAAAAGAAAGATCCTGTTTTACCCTGTTTTGGCCTAGAGAGAGAAAATGTCTAGAGGGAGGTAATTCAAAATTGAGATATTTTTGGATATAAAAGTCCTCCTAGTGTTTAAAATGATTTTCCCTCAAACAAAAAATCAAAAATAACTTTCCAATGTGTAATTAGAATTAATTGAAAATAGGTAAAAAGGACCTTATTCCCTGAGGGTCCAGATTTTTTAGAAATTTTAGATTAAGGTTCCTATGGACCAATAATATTAATCCAAATGTAGGGAGGAGATAAATTGAAGAATAAAAGAAAATCCCCCAAAAATGAGTAAATACTCACATAAGATGAAGAATTGACTAAGGACAAGGTTATTAGTTAAAAAAGAAGAGATATTTAGAGGAAATGATGCATTTTTGACACCTCAGTGTGGGGAATTTCCCTCGAGGAGAGATGAAAATATCTCATTATTTGTGAGTTTAAAACTCATCCACACATGTGAAATAGGTGCCTCCATAGATCCAAAAAGTAAGCTAAACTGACCTAAAGATGGTCAAAAAGTGACCAAACTGATCTGGAAAATTCTAGAATCAGTTTGCTTGGTTAGAGGCTCACTTTTTCCTATAAATAGAAGCCTCCCCCTTTGTAAAGGTTAATAGTGTTTTATGCACTGTTACTCTACTCCTCCCCAGAACCAAAAACATTGAATTCTTTGATAATTCACTTGTTTTTGACTAATTCCTCTACAAAGAATTGATGGCCACTCTTGATCCAAGCAAGAGTAGAACCCTCAAGCCAAAGGAAAGCTCATAAAACTCCATGTAAGTTAGAAATTCTAAGGAGGTATAACATACTATTCATTTATTTTTCAGATATGTTAGTTATTTACAAAGCAATTGATCCAGCCACGTTGGATGATGCGCGTGTTATGGCAGTGGAGGTGGTTTGTTTGGTAGAGGAGACTTTTCCACGAGCCATTCTCACAAGTCAACTACATCTCATTGTGCATTTAGTGGAAGAAATTGCTTTATGTGGCACTGTGCATGCACGTTGGATGTTCTTCCTAGAGCGCTTCATGAAGACCTTAAAAGACTTCGTGAGGCAAAGTGCAAGGCCCGAAGGAAGCATGGCCGAGGGTTAGTTGATACAAGAGTCTCTTGTACATATTTCAGAATTTCTTGGTCAGGTGGATAGCTCTTTGCCACACGACTATGGAGCAATGAAGAGGACTTGAGGATGACCTCTATTGTGCCTCAAGAAAAAGGACAGAGTAAAGTAATTGACAGAACATTGATTGATGATCTCAATTTCAATTGCATCCTTAATAGTGATGTGATGAGCAGATGGGTTACAAGATATGAGGATGCAAAGATAAAAAGGCAAGTAGAAAGAGCTCTCTTTCGGAGGCAACATGGCTCTTGTAAGGCGTACCCTAAGCATCTAGCAACACTTCCGAATGATATCCATGTTGATTGGTTGCATAAGGAAATGGAGAGAGTAGAGAGCAACGAGGGGCTGCATATCACGGTGGAAGAATGGGAGTATGCACGAGGATGCATGTTAAAGATACATAGAACTAATGTTTTACATTAGTTGTAAGTGATTTGCTTTTAATATTTATTCACATTGCTTACACAAATATTGCTTCTATTTTGGTCCAGTGCACTATGTTCAATGCTATATGGTGTGAAGGCAAGCATTTTCGAACACAAAGAATTGATGAAAAGAGGAATACACAAGATTGCGGTGTCATTAGTAGCTTTGAGGGAGCTAATGAAAAAATGGATGATTATTGTGGCACAATCCAAGACATATTTAGGCTTGGTTTTCGTCGCTTCTTTGTGTATGTTTTGGACGTCAAATGGTAAATGAATGTGGTGGAAAAAGGGCCTAATGTAACGATAAAACGCCATGCAAGTGGCTATGTAACTATTGACTCTACAAAGTTTTGGCAAACAAAGAAAGATAGGCTCGTATTGCCACAACAATGTGCAGGTATGCATTTTTTTACTAATGTGTTTCATGTACATATATATCTAAGCTTGCGTACCCCTTGACTTTTGATATGCTAATTAATTACTACAATATGTGTATTTGAGTAGGTTTTCTATCTGCCAATGGTGCATGACATTAAATGGTGGTACGTCATCCCTATTGCACCACGTTCCAAAGTGATGTATAATACATTCACTGATATGGAGCATATGGAGGATGTAACAAGCCGCAATGAAGATGATGTCGAACATGCCAATGAAGATGTTGTGGTCGATGATCAACAGAAATAAGAGATGATCATGATAATGAGGATGAGCGTGCCATTTCTCATGATCAAGAAATAAGAGATGATCATGATAATGAGGATGAGCGTGCCATTTCTCATGATCATGAGAATGACCCTACCATTGAGGATGATGGTGATGTTGATGAGGATGATTAGGACATCGATACCATTATCAATGGACAGAATATCGATAGTGGAATAAATTTAATCGTAGCCTTACAAATTGATCAAACGGATATTGATGTTGATCATTTGGCAAAGATGGATCTTATTGAAGATGAGATCAAACCCTAACCAATCCATCACTATATCGTTCTAAATTGATGACATTTCTATTGTATATGTTGTCTTTTAATTATCATCTCATGATTTATTTTTGAATATATTTCATTGTTTGTAAATGCATGTAGTGGGATTGTGTAATGATATATACTGTAATGTACTATGAGATGGTTTAAAGAAAATAGTTTTTAATTTTATAAAGGAATGGAGTTTTTATTAATAAAGCACTTGCGTGTAATAATGCGTGTATATACACGCACTGATACACGGGTTTTTGAAAATAGTATACACGCAATTTTAGATGCCAATATAAACACGCTGGTAGACGCGTTTCTGAAACTTCAATACATGCAAATTTAGATGCCAATATACACGCGCCCGATACTACTCATATACATGTGCGACCATACACGCGCCCGTAACTTATCGCGTGTATTGAACGCGTGTATGTGGCAGCAGTGTCTTGTAGTGTGTGTAGTTGATTTCATAGATAACTAAACATTCATGATATCCAATCAGAGTATTACTTCTTTGAGAAAGTATTGTTTCTTGCTTTATACTATTATATTTTTGTAAGTGTTTTATTTAACATTAATCAATGATGTTGTTAACCTAATTGATACACTACATATGTCATTAATTTATACTATTATATTTTTTATCAAGTGATTTCTTTATTAATCAATGATGTTATTAACATAATTGATACTCTACATTTGTCATTGCTAAGATAGGTAGCCACTACCATGCACATCAATTATATCCCCATGCGCAGAGGAGGCTGTGGATGGTGTTACGAGTACCCTTCAAGAGTATGTCATCATCATGGCGCATCACTTTTATCTTGATGATGATGCTCACATGAAACCCATTTTTTGCAGCATTTCTTTCATCAGCATGATGAGTTCTTAAGGCAACTAAGGGTAACATGTTGAGAGAGGTTGATATGGTCAAATGGATGCGAGGGCAGTTCAAGAGTGCATGCTAAGTTTATCGGCTATATAGATGGCATTGTTGTTACACAGGCATCCAGATCATGTATGGAGCTTCTTTGAGAATTACTGGTAGTAGGTAACCCCCTCCTCTAGAGCACACTTGAACTCACTCCTCTAGAGAGCACACTTGAACTCGGGAAGTGAGTCATCCAATAAATACCTCAATCTGATCCATAGGGACCCGAGTGGGTAGTTTTTCTAGGTGGGTAGCATTGTTGTAGTCTATCGGCTAGCCAATAGTAGGATCATGATGGATGCTACTAGGGAACATTTTGTCAATGCCAAGGTCTCATCGGCATAAGAAACAACCATGACCTAACTTAGCTCGGCAAAAGTGGGCCAGGAAGCTTTCCAGACAAGCTTTTATGTGAGATAGAAAAGAGGGTTTGACCTCCTCATTAACACCGGGAAAATTTAGGTAATCTCAATAGCTTAGGGTGGATGAAACCACAAAGCTAAGCCCTTCACTCATAACGGCACCAAATATATTCAAGATAAGACCTTTTCCCCAGCAACAATGCCAAATATGTTGAAGAGCCATATACTGAAATAAGTATCATTTAATACTTTATGGTAGATCTACAAATTTACAACTTCCCTTTTGGGTGTGATGACTTGTCCATCTCTCCCTCACTTTGTTGTCACACTGAAATGCATAAGAAAATGCTAGGCATGTGGAGGTAGAGCATCAATCACCTTGATGAAGGTGAAAACAAGGCTGCTTACAGTATGAATCAATCGCACAAGAGGTAGATAGAGAGGAGAAGGTCATACAACACGAGAGATCCTATTATTACACCTACCTAAGAACACCAAGCAAATAAGATTCCATAGAACATAAGCAACATGCTAGGGAAAAGAGGGAGAGATCACAAGGATTTCTTAATGTCTAAAAATACTTATATACAAATGGCTAGCTTTCACACTAGATCTGACAAAACTTAAAAAAAGTACATAGCCACTACTTCTATCCTTAAGCAAGTATGTACACATAGCTCGTAACTTCCCTATTCGGCATTAATCTTAGGGTAAGTTTTATGTTACATGCGAGTAGTACGATGGTAAAGAGCCTTACAAATAGGATGGGATGGTGAAACCATGTTAACTCGATTTGAAGTGGTTAACACATACAAGCCCTCTAGCCATCCCCAGTCTCCCAAAACTACCATGGATGAAGGGACAGAGGCACACATATATCTTTCATAACATGGAAAACCCAATATCTCATTCACATATGGGACCTCTATTTGCCACATGTTACCTTCATAGGAGGTGGGGCACTTACCCCCCCCAACAGCTAGTTCGTCTACTTCGTATTTGTAAGGACATCTTCTTCTTGAATCTGGGCATCAGATGAGCATGGCCCCCTTATATGGTGTAGGAGAGCTTTGAGAGAACTTCCTAGATTGATTACACTAGCATATGGAGAGAATGGAAGAGCAAGTGGGTCCACTTGTGTTGTATGAATGCTATATGAAAATGTTATGGAGCCAATATCATTTAGCTCTAGAGGAGGGCTTCTTAAAGAAAGGTTGCTTCTTCATTATGGATGGCTACTCCGTGATCATGGCATCACCTAAGGGAGGATTGTATGTAAAAATACGGATGTCAAGCCATTTTCTGAGTGCATCAACATTAGTGTTTACACTAGAGCTAAGATTTAGGTTTGTAGTTTGTACCACAATTAGGGTTTGCAATATGTGATTTTGATTTATACCACAATTAAGATTTGGATGTGCTTGTGTTTCATGAGATGATTCCCTTGTAAATGTAAGAGAGGGCAAGGCACATCAAGAACCAATTAGAAAAACTGATGGCCTAAGGAGAGGTATACCAAACAATGAGAGTGGGAACAAGCGAAATAAAGATCAAAAAAATCAAGAAAAGAAAAGACAATGACATCTACAATGTCTATTGGAAATTCATGCATGAGATCACGTCACTTTGGCACAAAAAAGTTTGAGGTTTCTCTGTTCATGTATAAGTCTAGAGTCTGTCTCTGCGCTGTTGAAATGCTGAGAAGCTTTGGAGCCTTGAAGCTCATGATGCAATGTCTGTGAACCTCAATGGGAAATGAACTTCTTGGTTGGAGTCAAGGAACTGAATAATATATGGCCCATAAAAGAAAAACATATGTGAAAAGCATCCCACTAATCTGCAAGAGAGATAGAGAGAGAGATTATGAATATTAAAATAAGTTGGCTAAGCTAAAGGGTTTATAGATGGGACTATGGATTAATGGTGAAATGAGCTAGGATAACATTTACACCACATGCATGCACCATACAACATTATGTTAATCATCACACCTCCATGCATCCTTGTAAGTTGTAATTGCCAAATCTATATATCATTGTGTTAAATTCCAACCAATGATACAATATAATCAAGTTATTCACTTACGTGCTCTTATATTCTCCATGTTGCGATTATCCTTAGGGGGAATATCCATTTCACGAGTGAACGAGAACGAGCAAGACACTAAAACTAAGAAATTGCAAAAAAAAAAAATCAACATAATAGTATTCATCTTGCAATATAAGTAGACTATTAAAAAAAGAAGCATGACTTATCTGAGGACAACTATAGACACCACAATATCCAAAGTAGCTACATCAATCCACCATAATATCAAAACCCCACTAGAATATTAGTACTAGCTATATCAAAATATTAAAAGATGTTTGCCATGTAGGTAGAACTGAGAGGACCAATTTTAGTTATCATCACAAGATTATCCTACCAAAAAGTTAAAGGCATGTAGCATTGATGTGGAAGAAGTAGCTAGGAAGTTTCAGTAGTTGTGGTATAATGACACCTCAACAAAACCTGGAATAATTTAACTTTTGTGAGTTCTTGTTGATGCATGAAATAGTGAGCAATAGCATCCAAGTTTAACACATAAGCATTAGGCAAAATATAGACTCTGATTTTTTCCCCTTAAGGATTTCCTTGGGCCAAAGGCCAAACCCCAAGAGCAGGCCCTGGTGGCCCAATGACATTTGTACTGTCTACTTTCCAAGAGTGTGTGTTATTGAAACTACAGAACCAAACAAGCCCTCTCTGATACCACTAGGGTAACTTTGACATCCCGAAAAACAAGGGGTTGGCACTCCCTTCTGGTTAGACCCACCCACAGGGTTAATAAAAGCACTACATCTCTTCCACAAGCCCAAAAACATGTAACTTTTCTCCACAGCTCAATTTGATGAATGGACCAAAAGCTCCAATTCAATTATCTTTCTCTGGCCACCACTGATTGAGACACCTCTCTAGGCATGCTATGTGTTGCATTTCTCTGTGTGTGTCTATGTTCACTATCAAGAGTATGCAATGCAATCAAACTCAACCTCCACTCCTTTCCACAAATGTTATGTGATTAATATTCTTTTAAAGTAAATATAATGTATGATTGAATCATTGAAAACAAAGCAAGTTTGAGTATAAATATTATGCATTGAATTCACAATGGTGATGTTGACAAGAGTACAAAAGGTATGAATCATAAGAG
Source organism: Cibotium barometz (assembly GCF_041138505.1). Taxonomy (NCBI): domain Eukaryota; kingdom Viridiplantae; phylum Streptophyta; class Polypodiopsida; order Cyatheales; family Cibotiaceae; genus Cibotium; species Cibotium barometz. Next base: position 35,863,607 of record NC_141071.1, read on the forward strand.
TTTGGCAAAATATTTAATGTGTGATGATGGAATTTTCAATATTGTTGTTATCAATGTTTATCACAAATGGAGAGGGAAAAGAAAAACAAGAGCTTATCTCCTTTTGCTAACTTTTTCTATTGAATCCGTTTGTATGTTGTCATCAATGTTGCTATTCTCGAGTGTGTGTATCCTCTCGATGTTCACAATACACAAATAAATAGAATTTCACAATTTTTAGTAGGTCTTTTGTATGTGTAATCACAAGTGAATGTGTATGTCTTCTTCTTCTTTTTAAAGGGAAGGAAATCTCACAAAAACTATCAAATGTAGTTTTGACAAATCCCATATAACGTTGATGGCTTTTAAACTAGGGTTAATATATAACTTTAGGCTTTCAACTTGTAAGAGACAAAGGGAGAGAGAATGCTCTATCTCTCACACGGCTATGCGTGTTTGTGTCTCTGTGCTACTTGATGCCCCCTCGCGCTTGTTGTGTCCACTATTGGCCCCTTTGATGTCCTATGTTGGTTGCGGTTCATTCGAAAAACAGTGCCCCTTTGACTTGGAATGCAACTCTAGACCCATATGCGATGGCTACATACTACTACATAGGTCCCCCGAACCCACCCTCTCTCATCGATGGTGAGCTCCTATCTGCCCCCACAATTTTGTTTCCCTAGCACCCCCAAGCCAGACTATCTGCACCCTCTTCTACAGCCATCCTAGCCTCTCCACCACTTGAAAACTAGTGAACCATCTACCCTACAACCCCCGCCTCCTTCCTTGTGCATGACCCCTACAACTTGTAAGAGAGAAAGGGAGAGAGAATGCTCTATCTCTCACACGGCTGTGTGTGTTTGTGCCTCTATGCTACTTGATGCCCCCTCGCGCTTGTTGTGTCCACTATCGGCCCCTTTGATGTCCTATGCTGGTTGTGGTTCATTTGCCAAAAAACATTGCCCCTTTGGCGTGCGGAATGCATCTCTAGACCCATATGTGATGGCTACATACTACTACATAGGTCCCCTGAACCCACCCTCTCTCATCCATGGTGAGCTGCTATCGCGCCCCCCGGCCCCCACAATTCTATTTCCCTAGCACCCACAGGCCAAACTATCCCCACCTTCTTCTAGAGCCATCCTAGACTCTCCCCCTCTCTAACACTAGTGAACCGTCTCCTCTACGACCCCCTCCTCCTTCCTTGTGCATGTTTCATTGTGCCCAACACCCTCAAGGCATGGTGCCCCTTTGACCCAGAATGCAGCTCTAGCCCCATATGCGATGGCTACATACTACTACATAGGTCCCCCGAACCCCATGCCAAGATTGCTAGGGGATATGCAGTTCTTGCGAGACTTGAGTGACAGTGCTTTCAAGCCTACTTCTAGGAACTGTACGCCAAGAGATGGTGTTTTGACACCTTAGTGACACCTGCACAGCAGCGATGTTAGGGCACCTTTTTGGGGCCCCAATCTTAGTGGAGAGGATTGGAGGAGGGTGGAGAGGCTACAGATTATGATGTATTCACGTATGATCAAGAGTAAACCATCAGCGCCTCATGCCATTGTTCTAGCAGAGTTTGCAGCCTCCCTGCTAGTTGTGGATGCCCTGTTCCAGAGGGTCTATAGTTTTGAGTAGAGATAGGCTCCCCATGCTGGAACTCGATTCATCCCGCCACCTAGCAGAGGTAGGACACATGCAAAACTTGGTATGCCAGGGTGTCAATGGTTTCAGGCACATGGGTTCCATATAGACTAGTTACCTCCTTTCCACTAGAGCCTCGATGCTCTTCTCCTACAGCTCACCCACTAGGACATTAATCACCTCATCCATAGAGATCTATCTAGACTAGAGACACATCACATGGGTGGCACCACAACAACTTGGCGCTAAGATGCAGTTCTATCATGACAGTTGCCAACAGTTCAGGCCAGGTAGCTTCTTTTGGGAGCCCCATTACATGCTTAGGCACATTTCACATGACATGAGGATTGCTATTGGCCAAATCAGAATTTCGTCTTACTAGCTCAGGGTGGAGACAGGGAGAGCAACTAGGGGTGGGGTTTCATAAAGGTTTTGTTGGAAAAAGTCTTGTTTCTGTTTCTCCTCCTCCTCCTCCTTGGCCTTTCTTTGTGCTTCCTCATCTTCCAGTTCCTCCTGTGTATGGCCTTTAGTGGGTGAAGAATGAGGGGAGGAGGGCCCTATGTCTATGAAGTGAGAGGTGAACTCCGTGAAGCTGTCTGGGTTTCATAAAGGTTTTGTTGAAAAAAGTCTTGTTTCTGTTTCTCCTCCTTGGCCTTTCTTCGTGCTTCCTCATCTTCTAGTTCCTCCTGTGTATGGCCTTTAGTGGGTGAAGAATGTGGGGAGGAGGGCCCTATGTCTATGAAGTGAGAGGTGAACTCCGCGAAGCTGTCTGGTGGGCGAGGTTTCATAAAGGTTTTGTTGGAAAAAGTCTTGTTTCGGTTTCTTCTCCTCCTTGGCCTTTCTTTGTGCTTCCTCATCTTCCAGTTCCTCCTGTGTATGGTCTTTAGTGGGTGATGGTTGAACTGGAGCCTTGCCCTCAGGTTGGGGTAATGCCTCTTTCCTAGTGGTGGTTGGGGGGAGAGGATTGTGGTGAGGGCATATAAATTGGCACCGTGTCAGGGCCATAGAGTTGGATTGCATGGGGTAGATCCTCCCACCTCATAGCATGATAAAGTACCTTTGTCAGGAGAGTGGCTACTCTGCAAGCTTCCCTTGCGGATTGGAGTGCATGGCATGAAGCTCCTTGTGTAGATATTCTACCCAATTCAACATCTACACACGTGGTGCACCCTATCCAAAGTGGACATGTTGCATTTGCTGAATCGATCTATCCAGCCGGTGGTTAGAAGAAACAGTAGGGCCTATGCTAGCATGACCAACTTCTCCTGTGTAATATTGGTCCAATTGACCCCATCCTTGTTTGGTGTGCCTCTATAAGGGCCCTTTCTCAACTTGGGTGTGTTTGTAAGCCTAACATATGGCTGTTCCATGTAGGGGAGTTGTAAAGTATCTCTGATAAGATCCACACTTAGCTTCACTCTTACCATTAGGATTTTTTTGGACCCAAAGAAGGCCTCTTGGATTAACTTTTGATTAGGAATGGACCAATAGGAAGAGGGATGGGTGCACATTTTTTATTTCTTTGACCCTAGGGGGCCTAGGCTTTGGTTTGCTAATGGGGCCTAATTACTACTCTTGTCCCCCTACCTCCTGCGCCCAAACTTAGAGGTCCCCCCACTGAGAATCTCGCGGATTAAAAAACCCTAAAAATTGAAAGTTTTTAATGTTTTCCCAAAAATGTGTTTTCCCTCTCAAACTTCCCCCCAACATACTCTAGGTTTGGATAGCTCATTTTGAACCTCTTTCTTCCTCTTCTAAGCTCTCCATTGCTATAGAAACTCTATACCTCTCAAACTCTCCCTCCTTCTCAAGCTCCCTCTCCCTCTTTCTTCCTCTTCTAAGCTCTCCATTGCTGTAGAGACTCCATCTCTCTCAAGCTCTCCCTCCTTCTCAAGATCTCCCTCCTTCTCAAGCTCCCTCTCTCTCCCTCTCAAGCTCCCTCCCTCTCCATTGCTGCAGAAACTCTATCCCTCTTTAGTCTACTCTAGGTTTAGGAAGTCTATTCTTGAACCCTAACCCTCTTTTAAGTTTTCCATTGCTGCACTGAAAACCTTGAACTTTCTCTCCTCTCCACTCCTCTGTTGGTAACAAGCTTTTCTTTTCCCTTTTTCTCTTTTCTTACCACCATGGTCTCTTCCCATTAGGGGAAGGTTGAGGTCTATAAGGGCCCTTTAAGATGCCATGTGATTAAAAGGTTATTAAGGAAAAGGGCCAATCATGTGATGCCATGTATACAAAAATATTGGGTGATTAAAGGTGGTCAAAAGATTCTCTAGAAGATGCCTTTTTATACTTTTCATTCCCAAAAAGTGGGGGGAAGTTTTTGAAATTTCGGACATCCATAACTTCTACATATGAGCTCAAAATTTGTCGGAGATTAGAGATCCAGAATCTACTCGTGCTCAGCTCTTTCCATAGATATGTCACATGATATGGTTTTGCCCACTCAATTTTAAATTTAATTTTTTTGGCGGGAAACTTTAAAATTTAAACTTCTAGCCATTTGAATAATAAGAAGGTATCTAAAGTCAAAGAAACTTAACATTTTAACAAAAAGTCATTAAAATCATAATATGGCAGCTTAAAGGGCCCCTATAGACCTCAACCTTTCCCTAATGAATAATGTGAGAAGACCAGGGAGAAGGTGGAAGAGCTTGTGCTGCATAACACAAGAGATGAGCATGGAGTTTGGGCTCCAACAAGATTCAGGGTTGGGGCTTGGGTCTACATGCAGCCAAGCTCTAAGGGACCACATCGAGTGCATCAACTAGGGAATATGCTACATCAGTCGAAGGGGCAGCTACAACTCTTCAAGCATACTAAGAAGGAAGGACTCGTTGCCATAGTGCAACATGTGTATACCCTTGGATACCTTTACATTCAAGGCCAACGACAAAGGTTTCTTTAAAATTGTCAGTGTAATATAAGCACAGCTTTAACAACATGCTAATATTAGATTTTTTGTTTTAAATTTTCTTATGTCTCTATTTGCAGATATTTTCCCCTCTAATTATGTTGAGGAACAACCACTCCAAAGCCTCACTGGAGTTTTCTATGCTATGCATGCATCCATTGGAGAGGCAATTTTTGTATCTCAAAGCCCCAGTGAGCTTGTACAGAACAATATCTTCTTCTTTTCTCACTCATATTTTGTAGATAAAAAACCAGGTTTATTTGGCAAGCTAGAAGAGATGCCCAACGCCCCCTCTTAACAATCCTGAATGGCCCAAACCTGAGGCTTGGACCATCTTATGCTTAAAGTTTATGATGGTAAGTGATATCAAGACATCATTCAAGTTTTCAAAGGCATCTAGGTCAGTAGGGCTAAATTGGTTTTGTCCTTTACATGTTTTTGTGCACATGTTCAATTCCATGCCAATGCACCAAACAAAAGCAATGTATATTTGTAAAGGAGGTACGGTTTGACCTCATTCAAGGATTACTAGGAGAGGGTTGGGAGGTTAATGAGGGGTCACATCAAGGTGATGTGTACAAGTGCAATGTAGTAGATTCTATAGTGTCTTTCAAGTTCTTGAAGGCACGCTCTATTTTGTACATGCGTCTGCACTACCAAAGATGGATGCAAAAGCATGGGACATGGATCCCTCTTCAAGCCTCAGAAGAAGAAATTGTGCCTATTGAGGTAGGTGTGATGATGCAAAATGGATGGATTGAGTGAGTGGCAGCAACAAGGAAGTATTAGAGCCTAGCAAACCTGCATCAGCACTTTAGCATCATGGGCTTTGACATTGTGGAAGAGTCAAGTTTCAAGTTGATGTGAGAAGAAAGGTATATCTGATTCGACTACGTGTTACACTTTCTGGTTACTATGCCACTTTCTATATTTTTACAGATTGGGAAGCGTAAGGAGTGGACAACCATGGTCTCAGAATTATGGCAAATGGGGGACCTTGAATTTTTAGCAGCAGAGTAAGTTGCATAGCCCTAGCAACACATAGTAGGCATGTGGAAGAGCTTGAAGATGAACTGGGTATATGGGAAAATAGCCTCTGTTCTCATGCACGTGAGGGGCAAGAGTTTTAGGATCGAGGTGAAGGTAATGACGAGCTTTCAAGTCAACAAGGAGATGGAGATCAACATGAAGTAAATGTCACAAAAGGCAAAAAATAAAGACATTATAACAATTTTAGATTAGACGACATGCTTGTAATTTTGTAGCAGACTCTTTTTTAACTTCTCTTTATTTCATTGAAATCTTAATATTTTTGCAAACTGTGATTTTTTTGTCTAGCGGTCTAGTGTGAGAAGGCCAAACTTTAAATTTTAACTATAAATAGGCCAAAGGTGCCTTCTTTCTCATATAAACCAAGCACGAGCTCACACTATCTCTTTGCATTCACACATGGCTACCCACTTTGACAACTTCTGTGAGTTCCTCTCCACCACCCCGTGGGCAAGCAAGAGCGAGCTCTTTGCCATGTTCTTTTGTGAAGTCAACTTTGAAAAGTCGTTTGTCCTTGCGTCCTAACATTATGAGACGCAGATTGTATACATGGAGCAATACTTGGCTCCCCACTCCATCTCCTTTCCCCATTGCCCCCAATGATCGATGGTTGCCTGTTGAGCTGCTTAAGTACATTCAACAATATGCCCGCCCCTACATCCAGCACCTTGAATGCTTCATCGACATCTGCATCCCCGCAGGAGCTTAATGTACCTTCAAAAGCAGGAGGTGAAGAGTTTGGGGAGGGGCAATTTAGGAACTAGGTTCCTCTCGTGGCTCACCACTTTTTCATTCCTCATCATCGATGAGGATTTGGATGAGGAGGTAGAGATGCCTGCATTGCAGTTGGCAGGGTATTTGAGGAATGACAAGGAAGTGAAGACACTAGGTAGTACGAGTGCTAATGTGGAAGAGCAGCTTGCATCAGAGAACTTTCCAGAGGGTGCACAATCTACAGCAGCTGAACAACCCGCTGTAGTGGAAGATGCAGGGCCATCTTCTCCACTCGAGGAAAGCAAGGTGCTGCCAGATCTTGAGATCAATCTCTTGAGCACCATTGTGGTGGAAGGTGAAGAATAGTTATTTCTTGAGCACCATTGTGGTGGAAGGTGAAGAATAGTTATTTCTTCATGACCTTGAAAAGGCAGCTGGCTTGATAATGGATCAATGCTTGGGCATTATATGCAAGCAATGTGAGGTGGACCTTGATACATTGAGCCTCAATCCTCACCTAGATAGTGTCATATTACCCCTTGGAGAATCTATCGCCGCTCGCAGAGACAATTGCTTTGGTCAAGGATAGTGTGGTTGAGACCGCAGAGCAAGCCCTAGTTCCAGAGGAGGAACTCACAGCCTTACAAGAGAAGCTAGAGGGTGAAAAGGATACCCCTGCTACTGGAGTGATGGAGGAGACCAAATCACCTAAAAAGGATGAGGCTAAGTCTTTGATTGACCTCTCCACCCCCACCAGCACTTTGGCAAAAGAAGACATTGAGCAAGAGGTAATAATTTACCTTTAACAACTTAGAAACATTTGTAATTATGTATAGGAAAATATTTTAAATTTTCCTTTGATTGTAGAGGGTGGTCGAAATTGATGCATTCACTGGGAGAGGCGGCAACAGCAGAGACCAGACCAAGGCCCATGGACATGATGCTGCGTTGGCGCACTATCTTGGTTGGCTTCTTGTGGATGGCATCACCGTCATCCACAGGGACTACACCCCTCAATCTACCTTCACTCTCTTCGTTTTGAAATCCCTCTCTAAGGTGCTCTGTGTTGCCTCTATGGCACCGACGAGCACCAAATGTATAGTTTTGATTAAAAAATCCCGTGCCTTTGATGTTTTTGGTTTTGGATTTAGGGGTAAGCTTCTTGCTTGTATAGGTATAGCAAAAAGCATAGGTGGATAGGATCCTCAAGAAATAGCCCAATCACTCCTTGAGCACACTCTGCCCGATAACAAGAGAAGGAAGCTCAATATTGTAAGAAAGCTTTTGTGAAGATGATGTATCACTTCTTATTCTGAATATAATACAGTTTTTGCAAACTTATTTTCATCAAGTATATCATTATTTTTTCTAGTTTGTACCATGAATTTCTTTGTAAATGCATCAAAAATGACCCTAGGGGCCTAGGGGCGCAATGCCAAAACAGTGGGAATCTTGAGCTTGCACTGTTGTTGTAGAGTCCAAATTCACACAGCTTCCCTAGCCCTCCAGGACAAATTTTGATACATTGTATGATAAATAATATATTTTTACACATGATTAAAGGTGTTTTTATCTTGTAAACTACTGTTTCTCACAATAAGTGTACTCAATTTCTTTGTAAATGCATTAGAAATGACCCTCGGGGAGGGAGCAGTGCCAGAACAATGTAAATTTTGAGCCTGCACCGCGCTGTAAAGCCCAAATTTGCACCATTGTGGCACAGCTTCCCCAGCCCTCCAAGAGCAATTCTGATGCATTGGATGACAAACAATGTATTTTTACACATGATTAAAGGTGTTTTTATCTTGTAAACTACTGTTTCTCACAATTAGTGTACTCAACTTCATTATAAATGCATCAAAAATGATCCTGAGTGGCTGGGGGAGCAGTGTGCCAGAACAATGCAAATTTTGAGCCTACACCGCCGCTCTGCAGAGCCCAGATTCAAGAGATGGCAGCCACTCTTGCTTGATAGATATAGTTATGATTCAACAAGGTCACCCATCATTGACATTGGAAGTGGAAGAGAATTGGACTCTCGAATATGTTAGGAAGGAATTAGAAGTAGCTATTCAGAATCCTCCAAATCAATTTTGCTTCAAGCTCGATGGTCGGAAGGTAAGTAGAAGAAGAGAGCATCAGATCATTTGTAAAGATGTTGCAGCCCCACATGAATTGGAGGCATTAGAAGATATATGATGTGACCATGTATATGTATACGGTGACAATGTATTTTCCATATGCAATAAACTTATCTATTCAAAACATTGCTTTTGTAATGCTTTATTGTTTAAAACAGTTTATTGAAGGTAAAAATTTCCCAATTGAATTTTTATGTACACAAAAAGGCCTAAAGTAAGAAAACAAGAAGTGAAGGAACACGGTAGCAAATTTGATCCTCTGATTTTCAAATTAAAAGTGCATTTACAATTGATGTTCTCTCTCCAATAACACTAAATATGTGTAAAAAAATATAAATGTACATATGTAGTTGCATATTTACAAATAGCATGTTACAAAGTGGAGTACATTTATTGGAAGAAGCAATCCAACAACACATCGATAAGAAAAAAACTATATATCACTGGAACCCATAGGCCTAGGCTTTAGGATGGAGCCGTGGCTCTTCTACCAAGTACATAACCCATCTAAGAGGCTCAGGGGGGCCTATCCCCCCTCGTGGATTGGGCGGGATGAAGTCCATTGGGCCGTCTGGAGGCATTGCTTCTGTGACCTCGATCATTTTCACAATCATTTCCTCCTCCCTAAACGTTTGGACGTCTAGGTCCATGTAATGAGACATGGATGGAAACTGCCATCACAATTCATCAAGGCATAAGATCAACATAACAATATACAATAAGATAAACAAGAGTACGCATGTGTATGGGAGCTGAAAAATGCTTACATCCTCTGAAGGGAGCTGAAAAATGCTCCGTAGCAGCAACAATGCATTGAGAGAAACCCTCCACCCACAGCTATAACCATCATCTTGTTTGGGCACACTAACCGTTCGAATGGTCGCTCGCTCCAGGGTGTCGGTGTCCATGCTCAGGCTCTCATAAGCGGCCATTAGTTTCCTGACACCATTACAAACAAAGACGAATCAATATCCTGACCAATCTGGACTTCTAACTTAAACAATAATATGTATCGTAATGATTTTAACTCACAGCAAAACATTGCCATGGACACCAGATGTCGAATTTGCAAGGTAAATAACATTGTCTTGCACATTGACTAGAACAAGACTCCAATGGACACTGCATCACATCCAAATAAATTTCTATTAGTTTCAAGCTAGATAAAAAACAAAATGCCTCCTCGCATTGTGGTGAATTGATTCACTGTGAAGCGAAAGCACGTGCTAAAGGAAGCACTATATAACTCGTGTGTATGGTGATTTGTATAAACATCATGCAAGAGAGATACAGAGACAAACTCACTTTTCATGATATGCCAAAAAATTTACTCGAGCATCATCTAGCTCTGGACCTCCCGAAACCAGTTCAGCACATAAGGTAGGGAACTGACTCTACTAGCAAAAGTGTTGACACTAGCGAATCAATCTGGAACACCCGATGCTGTACATCCTCGGGCAATTGTGAAATAACAAAACTTCACAAGAAAACATATCAAGAGTTAGCCATAAACTTTTAAGAGCCAAGAATGAAAAATTGTCGGAGGATAGAGGAAAGAGTATACCTTAAAACACATCTGAGCACTTTGTCGTTGACTTCAGTTCTAGGATCAAACAAAATGTTTATCTCCTCATCATGAATCGGGAAATAACATCTTTGTCCTCTAATATGATAGGGTACATAGAACTCCGGCAACAAAAATTGAAGCGTCTCGTGATTCATAGCGTGGAGTGTGCGAACATTTTTTCTTTTTGTTTGCAATGCAAGCATTGCCACATGATGTTCCCTTTGAGCACTTGCTTGAAATTTTGCCCGATTCTCATGTTCATGTTCTAGAACTCCCTCCGTCACCTCTTCAATTCTCACTTTTTGAACGGGACATCCATCCAAAATTTGCACCATTCGTGCATTAGTAATTGTAACTGGCCTAAGTAACTTATCATATCTAAAACAAAGGGCTACTAGGCTGAAAAAAGCTTTCTTCATCACTGTGACCCTGTGTGCATGGGCCGCAAGAACGTAACTATCCAAAAAAAATCCAATCATCCAATCCTTTGCGGCCTCCTGCAAAGCAAAACAGGGCCGATGCCTTCCACCTAAAAAAAAAATCCATTTCGCTCGCAAATTCTCCTGGAAAGCCTCTGGAAAGGTAATCTTGGAATAGCACCAGTCAGGTGCTTCATAAATCGTGTGATTTCTCGTAGCAGTGACGAATGCTCTGCGAAACGCGTTTGTCTAGGCTACAATTTGGATAATCGAGAAGGACTGCTCAATTTCCTCGATCTTGAGGCATTCAGAGTGCCCATCTTCTTTCCCACTAGATGAGGGACCTACATTGTCCTTGGGTCTACCTGTATACCTTACACGAGCCATCTGAAAACGCAAGCAAGTACAGAAAACTTAGCTATTCAGTAGTACAAGAAGGTGATAATGCGATGCAGACATGTTATGATATACACAATTCATCACTGATACTGGTGCTGTAATTCTACTCCTAGGAATAAAGCGGCTAAGAAGTCTAAAAATATGACAAGAAATTCTAAAATTCCAGGGTGAATGATTATAGAGTTGTACATAATGAACAACTCCTAGCCTTATCAAGATCATGGCTAACGAGATATTCTGTCTGAGTCTCTATCGTTGATTGGTATTGACGTTAATACTTCACCCTCTAAAGAACCACATATGCTGATGTCACTCTACTGGATCGGGAAAGTATACATCCTCAAAGTGACGAGCGAGTCTCACTCTGCTTTCTCGGGTTGTAGCGGAGTTGATGAGATTTTGGAAGGCAAGGGCAATCATATCCTCACTCTGGGAGAGTCTAGGAATGCTAGACAGATCTGGGGTATCCATCTAAAAATCTAGTTCAATTTATGAGTTTTCAATTTATGAAGTTCATTTTAAACATAATCTTAACAAGTGAAAACATTATTTCTGAGATTTACTTTAAACTTTTAGGCAATTTCTGCTGCTGTTTCGTAAGTTTATAACACCGCTTTGATACCAGCTGTGTGAGACCCCTCTCCCCTCTGCGCACTGGAAAGGTCCTTTTATGCATGCTTCCCAAGGAAGCATTTTTGGGGTGAGGACTCCTCTTTCTTTTGGGACACGGACCTCGATATATATACCGGTGTGTTTGACAGCTGCCAAAATGTTTTTTGGTGAAATTGTCCAGGGTGTTTTCTTGGTCACAAGGGTGCAATCCATTCGTATCGGACATGAAGACATGTATTTATTAAGGTCAGAAGTTTACTGTAATTTAACTAAGAATTTACGTAGATTCTTATTATGGTGTCCATTTTGAGTGCTGTAAAGTTCTATACCAAGGTAAAATCATGCACACATTTCAAATTTGGACTCAGAATTATAAGATTTGGAGTAAAAATAGCTCAATTATTAAGTTGATGATTTTTACACTATCAAACGGAACATAATTTCATCTATTAAAGGGACATATATTATTATTGAAGATGGACATGTTACAATTATAATGTCCCCAACGTTTTGGAGGGTAATTAAAGGGATGCTCATATTGTAAATGTTGTGGATGATGATGTCATTGAGAAGATCAATTGATAGAGGAGGCCTCATTATCATCTAGGGAACTTATAGTACATCCTTAGATCCTTCTATAGATATTGATAAATTATCTTTTAACCTCGTATTTGAAATATAGAAGATACGAGGATTGCATTAGAAATTGACCTATGGAGCCATGGACCTTGTACAAGATAAATAGTAATGATTTCCCCTTTAATCTCGTAATTGAAGATATAGGAGATACGGAGATTGCATTTAAAAATAGTAATGATTTCCCCTTTAATCTCGTAATTGAAGATATAGGAGATACGGAGATTGCATTTAAAAATTGATCTATTTAGAGCCATGGACCTTTTACAAGACGAATAATCATAAAAGAGTATTACCGATGGGTTTACCGAGTCCCATAAGATCACATCCCTAAAAAAAACTCTCTCCTTAAAAAAGCTAATAGAAAATGTTGGTAATGGTGGGTAGATCTCTTGTAATGTATGAATTTGGTAAGGCTATGAGAAAAATAAACACCAATGAGCTATCTAGATAGGCCTCATCAGTACATGTAAGCCTGTCCTTGAGATCTTTGATCCTTGTGAGAAACTCATCCATTAAATCTCCTTCATTCATATGCTTGGACTCTAACTACTTATACAAGTAGGTCACTTGTGCCTCCCGTCAAGATTATCCATAGCGGAAATCATCCCAAGAATACCATTTCATCCTACAAAATATGAATCTCTACAAAACATGCAATTATTACAACTATCTATAGGTACTATCAATGCCCACCAATGAGATGATGCAACCAAGATTGGGATGGCTGATGATGAAGGAAACCTGCAAAGTGTATGAAAAATGAAAAACTGTAGAGTGTACAAATGCTACAAAAGGAATGGAAAAGTGTATGAAAAATGGAAAAGTATAAAGTATAGAAATGGTACAAAAGGAATACAAAAGTGTATGAAAACTAGAAAAGTATAGAGTGTAGAAATGTTACAAAAGGAATGCAAAAATCAATGATATGATGATGCTCTGATGATCAGCTTGAAGATGCGATGTTGATGATGACCCTCTCTACACACCAAATGTTGTTGCAATGCATAAAACCCGAAATTGAATAAAGACAGTTCAAATCAACACTCCCTCGAGATGTTTGCGAAAATGTTACAATATGCGAACAAGTCTTGAAACGCCCCAAAATGCACCAATATTCTATCAACAAAACATTGTAGGGTATACCTTCTCCACCTAAGAGGATAGGTTAATTTGAGATAATCAGAAGAGCAGGTCAAGGAAGAGATGACAAGGGGATGAGAGCTAAGGAAACCTACTCTGCTACCAACTGTTGGAGTGGAGACAAAGGTAACAATGCACACACCAATGCAACAAGCAAGTAGATATTGAGAGAAGAATAACACTCAAAGTAGATTGACAAGAATGAGTGAAGAATAAGTGAAGTGACATGATAAGGCTTACACACACTCATAAGAATGTGTAGAGAAAAAAAACCCTTAAAGAGGGATAACGTTCCCTAGCCCTTGTTAGCCTACATCCAGAGAGTTAATACCATATAAATGACTACCTTTCTCAATCCCACTCTACAACTGTTAACTTTGCCCAAATTTTTGAAGATCCCATGTATGAAAAACATCCCTTTAGAAAAGGACACAAGGGTACTAGGTAATATCTCTTATAGCTCTTTACTTCCAATTAAAGCGTTTGATCTTGCATAACTCAAAGAGATCATCAATACATGTGCAATGTTTTCTAATTGGAATCATATGCACAATCCTCAATGTAAGGCCCCCAACTTGTTCAAATATACTTGGACCCTAATAAACATAAAGTGGGCATCTCATTTTTTGGGAGGTCACAAGGTATTACAAGAAAAGTAAAAGGAGGTGAAGAAGAAATTCCACTTGTGATCAAGCATTGATCAAGAAGGTTGCAGGACTTACAATTCAATATGCCCCTCTTCTTTCTTAAATATTTTTGGGTGTAAATTGTAGAAAGTGAAGGGCCTAGAAGATGATCAATCATCGTATATTACCAAGATGAGATGGTCATATACTACTAAGAAGTATTGGGTGTGCATATAGTTGGTGCTTCAACTCTTGAATAAGACCGATTTGTATCTGATTCATTCCAACTTTTACCTATGGCTATCCAAGGATATTATAATTTCTAGCTATTCTCAATGACCTAATAGCCTTGCATGCCAAATCTAGAGTTCATGGACAGATAACAAATTTGTATATGATTCATTCCATCTTTTATCTATGGATGTCCAAGGATAGTATAATTTCTAGCTATGCTCATTGCCCTAGTAGCCTTGCATGCCAAATCTAGAGTTCATGAACAAGCAACAAATTTGTACTTGCACACACACGAGAAAATTCAGCCAAATCAATTTTACCTAAGACTAGCCACAATGGAAAGAAGGACAGGAGTGGACATAGTTGTCGACCTCAAGCTCAAGTTAGACACCTTCTCATTAAGAACGAGCCAAAAAAATTCAAGAAGATGGAGAAAAAAGTAGTTTGAGATGATTGCATTCAAGCCAAAGTACAATTTCTAGCTATGCTCATTTCCCTAGTAGCCTTGCATGCCAAATCTAGAGTTCATGAACAAGCAACAAATTTGTACAATTTCTAGCTATGCTCATTGCCCAAGTAGCCTTGCATGCCAAACCTAGAGTTCATGAACAAGCAACAAATTTGTACTTGCACACACACAAGAAAATTCAGCCAAATCAATTTTACCTAAGACTAGCCACAATGGAAAGAAGGACAGGAGTGGACATAGTTGTCGACCTCAAGCTCATGTTAGACACCTTCTCATTAAGAACGAGCCAAAAAATTTCAAGAAGATGGAGAACAAAGTAGTTTGAGATGATTGCATTCAAGCCAAAGTACAAAAACAAACAACCAAGATTTTTTAATTCACCCATGGATATAAATGTATGTTTTCTACATTGTCCAAGTCACATATATTATTGCTATGGATTGCTATGGAGAGAGAGAGAGAGAGAGAGAGAGAGAGAGAGAGAGAGAGAGAGAGGGCTAGACGTTGAGAAATTACGCATACATAGGTTTTTGTTGCTTTTGATTTTTCATATTCAAGCCACGATTAAAATGCATGGCACATGGAGCTATTGTGATATAAGGTCTTGACTAGAGATCGTATGGGACTTTGATGACACTATAGCTTCCTTAAAGCAAGCTTATGTTTTTCATTCCTCTTTTACATTTTTAAGGAAAGAGAGAGAGGAGGGTTGAGTATTTAGCATAGAAATGCTTATGTATACCTATTTTAAAAAGAAAATTCCTATAAAGAAGATGTTTGATTGATGCTAGTTTTATAAAGGGTTGAGAATATAAATAAGCATATTTAATATACCATAATAAGAGAACTTTAATGTTTGATGGAAAGGACCTTGCTCGAAGATGAGAAGATAATATTTAGATAAAGTTTGATTGTTTGTATTGGTCTTGATTAAGAGGTCATATACATAACATAATTTACACATATAAGGAAGGGTATATTAGCAATACAACCTTAATATAGTTTGCTAATTGAATTGAGATGATTAAAAGTATAAATTCTTTTTTCTTTGGTAGTTTTGTCTAATTATAATCATTGGGTAGTGAGATTAAGAAAATTGTAGCTTCTTTTTTCTTCATGAGAAGAACAAATTGAAGAGATGGGTGATACTACCCTATGTAGGAAAGAAAGGACACGAATGAGGTTACCGTAGTGATCAAAGTAAAGTTTCTTGACCTCCAACATCTTGAGTAGTCATAGTTCTTTGGAGGTGTGCTTGTAACCAAGAAAAGATGGTGGTAGAGAGAAAATCATCCTCTAGAGGGATAAGTTACCCCTATTGAGATATTTTTAGCTCAAGAAGCATCTTATTCCACTTTTTAGAATAACCAAGTCAAGGAACAACTTCAAGCAATAACTATCAATCAAAAGTGGGCAAACACGTGGCCACCCAATAAGATGTAATTACACTTAAATAAACATGGTAATCTCTCAATTAAAGCTCACTTAGGTTCCCAACTATAAGAAGATACGTAGTTGTTAGTTCATGTTACAGTTCAATTGGGTTACCACTAGTTAAAATTACAAGAAAACACCATGAAAAATAGGTTCTTGACTATACTTAAGATATCTCTGTGTCATTCACAATTGACTATTTATAGGTGTTATGGGAAAAAACAAACAGTCTTGAAGTAAACACATGGGTCCTCTTTGCCGAGTATATATATTGAATCTAGAAAATTAGCATAGTCAATGTTTAATTGCTTGAGTTAAGCTTTGCAATTAAGTAGTATTTTAACATGTACGGGGTGGTTGCAAGATCAGGGTGCCCAGTTTTGTCCACTCAGGCACCTTGTAAACAGTAAAAAAACAGGCATTTGTTTACCTTTAGTGGCTAATCTCTCCTAGTAAATGAAGGAATTTCGTTTGAAGTTCTTTTGTTGGAACATCATATTCAAAGTTGGAAATATAGTTGCATAATTTGATTAAGCATTAGATGGTCAAAAGTCCTCATTTTCTTAGGTACAAAGTCAATGTATACACCCTGTCCCAAATTTGAACTGATTCCATAAAATGCTAATATCTTTTACATATAAACTCATATGAGATTCCCACTTTGTACCTTAGATCTTCACATAATATGGAGCTTAACTTGATTTTTTGAGAATATTTTAAGATATTTATCTATTTTCTTTAAATATTTCAAGGTCTCTAAAGTGTTATAATATACGCCTCTTTTTGTACCCACAATAGCTACCACTTAAAATCCTCAATCTTGTAGATCAAAAGAGTGGGTAGATACTGAGACATTAGTAGAATGTGGTGGTTAGTAAAAATTGCAAATCCAATGGTTGGTTTTTTAATGATCTCTTTTTCAAAATTCTTCCAGACTATCAGAAGGCCTGCAAATATTAATAATCTAATTAGTAAAATTACATTTTTGATGTGAATCATCTAAAACCTATAGGGACTAGTGTACTTGTAATGGTGCATCTATGGAAAAATAAATTGGATCACTCTATGTATGGAAAGATCATTTGTTTATCATTTCATCATATTTTTGATTAATTTTGATTAATTAGACTAATTTATATTAATTTAAGTTATATTAGGTTAATTTAAGGGCAAGCGTATTTTCTATTATTTGCTTGATCTAATTTTAAGTACCTTGCCCCCCAAAATTTGCTCTCCAAGCTATGTCCCAATCCAGCATAAACTGGATAAAACTGGATACCCTGATCTTGCAACAACCCTACGATGATGTGGAACAGGTCAAGACTAGGTGTTATGGGAAAAAACAAACAGTCTTGAAGTAAACACATGGGTCCTCTTTGCCGAGTATATATATTGAATCTAGAAAATTAGCATAGTCAATGTTTAATTGCTTGAGTTAAGCTTTGCAATTAAGTAGTATTTTAACATGTACGATGATGTGGAACAGGTCAAGACTTTGGAGGTACTTTTTTGTTTTCACCCACCATATCTGGGCTGAAATTTGAGGGCCTACCTAACGTTCAATTTGAAAGGAAGGTTAATTTTGGAAGGTCAAGCTAGTTTTTGGCCCACCTTCAATTTGAAAGGAAGGTTAATTCAAATTTCAGCCCTAGCTTTGATATCCTATGAGGGCTTCAAATTTCAATATTCCCCCAATGCAAGGTAATTATTTCCTTATAAGGGTCCACTAAAGGATTTTTTAAAATCGAGCTTTTCTTTGACTCGGGGGGTTCACTATATGTAAACTCTCTATATCACGTGCGTTCAAGGCCTATTTTAAAAACCCCTTATCTGTAGATTTTTCATGAATAAAACACACCCTTTTTCTATTCAATCTGTAAATACCGTCTTTAAATGGTCCCTTATGTATATAAAAAATGTGTAAAAAAGGGACTTTAAAATCCCTTCTGTTGAACCCACATGCTACACTTACATATTGATGAGTGACCCCCTCGAATTCTTTGAAAGGTAAAATTTTGTGTCCTCTTATCTGAAGGGTAAAATACCTCAAGAAGGGTTCCAACTCCCAAAGGCTTCAAATTTGAGGTTTGCACCAATGCTCGAAAAAATGTTTTTTTTCAACCCTTAAAATTAAAAGCAATGATTAGGCCTACCTGGGATGTAGACTTGGAAATCACTCTAAATAGACTTGGAAATCACTCTAAATGATGGAAATGTCAGGATTTATAACTAAAACACATGAATTTCATCCCTTAAAATTAAAGGTAACGTCCAATTTCAAGTGGGTTTGCTGAATTTCAGCTAGGAAAATTACACTACAAGAGCATTGGCTTGCACCTGGAGGAAACTCTCACACGAACTGGATTCTGTGCAGGATTGAGGAATATGTTCGGGATTTGACTGAAGACTTGCCTGGGCAAAGTCGAATGTCAACTGGGTTTTCTGGATTTCAACCAGGAAAATTACACTACATGAGCACTGGTCCACCAGGCGCGGCCCTGCACTGTGCAGCGCCAAGATGGCCGGACATTGATCCGGCATCCCACCCTCAGCAGCAGGTAGATACCATTATTAGTTAACGTCGTTTGCAGTGGTGCTTGCAAGCTATCATACAGTACAGCGCTGCAGTACAGTATTACGTGGCCTTTTGCGCGTATGTCTCTCACGAGTCACGTGTGTGTCACTGTGTTGTGGTCGAGGTGCGCCTATAAGCAACTCTCCTTTCGGCAGTAACGGCCGGCAGCTAGCTGCAGGTGGGGAACATGAGTTATAGAGGAAGACGCTGTACAGGAGGAGACGAAGACGACGTCGCTAGCAAAAACGACCGTCTACTAAAGTCAGCATTATTTTTACTAAACCCATGATTTTGAAAGTTGCCTGAAATCTGCCTTGTTTGGTCTTGGCCTTCTACCTCACCCGCTCTTTGAAGACTCCTTACCAACACATTTGTTGCCCAGAAAAAAAAAATGTTATCAAAATGCAAAAAGAGAGTGTTCTCATGGTATGTTAATTTTAATCATTTTAAGAAAAAATACAGCACAATTCCATCAAAATGTAAAAAAAAAGCGTTTAATTCCATCAAAATGCAAAAACACAGTCTCTATTGTAGCCCGTGCCGATGCGGTCTACTTTGGCAGACTTACACACGCACACATACCCCCATCAATGACTAAGCAAAGTAGGTCAAATCACCATAATTCCATTAAAATGCAAAAAGCAGAGGGTTTTATTCAATCAAAAAAGAAAAACAAAGTCCCTTTGATAGCCCGTGGCGCTAGCACGGTCCATTTTGGCCATATTAAATTTCACCAAAACATACAGCATAATTCCATCAAAAAGACAAAAAGAGAGTTTAAAGGACATTTGCACTCTCTCTCAGCTGGGGCACGTATAACAAATACGTTATAATAGATGAAGCTAGTACGATTAGAGAGTGCCTTACCTCAAGCAATGAAATTATTGGTGGGTCTATTGCATTGTCTCCCACACACCACAAGATTAATCTAATTAAGTTTTTCTTGTCATTGAGTTTTATAAAAAGTAAGAAGATTATATGCGTGTTATCTTAAAATTCATGCATCTCAATGATCCACAATAAAAGTAGAAGAAAAACATGATTACTAGAATTACCGAGTTTATTTAAAGATACAAAGATGTCCCAGATCTACTTGTAATGGAACAGTTAGGCCCTTCAAGCTTATTCAAATATTTTTTAGGGTAGCCCAAATAATCTCAAGAAGGCCCCAAGCTTGAAACATATAATGCCATTATAAGTTGAGGTACCTTGTGAGTTATATGCTAACAACCTTAAACATCATGTTTGAGAACCACTTTTAGATCCCTTATTACTACTTCAAAAAAAAAGATGCCTACACTTATTTTATTAGATAGAATAACATCCAATTCTATTGTGGAATCTTCTTCAACAAACCTTGATAATCTTGACAATGAGACTTCGATAGGGAAGTAGGGGATGTTAACAAATCTTGTTGACATATCTACCTTGTAGATCTCATTTTCATTCTCTCTCAGCTACACCTTGGGGATGTTAGGGGATGTTAACAAATCTTGTTGACATATCTACCTTGTAGATCTCATTTTCATTCTCTCTCAGCTACACCTTGGGAGGGTGCCAATATGTATCGCAATAAGTGTAATCGATGGCCACAATTGCAGGGGGCTGGTGTAGAGCATCCCTCCACCAGTCCACCACCAAATCTAGAATCTGGGTGAAGATCCATGACATGGAGCAACTTGACTATCTATCCAAGAGGTCCATTTCATCAAATATGAGAAGGTAAGTAAATTTTTTGGAAACTTGTAGATATCTAATTTAACTGAACATCTTGTTACTCTCTAAATTAAAAAGTGTTGTGTGTCACATGTTGTTGTGATTTTAAAAGCGATCATCCTTGTGATGTATTTCAAACGTTTGTTTTGTAGTTGGTACCAAAAGTATTGAATGAAAATGTTTTTATTTCAAGTCACTTGTGTAGTTGGGTCCATATTCTTAGACCACTTGAGATGTAAGCCCTAGCGTGTAGAAGATCAAGCCCGAGAGTGGCATGTTGTTGGCTGCCAAGAGTGTGCCCAAGCCCCCCTAGCTTCTAAATAGAAAACATAATAGAGAGCTTTGATGGAGAGCTCTCCATCAAATCTCTTTATTAGGGTTTCTATGTAAAAGCTAGGGTTAGGGTCAAGCTTCAATGAGAAAGAAAAAAGAAGTAAAGAAAAAAGAGAAGAAAGAGAAGGGAAATATTCCCAAGAAAGCTTATTTGCATAGGAAATAAAGGAAAACAATAGACATATCTTTCTTAAGTTTGAGGAGGATAGGGTAAGAGAGGTAGAAGTGATAGACAAGGCAAAAACTTGCAAAAAAAAACTCAGAGTACAAGTTTATTATATTAAAAAAAGATAAAACTACACTGGCGGCAAAAGAAGCGGCAAAAGAAGCGACAAAAAAAGCACAGTATAGCAGTGTTTTTCTTCTACTATACTATGGACACTGCTGGGCAGCAATATTATGCTGTTGAGTAGCGAAAAAGCACTGCGGGGCAGCAATATATCATTGATCATCATGAAAACCCCGGATATTTTTCTTTCAACCCTATAACATGTAAAAGCATAAGAGAGGAAACATAAAAGGGAGAGATCTCTTACCTTATGGGGCTTGTATGTGTGGATAACCTACAAAATCAAACCAAATAAAGAAAAAAAGTATTACTAACCCTAATAGAAAGCATATACAAAACCCTAATCTTAATAAAAATCTTAAGTAATTGAATCTTTCTTTTCCCTTCTCATTATAGCTTAACTCTAACCCTAGCTTCTAAATAGAAAACATAATAGAGAGCTTTGATGAAGAGCTCTCCATCAAAACTCTTTATTAGAGTTTCTATATGTAAAAGCTAGGGTTAGGATCAAGCTTCAATGAGAAGGAAAAAAGAAGAAAAGAAAAACTTAAAAGAGAAGAAACAGAAGGGAAATATTGACAAGAAAACTTTAATGGAAAGTTTGCATAGGAAATGAAGGAAAACAGTAGACATACCTTGCTTGAGCTAGGAGGATAGGGTAAGAGAGGTAGAAGTGATAGACAAGGCAAAAACCTATAAAAAAAACTCAAAGTACCAGTTTATTATATTAAAAAAAGATAAAACTACGTGGCGGCAAAAGAAGCGACAAAAAAAGCATGATATTTTAACAATATAGCAGTGTTTTTTTGCTGCTATGGACACTACTAGGCAACAATATTACGCTGCTGAGTAGCGAAAAAGCACTGCGGGGCAGCGATATATCGCTACCCCACAGTGATATATCGCTGAGCATCATGAAAACCCTCAATATTTTCCTTTCTAAAATGATGCTACGCTCCCGACGTGTTGTAGTGGAGAGTGTGGATTTATAACCTACTCTTTAAGAGCTTTCCAACAATATGTCAGATGAGCTAGTTGTTCTGACAAAAGCTTAAAAGGGTTCACTGTGTCCCCATATTTTTTATCTTGCAAAATGAGAATTGGGATTCTTCCAAACTCTCTAATATATCATAGGCTTATGCTTAATCATAATCTTATGCATTAAGCTTATATATAAGCATAATGCACAAGATCTATGCATAAGCTTTATGCATATATCCATTTACAGAGCTTACACAGACATGAGCTTAATTCATAGAGCCTATGCATAAGCCTATGTGTAGAGCTTATGCATGAGATTAATGCATAGAACTTATGCATAGATCTTAGTTCGTGAGCTTAATAAAGCTTAATGCATAGAGCTTATGCATAAGGTCTATCCATAGAGCTTATGCATAAGCTTAATGCATGGAGCCAATGCATAGAGCTTATGCATGAGCTTTATGCATACATTCTTATATATAGAGCTTATGCACAAACCTATGCATAGAGCTTATGTAGAAGCCTATGCATAAGTTTTATGCCTGCATGCTTTCATAGAACCTATGCATAGAGCTTATACATAAGCCTAAGCCTATGCAGAGAGCCTATGCATAGAGATTTATGTATGCATGATTTCATGAAGCATGAATATATAAAGTTGTATGCATAGGCTTGTGCATTCATAAAGCATGCATTGCATAAAGCTCTATGCATAGACTTGTACATAAGCTCTATGTAGAGGCTTGTGCATTGTCTCTATGCATAAAGCTTATGCATAGTGCTTGTGCATTATGCTTATGCATAAGCTTAATGCACAAGCCTATAAATAAAGCTTATGCATAAGCATAATGCACAAGCTCTATGTATAAGCTTTATGCATAATGCATACATAGAGCTTATGCATAAGCCTAATGCACAAATGCACAAGCATATGTATAAGCTTTATTTATGCATGCTTTCATAAAGCATGTATGCATACAGCTTATGCATAGGCTTGTGCATTTTAAAAGGACAAGTAAAGAAGAAATCCCCAGCACCCGGAGGTGTAAGAAAAGCAAAGATTCAAGTTAAGATCTTACCTCTTCTGCTTAGTAGAAGCTTGTAGGCGGACGAGAGAGTTTAGAGAAGCCTACAATTAGAGCCTTCTTGCCAAATATGTGGACCATTTACCTTAACCTAGCCACACAAAAAAAGATTAGTAAAGCTTTTATTTAATAACTTAAGTGAATTATTAAGGTATACATACAAGAGAAAGAGAAGTGAATAGCATAAGGGAAAAAAGAGAGAGCAAGCACATTGAGGCAACTCTCAAACCCTAAATAAAACATGTAATCATTTTGTGTTACTTGAGATTACCTTAAGCTTGCTTGTGATGCTTATGGAGAGAGGGTTTTCTTTCTTGTGAAGAGAAAAGAGAGCTTTTTTGTGAAGGGAGAAGAGGGTGAAGAGATGAGAGCTTTGTAAACCCTATAGAAAACATGTTATTAATTTATATATTTTCAATTAAAAAGATTAAAGAAACAAAAAAGACAAGAGCTTGAGATTACCTTAGTGCTTGTGATGCTTGTGAGTGAAGAGAGACCTTTGTTACTCGTGAAGGGAGAACAGGGTTTTCTTGTGAAGGGAGATGAGGCCGGGGAAGAGGTGAGGACTTGTGAGAAAAAGGGCTTATGAGAAGAGCTTAATAGCAAGGGAAAGAGGAAGATTAGGGTTATAAGGTACAAGAGCGTACCATAGCTAGGGTTTAGTAGATAATATTCGAGCTCGAAGGAGGAGATGTTTGATGATGGAGAATTATAGGTGGTGTACTGCATGGGAAGGGGTTTCCTAATTTTTAAAATTTTTCACAATACACGACTATAGCCTCACGTATAGTTGCGCCGAGGCTATAGCCTCGTTCATAGCCTCGCGTGGTTATAGTCGCGTGCATAACCGCACATTGGACCTACATAGCTATGCCGGATCCCCTCTCACTCCTCTCTCTCCTCTTCACGTGGCTATGCTCCCCTTCTCTTGTGTGAAATCTTCCCCTATGCAAGCAATGGCATCTAGTGTGTATGAGTAGTGCTCTAAAATTTTCAACTAAGCCCAAAAAAATAAAAAATATGTAAATGCTCTTAGAATAGGCCCCTCTAAAATTTCAATCACAGCTAGTAGGAGTTAGACTGCTCCGGCCAAAAGTTTTTTTTAATAAAAATATCTTTTTTCTACTCTGGTAATATAGTCTGGTTTTAGCAAAAGAAGAAGAAAGGAAATTGGAGATGATTGCATATAAAGTAACATCATAGGTATATCTAAATCTACTTTGGTCTAGTAAGTATTACTAAATATCTAAAGGTATTACTTCTACCAAAAAGCAGATGAACTGTAGATTCGTACCCTGCGGGTTGCGAGTCTGGAGCAGGCAGCAATCAAGGCATTGTTAAATTAAAAAATCCTGCTGATCGCCTTGACATGGCTAATCGTTAATTAGCGCTGCAGCCTCTGCCTGCTCATCGGCAAGCTAGTCATGCTAGACGCCGTGATGATATGTGGGAGGGTGGGCCCACGTCTGCAGTACAGGCACAACAAGTTCCATGTCTTCTTTCACGACGTACAAGTAAACGTGACGGAGATTGAAATCGACGTGCAAGGCGTGGTGCCGTGCGCCCTGATCAGCACCACAATCGCCCCATTGGGCGGCATCATCTTCCTGGCCAATGACCCCATCACAGCGGGCCCTGAGCGCACCTCTCTCCGCTCGTGGGCGCGCGCCCTCCATCTCCACTTCCTCCGAGGGTTTTGCCACCCTACCTATCATCCTGAGCTCCGCTACTGGTCTCCAGGGCTCCGTCGCCGTGATGGGTGCCTGTTCACATTTGGCACGGCATCCGGTCCCTTGTTCGGCTAACTCCCGGTTTATAAACTTATTTAAAACTTATCGAACCTCCTCAGGAGCCATTACAGATTAGCTGTAGTTTTTAATGTAGTGTAACATACCCATTGTAAATAACAATGTACTTGCTTCAGAGTTGAAAAATAACAATGTACTTGTAAATAACAATGTACTTGCTTCAAAGTTGAAAAATATAACATACCCATTGTAAATAACAATGTACTTGCTTCAGAGTTGAAAAATATAACATACCCATTGTAAATAACAATGTACTTGCTTCAGAGTTGAAAAATATAACTTAGTTTGTCATTTTTACGATCAAAAAACTTCTATTTTTAGAAAATGCGTCATTTTTGCTTAGAAATTTATAATTTTGAATCCAAATTTGGAATCTACGCGTAATTTTACGCTTAAAATAGTTTTTTCTGAACTTAAAAAACGGGTACCCGGAATGGGTTTAATTAAGCTTTTAAGCCTTTAATCTGCGAACTTCCGACCTAAAATAGTAACTATCCAAGCGTCTAATCAACGAACGGAACACGCCCCCATGGTCACAGGACAAGGCCAGACATTTTCGTCAAAAAACATTTTTGACCCCTCGGGACAACGACGAGCGGCCGGCGTGGGCCCCACCACCACGGGCGCCGCCCGTGGTGGGACCCACGACTGACAATCCACCCGGGACACCCAAGTGTGTACACGACCTAGACGCACCCTCCAACACACCCCTACACGTACCCCCTCCTCCCAGAACCCTCTATCCACAGGTGTCGCGCTCTCTCTCTCTTGGGGACACCTCCACCCCCATGTGTCACACTTTCTCTCTCTCTTGGGGACACCTCCACCCCCATGTGTCACACTTTCTCTCTCTTCGAGACACCTCCACCCCCAAGTGTCTCGCGCCCACACTCTCTCCCGGACACCTACACCACCCAGGTGTCGCCTTCCCGCACCCGGACGTCGACCCTCCAACACCTATAAAAGGACCCTCCCAGTCCCTTTCTCCGAATAAGCCCCCAGCAAGGCCCTAGGCGCAAGCCCTCCCTCAAGCTCTAGGACATGTCCTACACTCTTCTCCCCCCCGTGTGAATAGACTTAAAGTGTGCCCCTTGCCTTACTCTCCCTAGGCCTCCCTAACCATGCACTCTTCCCTAGGCCTCCCTAACCATGCACTCTTCCCTAGGCCTCCCTAGGCGTTCACACTTCTCAAGAGCTCTCCAAGTTAAGGACACCTCTCAATTCCCCCCCATATGTGGCGACTTAAACTTAGGCTAAGAGGTCTTTCCTACTCATAAGCCCAACAAGCTTTTCCTACCCCAAACGGACTCCGTTTTCGAATCGGTTTGAACTAGTAGAATTCTCTC
Source organism: Cibotium barometz (assembly GCF_041138505.1). Classification (NCBI taxonomy): domain Eukaryota; kingdom Viridiplantae; phylum Streptophyta; class Polypodiopsida; order Cyatheales; family Cibotiaceae; genus Cibotium; species Cibotium barometz. The sequence continues at coordinate 35,889,724 of NC_141071.1, forward strand.
TTTTCTCTCTAAGTTCCCAACCTCTTATATTCACCCCGTTCTCTCTCTATCCTCTTAAAACTCTAGTGCTCCTATGGCGCCGAAACGCCGCCGAAATGAAGAACCACGCACTGCCCAAGGAGGAAATGAAGCGAATCGCGTCCCTGCAACAATGACTTCGCCCCTCGTGAAGCGAATAGGCACGAAAACGATAACCAGGTTGGTCATTTAACAAGTTTAAATAAAATTCTCTCTTATGAAGCTTAATGCAAAGATTCGAAATAATAGGAAAGGAACCAAGGTTAAACCCCTAGTATAGATGGCCTAAAGTACCTTATGGTTACTCTTAAGTAAAGTTATAAGAAAATAATTTTGCTTTTGAATCATTGTCTTTTCGAAACGATGGTTTTTGTTAATGTGTGAATTCATTGAATAAAGGCTATGTCTCTTTTTATTGGAACATGCAGGTACAGCTTCTCCCCCCCTTAGCTAACTCCGTGCTTGCCTGTGTAGCCGCGCGGAGGATATAGCGAGGCCGGGAGTCGGCCCAGGGCAATCCCCTCCTATGCCACTGGGAATTGGATTTCACCACCAGGGTGATGTATATATGCTGCCTAGTTCTGTGGATCCAGGCTAGTGCGGTGACTTAACCCCCACCTCATGAGGAGACGTCCCCTCTGAAGGGCGAGAGGGTTTGGTAGAGGCGGCAATACCTGAGGGGGTGACAGGACGGCTTGGCCCTCATCGGCTGGCTGACGACGAGGGGAGACGGTCCGTGAGGTTTACCCAGCTCGTTGAGGCTGGAAGATCGAATTCTAGATCATCGGTGTGGTTGTGGTTGTGGTTGTGATTGGATTGTGGTTATGGTTATGGTTATGGTTTGGACATGGAAGTTTGGATTGGAATATCGGCCCGGTTCCAAGGTCTTTGTAAATATTTTTCACTGTAAGTATGTTTGTTGATTTCAATGTTGTGCTAAGGAAGATTTCTTCTAAGGAATCAAGTGTAATTAATTAACAAAGGAATTTATTTTTAAGTGTTTCACAGTGTGGTAGGACTTAATTAGAAGACAATTGAACGGGTGAGTGTGTGGAAAGTGGGAGAATGGATGCCCTGACGGTACCATTCTAAGGATGGGTGGACCCGATCAGTCGGGTAGCTTTCTACTAGTCGTAACTTACGATACTTAGGGAATAGTAGAGTCCTGAACAAGACTTGTTTTAGGGGACCGAGCTAGCAGCTATGCCTCATGAAATACGGGGGGAAAAGGCGTTGGCTTCCTTGAACCAAGTGTGGGTCTTGTTCTATCTCCACGCACATTTCGTGCTGGGGATTAGAGTTTTCTTTAGGATGACTATGCTTCCCCTGCGAGATAGAGTTAGGTCCCTCCGTTTGCTCGTAACCTCGTATTTTTACGAGATCGAGGTGTTGTCAATCGGAAAATAACACGAGACTTAACCGCCTATCAAAAGGATTCCCCCGCCCTACGGGTAGGGGTCCTTACACGTGGTATCAGAGTAGGTTTAGACTTGGGAGATTTCATATTGTATTCTCTTGTTACTCTAGGAATTCTTGTTAAACTAATCTAGTTACGGCTGGACACAGGAGGACGAGATGGATCCCTATTCTCGCTTCCTGGTATTCCAATGCATGTTCATGACTGCTTGTCGCTCTTCCGAATTTGAGTTCCGTGACACTATGATGCACATTGTAGACAAGCTAACCCTTCCTCATTACACTCGCATCGAAAGGGGATGGAACAGAGCTGAGCATTGGCATCGTCGATCTACCTATTTCATCATTCGAGCTGAGCACGTCGGCAATCTCACCAACGACTTGAGGCGGATCCGATATACCGAGATGTTGCAGATGGTTCGCCTGTTCTGGTTTATTGGCACTCCTCATAACACCTATGTCACTATCGATGGGAATCGCATGTTGCAGAATCGATGGGTTTATGATAGTGTGACTCAAGTTGTATCCCCTCATAGAGTAGCCGTTACCCGTCTTTCTAGACGTGGTTTACCTCCCCTACCAGAGACTTATCGAGTTCTTGAAACCATGGGAGAACCCCCCCTACTTTTTCAATGCTACCACCGCCGATCTTTATTAGGTTCCCTAGAGGACTACCATGTAAATAAATAAGATTGGATTTAGTCCAATCCTTGTAAATGGCTTGGTTCACTTGTAAATATTAAAGCTTGGAATAAAAGGTTTTGATTTTCAGACTCATTGTCTTATGTGTATTAAACCGCCTAAGTGACATGATTCTAAATTTAGCTTCATATTGATAACCAGGATCGTCAACTTCTTGCTCCCAATGCATTATATACAGATATACAGGAGAAGAAGCTTCTCCTCAAACAAATGCAACCTCCCTCATTTAATGGGGCAGGTTCAAAGATTGAAAGGGATGCAGAAGTTTGGATAGAAACCATGGACGATTGCTTTTCGGCTGTTGGTACAGGAATTAGGAATCAATCCATGCTTGCCAGATTCCGTCTTATCGGGGACGCCAAACTTTGGTGGAAGCAATGGTGCCGAGATAAGGGCATCACTGAAGATACCCAAACCTGGAGTGACATTAAGCAAGCTGTGAAGAACCGTTATCTTCCCCCATCTCATGAATCTATTAAGATGAATGAGTTCTTCAGCCTCAAGCAGCTTAGCTTAACCTTGGAGGAATACTACTCAAAATTTGTCACACTTGGCAAATATGCTCTAACCGTTATCTTCCCCCATCTCATGAATCTATTAAGATGAATGAGTTCTTCAGCCTCAAGCAGCTTAGCTTAACCTTGGAGGAATACTACTCAAAATTTGTCACACTTGGCAAATATGCTCCACCTATGTCGATCACTCAACAAGTGGCCCGATTTTGCCAAGGGCTGAATGAACCTTTGGATTCTCGCCTTGAAGCAATGAGGCCAACTACCTTGCAAGATGCTCTTACCCGAGCCAAACCTCTGGCTAAAGAAGTAAAGAGTGGTCAAGCAAAGAGGAGAGTCTAACCCAAGGGGGCACCTTCAGAGGAATTACCAATCGAATTTCCGCCACAACACTATTGGTCAGTACCCCAATAATTTCATCCCCCGTAGTTATGCTAATTCCACTTCAGAATCCTATGGGGACCAAAGGTGCTTTTATTGCAATGAAGTTGGCCACTTCCGGAATGAATGCCCCAAACTTGCAAGACCCTCTCTCAATCCTAGTGTCATTGCTGCTCCACAAGGCGGCCGGGTAGTTCAAGGTCGTGGGATTCCTAATAACCGCCAGGCTGGACGAGGTAGTGGTGGACGTGGTAGAGGTCGTGGAGTGACTGCCCGTGTCTGCTCTATGGTTGGTGAACCAACTTTAGAGATGGAAGAAGAAGAGCAAGCCACCATTCATGCAGCTGTAGAACATCAAGGACCTAATCAGCAGTTTTCTGTTATCCAAGCTCCGGCTACTTATCAAGGTAGATCTTTCCAGCTCTTGATTGATTGTGGTAGTACGCATTCATTTCTTTCTCCAAAATGCTTGCGTAAGTTACAGTTAGATCAAAAACCAACCCAAGCAATGATTGTTGAGTTAGCTAGTGGAAAAGAAGAAGTATCCCGACATTTTGTGGGAGATCTTAAATTTGAATTGGGTGGTGAATCAACCCATGGGTATTTCAGAAGCTTACCATTAGGGATTTATGATGGAATCCTTGGTATGGACTGGTTAATTGCAAACAATGCCGACATTCACTGTGCTGAAGGAAGCATCACCATTAGGGATTTATGATGGAATTCTTGGTATGGACTGGTTAATTGCAAACAATGCCGACATTCACTGTGCTGAAAGAAGCATCACCTTTAAGAATAGTCAAGGATAGGTAGTATCAGCCTAAGGAAAAATAGGTAAACCCAAATTTCATTTGGTCAAAGCTAATCGCCTTCTTAAGAAAGTGCGCAAGGGCCAACAGATCTTCCTTGTCAAACTCAACAAGGTAGAAGAAAGCAACCGAGATTTAGAACCCTCTTGGCTCCTGGAGTTTTCAGATATCTTTCCAGAGGAATTTACAAAACTACCCCCATCTCGAGAAGTAGATCATGGGATTGAGTTGATCCCTGGGGCTGAATCAATTTCAAGGAGACCTTACAAAATGTCTCTTCCTGAAGCCATAGAGCTCAAGAAACAACTTAGGCAGCTCATTGAGCAAGGATTCATTCGCCCTAGTAATTCCCCATGGGGAGCGCCTATTCTTTTCCAGAGAAAGAAGGATGGCACGCTTCGTCTTTGTATTGACTACCGAGGCCTAAACAAGGTCACTGTCAAAAACAAATACCCCATTCCTCGCATCGACGAACTTCTTGACAGACTTTATGGATCCAAAGTTTTCTTCAAGATGGATTTAAGGTCTGGCTACTATCAAATTAGGATCAAGGAATCAGATATCTCCAAAACCGCTTTCAATACCCGCTATGGCCACTATGAATTTACAGTCATGCCATTCGGATTAACCAATGCTCCCGCCACCTTCAATCGCCTGATGCAGGATATCTTCCGATCCTACTTGGATGAATTTATCCTTGTCTTCTTTGATGACATCTTGGTCTATTCTCAGTCAAAAGAGGAACATGAGGAGCATATACGCAAAGTATTGCAAATACTGCGCGAACATAAGCTCTAGATGCCAAGAAAAGAAAATGTACCTTCTTCACTTCCCAAATTGAATATCTAGGGTTCATTGTCTCCTCAGAGGGCATCTCAATAGACCCTGCCAAAGTTAAGGATATATTGCAATGGCCACCCCCTAGGACAGTCAAAGAAATCCGTGGGTTTCTAGGCATCACAGGATGGTATAGGATCTTCATCAAGGATTATGCCAAGATAGCCGCACCCTTAACTGATCTCCTCAAGAAGGAATGTAAGATAGTATGGTTACCAATCCACCAAATCAGTTTTAGCCAACTTAAGACTATCCTCACCTCAGCACCAGACAGTTTTGAAGCTCCCTGACTTCACCAAAGAGTTTGAGGTTGTCACTGATGCTAGTGGCCTTGCACTTGGTGGTGTCTTAATTCAAGAAGGAAGGTCTATGGCTTACACTTCTCGTAAGCTTAAACCCTATGAAGTCAATTATGCCACCCATGATTTGGAACTCCTTGCAAATGTTCATTGTTTCAAGTTATGGAGACACTATCTCCTAGGCCATAAGTTTCTGCTTGTAACTGACCACCAGAGTTTAAAGTGGATCTTCACCCAGCCCAATCTCAACATGAGGCAAAGGAGGTGGATTGAGATTCTGCAAGAGTTTGATTTTGATATCAAATTTCGTCCTGGAAAGGATAATGTTGTAGTAGATGCCCTCAGTCGCAAATCCTTCCTAAGTGCAATCTCTATGCCAAATAACCCCATCCTAGAGAAGGTAAAGCAGGTTTCACCTCATGACTCTGATTACCAAAAGCTAGTAAGCCTAGTTCACAACACAAGGAGGCACCCACAGAAAAGGAAAATGTATTGATCAAGGGATACACCCTCGATGATGAATGCCTCTACTTCATGCATAGGTTATGTATTCCCAAAGATCTTGCACTGAAGAAGATGATCTTGTATGAAGCTCATGATAGCCCCGTAGTAGCAGGACACCCAGGTTATGCAAAAACCTTGAATGCCTTAAGGAGAAGTTACTTTTGGCCTGGAATGAAGAGAGATATCCTTCAATACATCAGACAATGCCTTTCATGTCAAAGGATTAAAGCTGAAAGAATCAAAATGCCCGGGAAACTCCAACCTCTGGACATTCCTCAGATGAAGTGGGAATGTATCACTATGGATTTTGTCACAAGTCTTCCCACAACACAGGGAGGATATGATTCTATTTTAGTAGTTGTGGATATGCTTACCAAAGTGACCCATATTATCCCAGTAAAGAAGACATTTAAATCTTCTGATATTGCCCGCCTTTTCATCAAGGAAATCTTTAGGCTTCATGGATTGCCAAAAAGAATAGTCTCAGTGACCGGGACTCTGACTTCACTTCAAAGTTCTGGACATCATTATTCTAGGCTATTGGAACACAACTTTGTTTCATTACAACTTACCACCCAGAAACAGATGGTCAAACTGAGAGAGTTAATCAAGTTATAGAAGACATCTTGAGAGCCTATTGTGGGCGTGAACCAAAGAAGTGGATTCACTATCTCCCTCTAGTGGAATTCTCTTACAATACATCCTATCACCAAAGCATAGGGATGTCACCAAAGCATAGGGATGTCACCATTCAAAGCTCTTTATGGTCAGGAATGTTTCTCCCTTAAATTTCTCTGACCCCGCACTAAAGGTTGAAGCCTCTAGGATGATGCTTGAAGAAACGGAAGAACAAACCAAAGCTATTCGTAAGGATATTAAAGCCGCCCAAGATCGACAGAAGCATTATGCTGATACCAAAAGATTTGAAGGAATTTTCCAACAAGGAGACAGAGTTTTTCTTCGAGTGTGGCCAAAGAGAAGTTCTTTATCTCTTGGAAAATTTAGGAAGCTGAGTCCAAGGTATTGTGGGCCTTATGAAGTCATCAAATGTTTGGGAAAACATGCCTACAAACTTCGCTTCCCGACCCACCTCAAAATCCATGATGTATTCCATGTAAGCTTACTAAAGCCATATGTGCCTCATCCTGATCATGTTCTTGGAAAATTTAGGAAGCTGAGTCCAAGGTATTGTGGGCCTTATGAAGTCATAAAATGTTTGGGAAAACATGCCTACAAACTTCGCCTCCCGACCCACCTCAAAATCCATGATGTATTCCATGTAAGCTTACTAAAGCCATATGTGCCTCATCCTGATCATGTTCTTGATGATGAACAAGTTGTAATGCCAACTCAGGGAGTCCTTGAAATGAGACTTAATAGAATCATCGATGATGAACAAGTTGTAATGCCAACTCAGGGAGTCCTTGAAATGAGACCTAGAGAAAGAGTGCTTCACAATAGAATCCTTAGGGAACATTTAGTGGAATGGAAAGATTACCCTGAGGAGGATGCCACTTGGGAGGAAGATTCAACCCTCCAAAAGAATTACCCAGAGTTCGTGCCGAGATGCGGACATCTCGAGTTCTTTTAGTAGGGAAGGATGTACCATACCCATTGTAAATAACAATGTACTTGCTTCAGAGTTGAAAAATAACAATGTACTTGTAAATAACAATGTACTTGCTTCAGAGTTGAAAAATATAACTTAGTTTGTCATTTTTACGATCAGAAAACTTTTATTTTTGAAAAATGAGCCATTTTTCTTAGAAATTTATAATTTTGAATCCAAATTTGGAATCTACGCGTAATTTTACGCTTAAAATAGTTTTTTTTGAACTAAAAACGGGTACCCGGAATGGGTTTAATTAAGCTTTTAAGCCTTTAATCTGCGAACTTCCGACCTAAAATAGTAACTATCCAGGCGTCTAATCAACAAACAGAACACGCCCCCATGGTCACGAGGCAAGGCCGGACATTTTCGTCCAAAAAAACTTTTGACCCCCTCGGGACGACGACGACGGGCGGCCGGCGTGGGCCCCACCATGGGCACCGCCCGTGAAACCCGACAATCCACCCGGGACACCCAAGTGTGTACACGACCTAGACGCACCCTCCAGCACACCCCTACACGTACCTCCTCCTCCCAGAACCCTCTATCCACAGGTTTCGCGCTCTCTCTCTCTTGGGGACACCTCCACCCCCATGTGTCACACTTTCTCTCTCTTCGAGACACCTCCACCCCCAGGTGTCTCGCGCCCACACTCTCTCTCGGACACCTACACCACCCAGGTGTCACCTTCCCGCACCCGGACGTCCACCCTCCAGCACCTATAAAAGGACCCTCCCAGCCCCCTTCTCCGAATAAGCCCCCAGCAAGGCCCTGGGCGCAAGCCCTCCCTCAAGCTCTAGGACATGTCCTACACTCTTCTCCCCCCGTGTTAATAGACTTAAAGTGTACCCCTTGCCTTACTCTCCCTAAGCCTCCCTAACCATGCACTCTTCCTTAGGCCTCCCTAGGCGTACACTCTTCTCAAGAGCTCTCCAAGTTAAGGACACCTCTCAATTCCCCCCCCCATATGCGGCGACTTAAACTTAGGCTAAGAGGTCTTTCCTACCCATAAGCCCAACAAGCTTTTCCTACCCCAAACGGACTCCGTTTTCGAATCCGTTTGAGCCAATAGAATTCTCTCTTTTCTCTCCAAGTTCCCAACCTCTTATATTCACCCCGTTCTCTCTCTATCCTCTTAAAACTCTAGTGCTCCTATGGCGCCGAAACACCGCCGAAATGAAGAACCACGCGCTGCCCAAGGAGGGAATGAAGCGAATCGCGTCCCTGCAATCGACTTCGCCCCTCTTGAAGCGAATAGGCACGAAAACGATAACCAAGTTGGCCATTTAACAAGTTTAAGTAAAATTCTCTCTTATGAAGCTTAATGCAAAGATTCGAAATAATAGGAAAGGAACCAAGGTTAAACCCCTAGTATAGATGGCCTAAAGTACCTTATGGTTACTCTTAAGTAAAGTTATAAGAAAATAATTTTGCTTTTGAATCATTGTCTTTCCAAAACGATGGTTTTTGTTAATGTGTGAATTCATTGAATAAAGGCTATGTCTCTTTTTATTGGATATACTACTGGTTTATTGCTAACATGCAGGTACAGTTTCTCCCCCCCTTAGCTAACTCCGGCTTGCCTGTGTAGCCGGTCGGAGGATATAGCGAGGCCGGGAGTCGGCCCAGGGCAATCCCCTCCTATGCCACTGGGAATTGGATTTCACCACCAGGGTGATGTATATATACTGCCTAGTTCTGTGGATCCAGGCTAGTGCGGTGACTTACCCCCCACCTCATGAGGAGACGTCCCCTCTGAAGGGCGAGAGGATTTGGTACAAGCGGCAATACCTGAGGGGGTGACAGGACGGCTTGGCCCTCATCGGCTGGCTGACGACGAGGGGAGACGGTCAGTGAGGTTTACCCAGCTGGTTGAGGCTGGAAGATCGAATTCTAGATCATCGGTGTGGTTGTGGTTGTGGTTGTGGTTGTGGTTGTGGTTGTGGTTGTGATTGGATTGTGGTTATGGTTATGGTTATGGTTATGGTTTGGACATGGAAGTTTGGATTGGAATATCGGCCCGGTTCCAGGGTCTTTGTAAATATTTTTCACTGTAAGTATGTTTGTTGATTTCAATGTTGTGCTAAGGAAGATTTCTTTTAAGGAATCAAGTGTAATTAATTAACAAAGGAATTTATTTTTAAGTGTTTCACAGTGTGGTAGGACTTAATTAGAAGACAATTGAACGGGTGAGTGTGTGGAAAGTGGGAGAATGGATGCCCTGACGGTACCATTCTAAGGATGGGTGGACCCGATCAGTCGGGTAGCTTTCTACTAGTCGTAACTTACGATACTTAGGGAATAGTAGAGTCCCGAACAAGACTTGTTTTAGGGGACCGAGCCAGCGGCCATGCCTCATGAAATACGGGGGGAAAAGGCATTGGCTTCCTTGAACCAAGTGTGGGTCTTGTTCCATCTCCACGCACATTCCGTGCTGGGGATTAGAATTTTCTTTAGGATGACTATGCTTCCCCTGCAAGATAGAGTTATGTCCCTCCGTTTGCTCGTAACCTCGTATTTCTACGAGATCGAGGTGTCGTCAAATCGGAAAATAACACGAGACTTAACCGCCTATCAAAAGGATCCCCCCACCCTACGGGTAGGGGTCCTTACACGTGGTTTACGGCTGGACACAGGAGGACGAGATGGATCCCTATTCTCGCTTCCTGGTATTCCAATGCATGTTCATGACTGCTTGTCGCTCTTCCGAATTTGAGTTCCGTGACACTATGATGCACATTGTAGACAAGCTAACCCTTCCTCATTACACTCGCATCGAAAGGGGATGGAACAGAGCTGAGCATTGGCATCGTCGATCTACTTATTTCATCATTCGAGCTGAGCACGTCGGCAATCTCACCAACGACTTGAGGCGGATCCGATATGCCGAGATGTTGCGGATGGTTTGCCAGTTCTGGTTTATTGGCACTCCTCGTAACACCTATGTCACTATCGATGGGAATTGCATGTTGCAGAATCGATGGGTTTATGATAGTGTGACTCAAGTTGTATCCCCTGATAGAGTAGCCGTTACCCGTCTTTCTCGACGTGATTTACCTCCCCTACCAGAGACTTATCGAGTTCTTGAAACCATGGGAGAACCCCCCCTACTTTTTCAATGCTACCACCGCATATCTTTATTAGGTTCCCTAGAGGACTACCATGTAAATAAATAAGATTGGATTTAGTCCAATCCTTGTAAATGGCGTGGTTCACTTGTAAATATTAAAGCTTGGAATAAAAGGTTTTGATTTTCAGACTCATTGTCTTATGTGTATTAAACCGCCTAAGTGACATGATTCTAAATTGAGCTTCATATTGATAACCAGGATCGTCAACTTCTTGCTCACAATGCATTATATACAGATATACAGGAGAAGAAGCTTCTCCTCAAACAAATGCAACCTCCCTCATTTAATGGGGCAGGTTCAAAGATTGAAAGGGATGCAGAAGTTTGGATAGAAGCCGTGGTGGACGATTACTTTTCGGCTGCTGGTACAGGAATTAGGAATCAATCCATGCTTGCCAGATTCCGTCTTACCGGGGACGCCAAACTTTGGTGGAAGCAATGGTGCCGAGATAAGGGCGTCACTGAAGATACCCAAACCTGGAGTGACATTAAGCAAGCTGTAAAGAACCGTTATCTTCCCCCATCTCATGAATCTATTAAGATGAATGAGTTCTTCAGCCTCAAGCAGCTTAGCTTAACCTTGGAGGAATACTACTCAAAATTTGTCACACTTGGCAAATATGCTCCACCTATGTCGATCACTCAACAAGTGGCCCAATTTTGCCAAGGGCTGAATGAACCTTTGGATTCTCACCTTGAAGCAATGAGGCCAACTACCTTGCGAGATGCTCTTACCCGAGCCAAACCTCTGGCTAAAGAAGTAAAGAGTGGTCAAGCAAAGAGGAGAGTCTATCCTGAGTCTAACCCAAGGGGGCGCCTTCAGAGGAATTACCAATCGAATTTCCGCCACAACACTATTGGTCAGTACCCCAATAATTTTATCCCCCGCAGTTATGCTAATTCCACTTCAGAATCCTATGGGGACCAAAGGTGCTTTTATTGCAATGAAGTTGGCCACTTCTTCCGGAATGAATGCCCCAAACTTGCAAGACCCTCTCTCAATCCTAGTGTCATTGCTGCTCCACAAGGCGGCCGGGTAGTTCAAGGTCGTGGGATTCCTAATAACCGCCAGGCTGGACGAGGTAGTGGTGGACGTGGTAGAGGTCATGGAGTGACTGCCCGTGTCTGCTCTATGGTTGGTGAACCAACTTTAGAGATGGAAGAAGAAGAGCAAGCCACCATTCATGCAGTTGTAGAACATCAAGGACCTAATCAGCAGTTTTCTGTTATCCAAGCTCCCGGTACTTATCAAGGTAGATCTTTCCAGCTCTTGATTGATTGTGGTAGTACGCATTCATTTCTTTCTCTAAAATGCTTGCGTAAGTTACAGTTAGATCAAAAACCAGCCCAAGCAATGATTGTTGAGATAGCTAGTGGAAAAGAAGAAGTATCCCGACATTGTGTGGGAGATCTTGAATTTGAATTGGGTTGTGAATCAACCCATGGGTATTTCAGAAGCTTACCATTAGGGATTTATGATGGAATCCTTGGTATGGACTGGTTAATTGCAAACAATGCCGACATTCACTGTGCTGAAGGAAGCATCACCTTTAAGAATAGTCAAGGATAGGTAGTATGAGCCCAAGGAAAAACAGGTAAACCCAAATTTCATTTGGTCAAAGCTAATCGCCTTCTTAAGGGAGTGCGCAAGGGCCAATAGATCTTCCTTGTCAAACTCAACAAGGTAGAAGAAAGCAACCGAGATTTAGAACCCTCTTGGCTCCTGGAGTTTTCAGATATCTTTCCAGAGGAATTTACAAAACTACCCCCATCTCGAGAAGTAGATCATGGGATTGAGTTGATCCCTGGGGCTGAATCAGTTTGAAGGAGACCTTACAAAATGTCTCTTCCTGAAGCCATAGAGCTCAAGGAACAACTTAGGTAGCTCATTGAGCAAGGATTCATTTGCCCTAGTAATTCCCCATGGGGAGCGCCTGTTCTTTTCCAGAGAAAGAAGGATGGCATGCTTCATCTTTGTATTGACTACCGAGGCCTAAACAAGGTCACTGTCAAAAACAAATACCCCATTCCTCGCATCGACGAACTTCTTGACAGACTTTATGGATCCAAAGTTTTCTCCAAGATGGATTTAAGGTCTGGCTACTATCAAATTAGGATCAAGGAATCAGATATCTCCAAAACCGCTTTCAATACCCGCTATGGCCACTATGAATTTACAGTCATGTCATTCGGATTAACCAATGCTCCGGCCACCTTCAATCGCCGATGCAGGATATCTTCCGAACCTACTTGGATGAATTTGTCCTTGTCTTCTTTGATGACATCTTGGTCTATTCTCAGTCAAAAGAGGAACATGAGGAGCATGTACGCGAAGTATTGCAAATACTGCGCGAACATAAGCTCTATGCCAAGAAAAGCAAATGTACCTTCTTCACTTCCCAAATTGAATATCTAGGGTTCATTGTCTCCTCAGAGGGCATCTCAGTAGACCCTGCCAAAGTCAAGGATATATTGGAATGGCCACCCCCTAGGACAGTCAAAGAAATCCGTGGGTTTCTAGGCATCACAGGATGGTATAGGATCTTCATCAAGGATTATGCCAAGATAGCCCCACCCTTAACTGATCTCCTCAAGAAGGAATGTAAGATAGTATGGTTACCAATCCACCAAATCAGTTTTAGCCAACTTAAGACTATCCTCACCTCAGCACCAGTTCTGAAGCTCCCTGACTTCACCAAAGAGTTTGAGGTTGTCATCACTGATGCTAGTGGCCTTGCACTTGGTGGTGTCTTAATTCAAGAAGGAAGTCCTGTGGCTTACACTTCTCGTAAGCCGATGAAGTCAATTATGCCACCCATGATTTGGAACTCCTTGCAGTTGTTCATTGTTTCAAGTTATGGAGACACTATCTCCTAGGCCGTAAGTTTCTGCTTGTAACTCACCACCAGAGTTTAAAGTGGATCTTCACCCAGCCCAATCTCACAACATGAGGCAAAGGAGGTGGATTGAGATTCTGCAAGAGTTTGATTTTGATATCAAATTTCATCCTGGAAAGGATAATGTTGTAGCAGATGCCCTCAGTCGCAAATCCTTCCTAAGTGCAATCTCTATGCCAAATAACCCCATCCTAGAGAAGGTAAAGCAGGTTTCACCTCATGACCCTGATTACCAAAAGCTAGTAAGCCTAGTTCACAAGGAGGCACCCACAGAAAAGGAAAATGTATTGATCAAGGGATACACCCTCGATGATGAATGCCTCTACTTCATGCATAGGTTATGTATTCCCAAAGATCTTGCACTGAAGAAGATGATCTTGTATGAAGCTCATGATAGCCCCGTAGAGCAAGACACCCAGGTTATGCAAAATCCTTGAATGCCTTAAGGAGAAGTTACTTTTGGCCTGGAATGAAGAGAGATATCCTTCAATACATCAGACAATGCCTTTCATGTCAAAGGATTAAAGCTGAAAGAATCAAAATGCCCGGGAAACTCCAACCTCTGGACATTCCTCAGATGAAGTGGGAATGTATCACTATGGATTTTGTCACAAGTCTTCCCACAACACAGGGAGGATATGATTCTATTTTAGTAGTTGTGGATATGCTTACCAAAGTGACCCATATTATCCCAGTAAAGAAGACATTTAAATCTTCTGATATTGCCCGCCTTTTCATCAAGGAAATCTTTAGGCTTCATGGATTGCCAAAATGAATAGTCAGTGACCGGGACTCTGACTTCACTTCAAAGTTCTGGACATCATTATTCCAGGCTATTGGAACACAACTTTGTTTCAGTACAGCTTACCATCCAGAAACAAATGGTCAAACTGAGAGAGTTAATCAGGTTATAGAAGACATCCTAAGAGCCTATTGTGGGCGTGAACCAAAGAAGTGGATTCACTATCTCCCTCTAGTGGAATTCTCTTACAATACATCCTATCACCAAAGCATAGGGATGTCACCATTCAAAGCTCTTTATGGTCAGGAATGTTTATCTCCCTTAAATTTCTCTGACCCCACACTAAAGGTTGAAGCCTCTAGGATGATGCTTGAAGAAATGGAAGAACAAACCAAAGCTATTCGTAAGGATATTAAAGCCGCCCAGGATCGACAGAAGCATTATGCTGATACCAAAAGATCTGAAAGAATTTTCCAACAAGGAGACAAAGTTTTTCTTCGAGTGCGGCCAAAGAGAAGTTCTTTATCTCTTGGAAAATTTAGGAAGCTGAGTCCAAGGTATTGTGGGCCTTATGAAGTCATCAAATGTTTGGGAAAACATGCCTACAAACTTCGCCTCCCGACCCACCTCAAAATCCATGATGTATTCCATGTAAGCTTACTAAAGCCATATGTGCCTCATCCTGATCATGTTCTTGATGATGAACAAGTTGTAATGCCAACTCAGGGAGTCCTTGAAATGAGACCTAATAGAATCATCGACTCTAGAGAAAGAGTGCTTTGCAATAGAATCCTTAGGGAACATTTAGTTTAATGGAAAGATTACCCTGAGGAGGATGCCACTTGGGAGGAAGAGTCAACCCTCCAAAAGAATTACCCAGAGTTCGTGCCGAGATACGGACATCTCGAGTCCTTTTAGTAGGGAAGGATGTAACATACCCATTGTAAATAACAATGTACTTGCTTCAGAGTTGAAAAATATAACATACCCATTGTAAATAACAATGTACTTGCTTCAGAGTTGAAAAATATAACTTAGTTTTCATTTTTACGATTAGAAAACTTCTATTTTTGGAAAATGAGCCTTTTTTGCTTAGAAATTTGTGATTTTTGAATCCAAATTTAGAATCTACGCGTAATTTTACGCTTAAAATAGTTTTTTCTGAACTAAAAATGGGTACCCGGAATGGGTTTAATTAAGCTTTTAAGCCTTTAATCTGCAAACTTCCAACCTAAAATAGTAACTATCCAGGCATCTAATCAACAAACAGAACACGCCCCCATGGTCACGGGGCAAGGCCGGACATTTTCGTCCAAAAAAAATTTTGACCCCCTCGGAACGACGACGGGCGGCCGGCGTGGGCGCTGCCCGTGAAACGACCGACAATCCACCCGGGACACCCAAGTGTGTACAGGACCTAGACACATCCTCCAGCACACCCCTACACGTACCCCCTCCTCCCAGAACCCTCTATCCACAGGTTTCGCGCTCTCTCTCTCTTGGGGACACCTCCACCCCCATGTGTCACACTTTCTCTCTCTTCGAGACACCTCCACCCCCAGGTGTCTCGCGCCCACACTCTCTCCCGGAAACCTACACCACCCAGGTGTCGCCTTCCCGCACCCGGACGTCCACCCTCCAGCACCTATAAAAGGACCCTCCCAGCCCCCTTCTCCGAATAAGCCCCCAGCAAGGCCCTAGGCGCAAGCCCTCCCTCAAGCTCTAGGACATGTCCTACACTCTTCTCCCCCCGTGTGAATAGACTTAAAGTGTGCCCCTTGCCTTACTCTCCCTAGGCCTCCCTAACCATGCACTCTTCCCTAGGCCTCCCTAGGCGTACACTCTTCTCAAGAGCTCTCCAAGTTAAGGACACCTCTCAATTCCCCCCCCCCATATGCGGCCACTTAAACTTAGGCTAAGAGGTCTTTCCTACCCATAAGCCCAATAAGCTTTTCCTACCCCAAACATACTCCGTTTTCGAATCCGTTTGAACCAGTAGAATTCTCTCTTTTCTCTCCAAGTTCCCAACCTCTTATATTCACCCCGTTCTCTCTCTATCCTCTTAAAACTCTAGTGCTCCTATGGCGCCGAAACGTCGCCGAAATGAAGAACCACGCGCTGTCCAAGGAGGGATTGAAGCGAATCACGTCCCTGCAATCGACTTCGCCCCTCTTGAAGCGAATAGGCACAAAAACGATAACCAGGTTGGTCATTTAACAAGTTTACATAAAATTCTCTCTTATGAAGCTTAATGCAAAGATTCAAAATAATAGGAAAGGAACCAAGGTTAAACCCCTAGTATAGATGGCCTAAAGTACCTTATGGTTACTCTTAAGTAAAGTTATAAGAAAATAATTTTGCTTTTGAATGATTGTCTTTCCGAAATGATGGTTTTTGTTAATGTGTGAATTCATTGAATAAAGGCTATGTCTCTTTTTATTGGATATACTACTGGTTTATTGGTAACATGTAGGTACAGCTTCTCCCCCCCTTAGCTAACTCCGTGCTTGCCTGTGTAGCCGAGCAGAGGATATAGCGAGGCCGGGAGTCGGCCCAGGGCAATCCCCTCCTGTGCCACTGGGAATTGGATTCCACCACCAGGGTGATGTATATATGCTGCCTAGTTCTGTGGGTCCAGGCTAGTGCGGTGACTTAACCCCCACCTCATGAGGAGACATCCCCTCTAAAGGGCGAGAGGGTTTGGTAGAAGCGGCAGTATACCTGAGGGGGTGACAGGACGGCTTGGCCCTCATCAGCTGGCTAACGACGAGGGGAGACGGTTCGTGAGGTTTACCCAGCTGGTTGAGGCTGGAAGATCGAATTCTAGATCATCGGTGTGGTTGTGGTTGTGGTTGTGATTGGATTGTGGTTATGGTTATGGTGATGGTTTGGACATGGAAGTTTGGATTGGAATATCGGCCCGGTTCCAGGGTCTTTGTAAATATTTTTCACTGTAAGTATGTTTGTTGATTTCAATGTTGTGCTAAGGAAGATTTCTTTTAAGAAATCAAGTGTAATTAATTAACAAAGAAATTTGTTTTTAAGTGTTTCACAGTGTGGTAGGACTTAATTAGAAGACAATTGAACGGGTGAGTGTGTGGAAAGTGGGAGAATGGATGCCCTGACGGTACCATTCTAAGGATGGGTGGACCCGATCAGTTGGGTAGCTTTCTACTAGTCGTAACTTACGATACTTAGGGAATAGTAGAGTCCCGAACAAGACTTGTTTTAGGGGACCGAGCCAGTGGCCGTGCCTCATGAAATACGGGGGGAAAAAGGCGTTGGCTTCCTTGAACCAAGTGTGGGTCTTGTTCCATCTCCACGCACATTCCGTGCTGGGGATTAGAATTTCCTTTAGGATGACTATGCTTTCCCTGCGAGATAGAGTTAGGTCCCTCCATTTGCTCGTAACCTCGTATTTCTATGAGATCGAGGTGTCGTCAATCGGAAAATAACACGAGACTTAACCGCCTATCAAAAGGATTCCCCCGCGCCCTACGGGTAGGGGTCCTTACACGTAGCAATATCTAGGATGAACCAAGATTAGCAATATCTAGTTTTTAATGTAGCAATATCTAGGATGAACCAAGATTAGCTGTAGTTTTCAATGTAGAAATATCTAGGATGACTTCTTCCTCAAGATTATTTCCTTCCTCTTCCTTTGATGGTGTGTTCTCCTTGCCACTCTCTGAGGTAAAGGGTAAGATGTTGGCACTGAATCACCTCTTCTTTTCTCAGGTCTTCTTTTATAGCAATTAACCTTTCTTCTTGCAGGTCAATTCTACCTTTTACCAATCATTGCTTCAATTTACTTTAAGCAATCGTATTTCCTAGCTCTTCTCTCCATCCTTATTCTGGTAACCTCTCTTTTAAGCAATCATATTTCCTAGCTCTTCTCTCCCTCCTTATTTTGGTAACCTCTCTTTTAAATTATAATTTATATCAAAAACTTGAGTATCTAGCACCACCTTTTTCCAAGCCTTGGTGGCTAGGGAGATATGGCAGATGAAGGTAAGGTCCTAGATACTTTGAATCGTTTCTTTTACTTTGGGGAGTCAAAAGAGTTTGGGGTCAGTATGGAACTATCCTTCCTTGACCTTGTGGGAGGATCTAGCCAGTCTGACAAAAAGGGGGTGTGTGGAAGGACAATATCCCTATTTACCTTGACACTAATATTCATGTAGGATTGTATGATTGGGGCAAACAAGTAGTTTCCCAAATTGATAGGATAATCTATTTCTCATTTAGGACCAATCAAAGTAGTTTTCAACTACTTACAAATAATCTAAAAGAAATAACCATTATTTTGTTAACACAAAATCATAAAAATACTATTTTCTTAATGTCTAGCTTATCAAGCCTAGAATTTACCTCTGAATTAAGAGACTATCATTGAGAAGCATCCTTTTTCAAGGGATTTAGCCATAAAGATGGCTATTCTTTTAGAGAGAGAGATTTACTTAAAGAAAGCATTACAAATAAGCATAAAGATTAACTTTCTCTTAATTAAGCATTAAGACTTTTAGGAAAGCTTGATTTGAATTAAAACAATTATTTAGAAAGCTTCTCAAGCTTGAGAGGGGTTGAGAAGAAGAAAGTCATTGAGATAAATTGGAAAAAACCATAAAATTTGATTTTCCCTCAAGTTTGGCTTGATTGTCTATTAGCAATGAAGCCCTTGACTAATCAATTGGTCCACCAAGAGGAGAATAGCAACTCCAAGAGTTGTTTTAGAGAGAGAGAGCTCCAAGCTCCCAAGAGAGAGGGAAATTTAAGGGATAATAGAAAATATGATTGTTTTAATATAATACTGATATAGTATAGCTCTAATATTTTTTTACAAAAGAATGAGGGTCTATTTATAGGTGAGAGAGACCACTAACTAAGTCCAACTGGGTTCTAGAATTTTTCAGGTTTAGTTTGACTCAATTTGGACAAGATTTGGACTAGTTTGGCTCCCTTTTTTATTTGGTTGATCCTGGAGAGAGGAGAGATAAAAATATCACATTTTTTTGTATTAAAAAAAACCCTTCCACACATGTGAAAAACGCGCCTACCTCAAGAGTCCCCCTCTCCTTACCAAGGTTTCAAAAATGCATCATTATTCCAAAATATCTCATTTTTTAGTAATATGTCATAATTTTTAACTAATAAACCTTGTACTCAGTCAACTCTTCATCTTATGTGAGCCATTAGGAAAAAATTGGACTCAAAAAGGGGCCTTGTAACAGATCCTTGGGATGGTGATGTGGACAAAGCAAGCCAATAAACCCACATATAATATTGGATAGTAGGTGCATCATTTTTGAGTTCTTTATTCCATTAACTGACACGTGGGGTGTTTTTTAATTCAAAACAATGCCTCTTAAGTATAGTTTTTTATTCCCACTATGGTGCCTTATTTTATTGAAAAAAGTCACCACTCTCTTTCTTTATTACACTTTTGAATGGAACCAAGCCAACTTTGCTTACCAAACTTGAACCAAACTTCGTCCCTGCAACCCATCATCTTGCATTGTCTCCCTCATTGTCTTCCCGACTCCACAACCACAACCACAACCACTCCAAATCCGAATTATTTTGAGCGGGAAGTTTTTGATTTTCTCTTCTTCTCATTCACATTCCTTCCATTTTGGAAGCTCATAGCCTCCCGCGTCTTTCTCATGCCACAATCTTTCTCTCCATCTCATGAGTGCCTGCCTACCTCCAAGTTCGTGGCACATTCAATGGAACATTCATTCATCATACATCAAGGTTTGAGGAGAGACTGAGGGGGCCAGTTTTGAAAAAGGATGGAAAAGTTTTGAAAAATGATGGAAAAGAATTTGTTCTTCATGTGCCATACCTGCTTGTGCATGAATAACAATCCCATTTCTTACCTTTTTCAAGTGAGGGTTGTGCTTACAAGTATTGTGTACATTTTGGTGCATCCAGGATACCAACAAGTTTGTTTGATGGACAAGGAGGTATTATTTAGTGATGTTGTCTTTTGGTTTTAATGAAGCAATCTTCTTCACGGGAGATAAGTGTAATATCTTTGGTTTCTTTTGGTTAAAGTGTGAGTTCATGATGCTTTTTAGTATTGTTAAAGCACAGAACAATGCAATGAAAACTGTGAAACAAAGAAGAAAAAGGCGGACATCCACTTCCAAGTAGAAGCCGATTATGCTTCTTACTGTAAGAGAAATTGATCTAGGCGAGCATGCAAAACCCACATTATTGAGCTTCGAAATGAAGGAAAGAAAAATATGGACCTATGGTTGGATGGTAGTATTTACCCACCAGATCCAACCTCCTCTCAATCTCCATCATTCTTTGGGTTGACAAGTTTCTTCAAGTTTTTGTGTGAGGGTGAAAATGGATTGCTTGGATATTGCAAAAGATTGTTTGGCCAATGTCAAAGTATCATTCAATGTAACTTTGAAAGACATTTGAGTGATAGAGATGCCAGAATAAAAATGCTTGAAGGTACGAATTTTTACTTGGCATCGATCACAACAGCTTTGCAAGCTTCATATGAGGATAAAGCAAAAGCAAGAGATTGATCATTTGCAGCAGACTATTCGTAAGATGCAAGCCACTATTAAAGAGAAGAATGAAATTTTGGCAGTTCGAGAAATCAATAATTTCACTTTGGAGAGTGAGAATGCACACCTTAGAAAACAACTTGAAAAGTTCAACAAAAGATTACAATATTTGAAAGACACTCCATTGGGTGCTCGATTACGGAAGAGACAGTTTAAACCATTGGAAGAACTCAATGTTGGAGGTGGCCAATGGAAGCGTTGTGTAAAAGCTTGCAGGTATTGTGGGATCTATAATTTCTTTGAGCACTCACTTTTCATTTTCATCTTTAGTTCCGTTTTTGGAGATGGGGGATTGGGTGTGGGTGTGGTAGATGAATGATGGACTGAAATAGCTATCGTTGTTGCTTCAGGATGGTCACAGATGTTGTGGGTTCAAAAGAGCAAGGTTCTGATATATTTGGCAAAGTTCTGACAAAAGACATTGTGGAGTCAGCAATATATCATCCTAAGTTTGCAAGACTTTGATCAAACATAGCAAAGCAATCCTGCAGAAGGTGAGTGAAGCATTCACTCTTGCAGATGCACAAGGTATATGTGACATGGCTGGCATAAGCACAAAGTCTTACAGGATGTTGTTTAATAAAGTTAAAGAAGGTTTCAATTCTAAGCTTGGGAAAAAAAAAGTAATTCCCATTCCAAAACCATTTCACGTGAACAAAGCTCGAAATATTCTCAACTTGGGAATGGTCGAACTTGTTGGAGAGCCTTGTCACGTGTCTAGTACATTGACAGTGACTAAAAAGAGCGGGGAAACAGAAAATCATAGAGCTTACAGAGTTCAACAATTTCATTATGGATGTTCGGAAATTACAAATGGCTATGGTAAAATTTTATGACATCAGTGTTCATGAGTGCAATGGAAGGCTAAAATTTGTTTTAAAACTTGATGAGAGTGAGGTGATCAAAGGACAAAAGAAGCTGGAAAGGGTTAGCTTGACTTTAATGAATAGATCTTTGGATACAAGTATGAGTAATGTCGATGAGAGGCACTTTAGTGTACAATCCAAAAATGAGATTTGGTGGCTGGCTGCATTTGAGGTGAGGTGCTATCCATTTTTAAAAAAAGTATATTATGTTGCTATCTGTAGACAATTTAACTGGCCTCTTGTTTACAGGTTCCAACAGAGACCCATGAAATTCTAAAGTGGTACTTTAACCAGACTGAGCTTCCTTCCACTATCTAATGGCAAAAAGCTTTATGTAGAAGGATATGGTGAATATGAGGTTGAATGGCACCTAGCTCTGCAGATCTTAAAACCTTGCAATGCATGTTTGATATTTCCCAAGGAGCAATGGCTAAGTATCCTTGCTTGTATTGCATGGCCAAACGAGGTGTCTCCAAAGGAGGAAAAGAGAGAGAATGGAAATACCTAAATGCAAATAGTAATAGGCATCAAGCCCCAAATCATGATGCTCCAGGAGTGGATCCTAATTGGGATCCAATTCTTGCTATCCCTTTGATCAGAGTTCATATTTGTGTTTTGCATGCACTGGTTAGAATAATTGAAAAACTAGTCTACATGTACATCGAATTTGCATGGATTATGAAACCAACATTAGAGAGTGAAAGAACTATTAAAAAAATAGAGCAAGTGCTTTCAGATGTAGGTTTACATTGTGGTCAAGTGAAGATTGAGAAGGACTTGAAAAGATCAAGGAAGACAGGAAATGTTCCTAGAGCAAACCATGTTTTGGAGGTGCAAAAGCCAAAATGTTCTTATCTAATCATACCCAGAGAGGTCACCTAGGTATAGATTTTGAGGTGTGGAGAAAGCTTCATGCAGCTATACCTGATCGAGGCTCTTCAGGACAAGCAAGGGTGGCAAAGGCCAAAGCGTGGTTGGCACTTGATCGCCTAGCACCTTTGTTGTAAAAATCCAGGTTTGAAGATGGGGATGTTGAGAAATTTGAGCAGTTGTGAGAGTGACAGAGTTCCACACTAGCTATGAAAAGGCATGGGGTGCAACAAACTTGACACAATACGTGGTTATTACTTGAATACCTACAGCTTTGAGTTTTTATTGTTGTTCAAAATATATTGTATGATACTAAATGTCTTGTTGTTGTTGAGCATTTGTAGCACATTTTGCATGCACATGGACCCTTTTTTACGGAAGAGTGTGGAAGCCTTGGGATTTGGTCTACCCAAGGCATGGAAAGATCTCATTGGCAAGCATGTTGTGCCTATCAATCAACATGGAGGAGGAGTGAAGAAAAGTAATCCCATGAAGCAACTATGTCAGTGGTGGTATAGGCAGATTCAAGTGAGGGCTCGTGTGAAAATTAAACAGTCTAAATCTGCTGTGTCATGTGCAATAAGAGAGATGCAGGCTGAACGGAGACGATCAATATATGTCTCCTCCTCACAGGGGAGGTAGAATCATGCTGAATGGCTAAGACAACGACAAAGACAGGGCAGAGTGTGGAAGAAAATTGATCATTGAAATACATATTATAAAACAATGATGTGGTAACTTTAAAAGATTTTAAAAGAACAAGAGCTTTCATCTATGTCCCATACAAATGTTTTCAATATATATACATTTCATAGTTTTTAATGGTAAGCAAGAAGAGTATCGAGAAATTTGAAGAAACTTCTTAACAACTGGAACAATCTAAATCTATTGTTGTGGAGTAGAGACATCCCCTATGAAGTTTCTACAACATCTTCTTCTTCCTCTATCAATGGCACAATAGGGACCATTGACCTTGCTGTTCTAAGAAGATGCTTCTTCCCGCAATCACTCAATAGATTAGGATCTGTGATTCCACATGCCAAGCTGTAAGCAGCATATGTTGAATAATATTTACATCTCAATGAATATACTCCTAGTCCCTCCCCAAAAAATCAAACAACTACTTGTCGCTCCAGAAGTATTGGCTTGTTTGCATTCAGTCTTAGGTGATAGCCACCTAGATACCTGGATAGAGTCTTTATCACCATCAGAGGAAAACTTGCATTATCCTTGGAGAAGCTAGCATGAAATATTACAATTTGAGGAAATTTTAGGCAATGTATATATGTTCCTAGTGTCGAATCGTGGCAATCCCACCATACGCTTGCCTGAAGCACGTTTGAGAAATGTGTCTTCATATATTTCCAACTGAAAAAATAAAGGAACATTAGCCCAAAAACAACATCACCAAACAATCCAGGACAAAGTTAATAAAGCCAAATCCGCAACAAAAGTACGAAAACACAACAAAAGAAAATAACCTCTTAGTTTAACCTCTGCTTCTTCTCCGGCGACACCTTGAGATTAAAATGAATGTAGTTTTCCCATCAATCATCACTGTATCTTCATTTGTGAGCTCATCAAACTCTTGCTTTGCCTCTTCAAAGTATTCGAGATGGCTAGAAAGTGTATCCTCCAGAGAAAATTTGCATTTGAACATCAACAAAATCGAAGGGTGCAAATCATGACGTCCACATTTGTAGAGGAAGTCATACAACAGAGTTGCAAGTGTTTCTTTAATCTCTTCGTCATCAAACTTGACTTGAACTTGCACCATGGCTAAATTCAAGGGTGTAGATAAGACATGGAAATTATTAGTTCAAGCAATGAATCAAGAGATAGTCGGTCTTAAACAACAAATCTCTGTGTGGTGAATGGATTCAATTTAACGTGAGAGGAGATGCCAGAGGAAGCCAGGTATTCCTCCTCGCATTGTAGTGAATCTATTTTCCCTAACGCAAATAAAATTGTAGCTTCATCAAGGACCTCTTCTCGCATTATGGCGAATCGATTCACCATAATGCGAGGAGGCATATTGTGCTTTCTATGGGACCTTCGCTCGCGTTATGGTGAATCGATTCATCGTCGCTACATGAGGACTTTTGCATCCTTTGGCGCCGCCTCTCACGTTATGGTGAATTACAAATAAAGATACTTCTCATGTACCCATACTAAGAGAGGAGGTGCCAAACAAATTAAAACACTACAAGACAATGCTGCCATACACGCGTTTCATACACGCGATAAATTACGAACGCGTGTATGGTCGCGCCTGTATTTGAATAGAATCGGGCGCGTGTATTTTAGCATTTAAGTTCGCGTGTATATTTGCATTTATCAACGCGTGTATAAACGCATTTATATACACGCAGTAATACACGCATCTATACACGGTAATATTCACGGATTAATACACGCTATTATACATGGATTAATACATGCCACTATACACGGATTAATACACGCATGGCAGAGAAAAACTGAAGAAAAACTAAATTCCTTTACAAAATTAAAAACTATTTTCTTTAAACCATCTCATAGTACATTACAGTATACATCATTACACAATCCCACTACATGCATTTACAACAATGAAATATATTCAAAAATAAATCATGCATATGAGATGATAGAAATGTCATCAATTTAGAACGTACAGTGACGGATTGGTTAGGGTTCGATCTCATCTTCAATAAGATCCATCCTTGCCAAACGATCAACATCAATATCCATTTGATCAATTTGTAAGGCTACGATTAAATTTATTCCACTATCGATATTCTGTACTCCATTGATAATGGTATCGATGTCCTGATCATCCTCATCAACATCACCATCATCCTCAATGGTAGGGTCATTCTCATGATCATGAGAAATGGCATGCTCATTGTCATTATCATGATCATCTCTTATTTCTTGATCATCGATCATAACATCTTCAATGGCATGTTCGACATCATCTTCATTGCGGCTTGTTACATCCTCCATATGCTCCATATCAGTGAATGTATTATACATCACTTTGGAATGTGGTGCAATAGGGATGACGTACCACCATTTGATGTCATGCACCATTGGTAGATAGATAACCTACTCAAAATACACATAGTACAGTAATTAATTAGCATATCAAAAGTCAAGGGGTACGCGAGCTCAGATATATATGTACATGAAACACATTAGTAAAAAAATGCATACCTGCTCACATTGTTGTGGCAATACGAGCCTATCTTTCTTTGTTTGCCAGAACTTTGTAGAGTCAATAGTTACATATCCACTTGCATGGCGTTTTATCGTTGCATCAGGCCCTTTTTCCACCACGTTCATTTGCCATTTGACATCCAAAACATACACAAAGAAGCGACGAAAGTCAAGCCTAAATATGTCTTGGATTATGCCACAATAATCATCCATTTTTCCATTAGCTCCCTCAAAGCTACTAATGACACCACAATCTTGTGTATTTCTCTTTTCATCAATTCTTTGTGTTCGAAAATGCTTGCCTTCACACCATATAGCATTGAACATAGTGCACTGGACCAAAATAGAAGCAATATTTGTGTAAGCAATGTGAATAAATATTAAAAGCAAATCACTTACAACTAATGCAAAACATTAGTTCTATGTACCTTTGACATGCATCCTCGTGCATACTCCCATTCTTCCGCCGTGATATGCAGCCCCTCGTCGCTCTCTGCTCTCTCCATTTCCTCATGCAACCAATCAACATGGATATCATTCGGAAGTGTTGCTAGATGCTTAGGGTAAGCCTTCTGAGAGCCATGTTGCCTCCGAAAGAGAGCTCTTTCTGTTGCCTTTTTGTCTTTGCATCCTCATATCTTGTAACCCATCTGCTCATCACATCACTATTAAGGATACAAGTGAAATTGAGATCATCAATCAATGTTCTGTCAATTACTTTACTCTGTCCTTTTCCTTGAGGCATAATAGAGGTCATCCTCATATCTTGTAACCCATCTGCTCATCACATCACTATTAAGGATACAAGTGAAATTGAGATCATCAATCAATGTTCTGTCAATTACTTTACTCTGTCCTTTTCCTTGAGGCATAATAGAGGTCATCCTCAAGTCCTCTTCATTGCTCCATAGTCGTGGCAAAGAGCTGTCCACCTGACCAAGAAATTCTGAAATATATACAAGAGACTCTTGTATCAACCAACCCTCGGCCATGCTTCCTTCAGGCCTTGCACTTTGCCTCACAAAGTCTTTTAAGGTCTTCATGAAGCGCTCTAGGAAGAACATCCAGCGTGCATGCACAGTACCACATAAAGCAATTTCGTCCACTAAATGCACAATGAGATGTAGTTGACTTGTGAGAATGGTTCGCGGAAAAGTCTCCTCTACCAAACAAACCACCTCCACTGCCATAACACGCGCATCATCCAACGTGGCTGGATCAATTGCTTTGGAACTAACATATCTGAAAAATAAATAAATAGTACGTTATACCTCATGCACGTTCATTTTGCAAGGTATAATGAAGGGTGATCTGAGCATGGGTTTTACATACCTCACAAGCTCGCCCATCTTATAAATGCATTTTTTCAAACTCTTATTTGCACAATGGTCGATGCTAGTAGGTAGTATGAACTGCGCACATAAGAGCACATGTATGTATGGTTTATGGCATTACAAAATTTAATTTCAACGTACGTACAAGACTTGGAAAACACTTACTTGAAGCTTCTTGTGCCAATCGTGGGACTTCAACCCATATAGTTGCTCAACGCCTCTTTTCTTAGTGGTTGTAAAGGCTCCCTTCAATGATCTCATGCATCGTGGGAGTACGCAAAGTGGTGATGGCCTGCTTTACCTGCTTCTCCTCTTTCTTTGATATAATCCATGGTGCAGGCGGAAGACGAACGTGCCCACCCACCTCTCGTGGCCAAGCTTGACGCATACGTCCTGCGACCCGCAAGTCCTCACGTACGCTAACATTATCTCGTTTACCAATAATATGTTCCCAAATACCAGATCCCACATTCTTGAAGATGTGCATGGGATCAAGAAGATGGTTGATCTTAAGATGGGTCCAATATGGCAGCCGAAAAAAAATGGAGTACCTACACAAGGGATTGCTCTATGTGACCTTTAATCTAATTAGAGACTACACAAAACAAGATTGAAAAAACATCACTATACATGTTCATGCCATCTGGAGGAAGAATAGTTGTAGACTCCCAAATATGCTTCCAATCTTTTGCACGAAGTGTTTGTGGAGGAATGTTACTCTTACTAGCAACATATTTAGGATGATCTGAGGGGAGAAATCGATGATGATTATCGAATATAGTCTTACACAAACCGTCAGCATACTCATGTACTAACGAAGGGCCACAAACAGGACATACATGTTTACCCGTCGATGTTTTCAAACCTGTTAAAATATAAATAAAAGTTAGAATAATAAAGTCAATATGTATAATTAATATATATAGCCAATAGTAATAGAGTAGGGAGGTAATTAGAATTCTTACCAGAACAATCGCTGTATCCTGGAAAGTCATGCATTGTCCACATCAACACTGCTTTTAAGTCGAAGTGTAGAGAGGAGGGAGGCCTACTAATGTCCACCACCGCAACACCTCTCCATAGTTCCTCCAACTCATCAATCAATGGTTCAAGATAAACATCCATATGCTTGACTTTATGTTTCCGTGGAATTAGAAGGGATAACATAAGATGTCCCTTCTTGATCGCCCATTGATGGTGGAAGGTTGTAATTCACCAACACAACTGGCCACACGCTGTATGCGGTGCTTTTGAAACCAAATGGATTCACTCCATCCATACCCAGGCCAAGTCTCAAGTTTCTGGGCTCTGTTTTAAAGCTGGGCCACTCATCTTCAATATGCTTTCAATATGCTTCCAAGCAGGAGTGTCTGCGGGAATTCTCCACATGCCATCATCCGATCGATGTGAGGAATGCCATGACATGAGCTCTGCTATGGATTTGCACTTGAACATGTGTTTGATGCGAGGAGTTATAGGAAAGTGTCGCAAGACTTTACGAGGTACATCAAAACTCTTCATATCTGTTTTGTACCTTGCTTCACCACAAGTGGGACAATGTAGAGACTCCTTATGCGTCCCACGAAAGAGAATGCAATCATTGACGCATACATGTATTTTATCATAATCCAGTCCTCCAAGAGATGTCACATAGCGCCTCGCTATGTCTCTTGAGGTGGGTAGTCTATTTTCCTTTGGAAGCATGTTTGATAATAGCCTGCATCCAATATCATCAATTATAATTAGTCTTAAATCCTAAATCTTAAACCACTAATTCAAATTTGTAAGTTAGAATGCTTACTTCAATAATGCGTCAAGACTTGCATTGCTCCATCCATAAACTGTTTGTATATTAAGTAGTTCAAGTGAAGCACGTAAAACAGAGAATGTGCACCCTTCAAACACCGGTGTCGATGAAGCCTTATAAAGATGCTCTTGTTCCATATCATCGTCGTCCATACCTTTGGGATCATCCTTAAAAAGATTCCGCACCATTTCATCAAGCACCTCCTCTTCCACAACTTCGTGGGGTGCAGGGCTATTGTCATCCCTTTCCCACTCATCTCTGACAATAGATCCCGAAGCTCCAGCATCATCTCGTCGACGCTTTACGTGCTCTCGTCGCGCGTAGGGTACCATGTTAGGGTGTGGTACTGCATCCTGCTTCAATTAGAGTTTATATATTACAACTCTATTAATTTAATTTGGATACCATGAGTCATTTGAATACCATCAATTTACATCTACTCACCTCTAAACCTGTTTGATTCCATTCTCCATACATGGAGATGTGATTCAAGGTAATTCGACGTGCTCGTACAATGCATCCTTGACATCGATTACACATACATTTGATCCGTTGTCCCAACCACACATCGCGATTACGATGACGCATTGTCTCATCTTCCCCAGAACTGCTTGAAGAGGTTGATGACATCCTATGTACAAACCAGAAAACACAAAATCATAATATGTTTTTAATGAAAGTATAAAAATCGCGTGTATTGACGCGGCCGTGTATTAACGCGGCTACTTCCTAAAAATTGTGTGTATTAACGCGGGTAATTCCTGCAAAACGCATGTATAAACGCAGCTAAAATATCATACACGCGAATATACACGCGTTTATAAACGCGACGGTATGTTTAAACTAAAAACAGCCCGCCTTTACCAAATATAGATTTTGAACTAACATATCAACACTGCTTTCGTTTTCGCCTCTTCCAACAGTAAACGAAACCTAAGTGCAAGGAGGGAGCAGAGAAGGAGCACACACGGGAGAAGGAGGGAGCAGAGAAGGAGCAGAGAAGACTCACTTTTTCAGAGGTGAGTCAGTTTGTCCTGTGCCTTGTCTCTTTCCTCAGATTTGTTTATGCTATTTGCTCTTTGCTTTTTGGGTTTGTCTCCGTCCTTTTGCTTCTGTGCACACGATTGGGTGAATGATTCTGACAGGGGCGACAATGGTCCTTTTATAAGGACACTTTGTCTTTGTCGGAGGTCGGTCCTTTTGAAAAAAAAATTTCGCAGGTCGCGTGTAGAAACGCATGTAAAAGCGCGTGTAATCTGTCTGCAGAGTCTGTTCACGCGGATATACACGCGTTTCTGGACGGGTGTATACACGCGTTTTTTGACGGGTGTATACACGTGTTTCTGCACGGGTGTATACACGAGACTGCGTTTCAGAATTCATGATTTGCAGGCAACACAACTGACTTGAATGATGATATTTGTGTGAGTCAAGAGACAGCCCATGATGTACATGAAGATGTTTCAGGTTCTTTATGGATATTCCAGGTTCTTCATCCGATCCATTTGCGTACAGCAATTGGCTGATGGAGATACTGAATCATTTTGGGCACCATCCTGGTCCGGTTGAGCTTACAAAGTATATGTATGCCCATCCCCCTCCTTCCCTGCCTGGTGTCTATACCCCTACCGCGAGTATCCAGGGCACTCCAATGCCCTCTATTCCTCCGAGTCCGACGAGATGGCATGCAGCTTCTCCTCTTCCACGTCCACCGAGGAGACATACCTCGTCCCAGACACACTCACGTACACCCTCACAGCCACCATCACGTGCTCCCTCAGAGCCACTGTCACGTCAGGGCTCACAGCCACCATCACGTAGACAATCCCCCGGTCGTGACTCCACCCGCAGCAGTAGGAAGAGTGGGAGTGGAGGATGCGGCGGGTGCTTTGGTGGGGGAGGTGGGGGAGGTGGGGGAGGTAGTAGGGCACGCGGTGAGAGAGGAGATAGAGGGAGAAGAGTTAGAGGAGACAGTTCGGAAGAGGAGGAGATGAGAGAGATGGAGAGAGTGGTTTGCTATGATGTGACGGATAGGGGCGAGATAGTGATGGATGCGAGGGGGAGGGAGGTAATGGAGTACATGCGTGGGGTAGTATCAAACTCATATAGAAATTGTTTTATTAAATTTAAAGATCAAAATAGCCGATTAGTTGGGGAGGTGATAGAGGCTGTACATAGTCGGTACCCCAATCCCCCACATGCTACATTCTCGGATGTATGGGGAAGGACGCGAATAAGGAGATCTTAAGTAATAAAAGATCTCACCTTAAAAAACTCGCGTACGATGATCGGCTAAATGTAGCTGCGGGTGGCTATCCTGCCGAGAAACCTGCCACTGCGCACAAACGCGAGTGGAAGGAGGCAAAGAAACGAGCAGAGGGTGGCGTGAAGAGCAAGCAGCATGTGGAGGCACGACGGATCCAGATGGAGACCATTGGATCTTCGCATTTCGGATCTGGCGGCGTCGAGTCATGGGAGGCAGAGTTCATAAGTATCTTGCCACTTTATTTGATTGTTTACTTAATTCATTGATTCTATGATTGTTTTAATCTTACAAATTGTGTTGATTATGATACAGCGACGACGGGTTACGGGGAGGAAGCCCACAACCCACGATACTGCGTATGCTCATCGACATAGCAGACGTGACACGTGGGCCATCTTCAGAGCCGAGGGACGTATTACGGACGCGCAGTTTGAGATGGCCATGAGACCATACGGTCGACAGGTACTTGAAAATTCTAAACGAATGATTTTGGTTTATTGAATTACATATATATATACTTATATACTATATATTACTTGAACAGGCACAAGCTGCTGATGATCCACCGGCCGCCACTACAGAGGGTGGATGTGAGCACTACTCATCGGACATTCAGATCGATGTGAGCTCATCTGATCATGGAGGGAGCACCAAGTCATCATCTGGGTCTGAGTAGTACTCAGACTTATAGTATCACATTCCATATTGAGGATGTGATTGTATATATTTTTTTGTAAACTGAAGCCATGGGCTACTTCGAGATATGGACTCCTTGTATACATGTATGAAATTTTGATAGTAATATTGAATTGATTGATCGATAGTATTACATTCATGTCTGTCTTGAATCGTGTATTGACAATGTATGCATTCATGTCGTTCTTGTCTTAATCTCCCTCGTGCATATGTTCTTCGTGGATGGTCTAATGGGATGGTCTAATGCACAAAAAAAAAAATCCAGAGAGTGTTATTGGGTGCTGGAATGCTGAAACAATATTCAGGCACCAAATAGCACTCTCTGGATTTTTTTTTTGCTCTCTGTTCGCGTGTATAAACGCGTCAGAACTGCTAAAACTCGCGTTGTCGTGAAGTGTGCGGTACAGCCAGGAAAGTACGAAACTTCTAGCTGTGAGAGTGAATGTCAAATCCAACAAGGAATTTCACGCACAAAATTTCCCAAGGAGTATTGAACATCATTATTTCCAATGACAAATACATGTGTCAACTTGCCTCAATACATCCTTGAATTCATCCAGATGATTGCACAGAATTGCATGAAATCCTTTGAACCATTCACATGTGTGCATAACAAAGCTTTCCAATTTTTCCAATATACATGTGGCCAGTTACATCCATTACATCCAGTGTCCTCAAAACCATTATTTCGAGATGTACTTTATCACCTGAAAACCTGCCTTAATATCCTAACATCTCACAAGCAAAATATAGCATTTGGCATAGCTTTAACATACTCATAATTTCCAAAATCCATTTGAGTAGAAAGTAAGATCATTTACCCTCAACTTCAATGTATCTTTCATAAATTTCCGAGCTCCAAACTCTTTAGCCTTTTTCCCAAGGTCTCTCTATTCATTTCCAATTTCTTTTTGATGTATGGGATATTCGATTCTCTCCATTCATATAGAGTGAGAGTATTTTTTTTTTAAACAAAATAAAATAAACAAAACACTTAACTGGCGATTTACAAGCGTGGATCTCTTTATTTGCTTCACCAACCACAAGCTACACACCGATTATGCGAAGGAGAAATATCTGGAGCAGCATCGCTGAGTATTGATCTTCAAAAATGGATTTTTTCCAGAAGTATATCACCACATAGTATTTAATTTACTCTATAATTCTAACACCTACAAGGCGCATACAGATTATGTATATTTGAAATAAAAAAGTCTGGTCGTTTTGACGCTGTTCATTCACTCTGCAGAAAATTTCCTCCTACTCTCGTTCGCCGCCGTCTCTCTCCGGCTCTTTTCTCTTTTTCCCCGCGGTGAACTCGGCGCGCCCCCATACCACCTTTTTCCAGCTATACATGCCATTTAAAAAAGGCTGCGCATTTCGCTGGTAGATTTTCTAGAAAAATCCAAAATATACTTTGTTTTTAACCTTAGCACTAAGGTTACAAGGCATAACCTTAGCATTAAGGTTAAAGTTCCCAATGCAAAGCATTTCATTTAATTCTATTCCCCGGCATTCAACAATTTCTTCGGCACTGCAATGTCTATTACTCTTGATGTCTCCGTAGTGTATAAATCATCATATTGGCCATGTGATTTATAGACTCCCCAATTGTTCATTCAAGTTTTTTCCCATATCTTCATAAATACATTCCTTTGTGCATTGAGATACCCTCATGCTTGCATTCCATAAGATTCACTGATTTGACCGAATCGATACCATTTAGCAGAACCATCACCCTCCACACTCATATACAAAAACTCCTAGATTTGACTCAGCCTCAGCTTGTCTTACTGAACCTTATATACAATATGAACATATGTACATGTCATCATATAATGACTCGTCATGGCACATAACCTCATGCATCTGGATGTGTATTTGACGGCCTCACATGCACGGTTTCACATCATAGACGTGCCATGGCACGACATCCACCCCCTCTAAACCTGCACATCCTCTGCTGGTATGTGCCAAATCATCATCAAGGTCCACATATAACTGGATGTCGTCTTCATCTTCTGCAGTTCCAGGAAGATCATCCTCTTCCTCTTCAATAATATCCATACTTCCACTGTCAAGCTTCTCATCTTGAATTTCTTGTGAATCAAAAGGATCACCATCATGCCTTCTTTTAAATATCTTGATTCTTTTGCCAGCCACAAGATTCTTTACTTCTGTTCCATCAAGCTCACACAGAGTATACGTGGCATTTCCATGCACATGCTTGACAATGTAAGGGCCAAACCATCTTTTTGCAAATTTTCTTTGAACAGTGAATTGGTTGTCAAGGCTACTATCATACATTAGAACCCAATCACCTTCTTCAATAGGTTTTGGCCGGAGTCTGTGTCTACTATCAAATCTTTCTTTATTTTTCAGCCTTGCATCTTTCAAGCGAGCTTTAGCAAGCTCTACATCTTCAGGCCTCCTCTCCAACTGTCTTATTCGCAATGCAAGGAGGTCATCTCTGCTCAATCCTTCCACCCAGGGCAATACATTCCAAGTTAGAATTACTTCTTCAACTGGCATCACTGGCTTCTGACCATACATTAATTCTGCAGGCATGTATCATGTCACTGAGCTATGAGTTGTACGGTCAGCCCACAAGGCATATGGTAGCAGCTTTGGCCACTCTCTCATCCTTTCTCTGCATGCCTTAGCCAAAGCTTTAATGATTGGAGGATGTCCTCGCTCACTTTTCCCATTGCCCTCAGGATTGTAAGCACATGTTAGAGACAGTTTGATACCAATTCTAGAGAAGAATTCCCTTGCTTCTTCAACATCTAGCTCACCCCTATCAGCTGTTATTTTTCCAACACAACCATATCGGCAGATCACATCTTCCAAGAGAAATTTGCATACTGTTTCCGTACTCTTTGTTCTAAGAGCACGCCCTTCTACCTGATTTGTCAAATCTTCTCTTGCAAGTGCTATATACCGCATCTGCCAAATTCCCAAAGGCATTGTAACTAGATCCACTACCCATTTGTAGTGCATGGCAGATGGGTATGTTGGTTGTAAGCCATCATGATGCCGCACATTTGAGTACATTTGGCATACTATGCATGTTTCCACATATTGGGAAATATCCTTGTACATTCCTCTCCACCAATACTTTTCCTTTATTTTGGTAAAAGTGGCCCACACACTTCTATGCCCAGCCCAGAGACTCTCATGGAATTCTTTCACAAGCTTTCCTTGAGTCTCTTTATCACATATGACTCTCTGTGGCATAGCATTCCTCTGTTTAGGATGCTTCCAGAGATACCCATCCTTTAGAAAGTAATCATATGCTTTTCTGCGGATCCTCTTAAATTCTGAGTCAGACCAATACTCTTGCCTTGTCAGAGTACTCAAATATTGACCAATAAGCAACCAATCTCCTTCATATATTTCCTCAATAAAAGACTCAAGTGCATTTGATAGGCAAATATGATCCCCTTTTGCATATGCTGTAGTATAGAATTTTGTACCCACATCATCAATGTCACTAATCATCTCTTTTTCATCTTCATACCTGGCTCTTGATAGCATATCTGCAACTGGATTATCTTTTCCCGCAATATGCTCAAACTCAGGATTTAGTGACTTGATATAAGCAATCCACCTAAGCATAGCAATATCTGGAGTGGTACAACTTGCTATCATCCCAAGAAGTGGCAAGCAATCAGTCTCCACAAGTACAGATGCTCCAATAAGATATTCTTTCTCACATTTTAGAGCAGTGACTATCCCCCATAATTCTCTCTTGATCTGTGGATACTTTCGTTGCCGAAAGCTTAATACCTTTGCTCCAAATCTAATTACATACCTATGATCATCCTCATCATCTTGCCCTACTGCCCATCCTATCCCAGTAGGACTAGTATCAACTGTAACAATCACAGGCCTGCCACACTCATAATCTGCCTTTCTCAATGTGGGTGATGATTGGAGCAAATATTTCAGCTTCCGCATAGCTTTAATATGTACTGCACTCCACAGAAATTTTTGATTTTTCCTCAAAAGTTGGTAAAGAGGATCTGCTACATGTGCATAATGTGGGATCCAAATAACATAAAAGACACATGCTCCAAGAAATCTCCTCAGCTCTGTAACATTAATGCATGTCTCTTTCATTCTTTGTATTGCATCTATTTTGGCTGGACAAGGACGGCGTCCACTAGTACTACAAAGATGTCCCACTATTAGCACTTCACCAACTCCAAACACTGATTTCTGCCCAGATAAAGTAAGATTCACCTCTTCAAGCCTGGATAGAATCATGTCACAATCCTTTATATGATTTGCCACAAACTTGCGGCACCCTTTTGAATCCAAATCCTCATCTTTGTCTTTCTCATCACAGCCCTTTATTGGCACATCATCCAGAAATGGCATAGTTTTTTGTGGTATGAAGTCTCGTAAGACTTTATTCATTCCATTCATCATATGTGCCACTGAATTAGTGGCTCCCTGTGGTAAGGTACACATCCTTACTAATCCCAAAGGAGTTTTCATTGTGGTCAAGTCCCTGCTTTGCATATCCAGTTGGAACTGATCATATCCCGAATACAGATCACCCATAGAGTATATAGCTTTCCCTGCAAATGCTTCTGCAAACTCATCCACAATTGGACCTGCTCCCACATTCCTGATTGTGACTTTGTTTACAGGTTGCATGTCTTGAATAAAGCGCAATGTCCCATTTTTCTTTGGTACAGTAAACCATCTGTTGGAATATGGGGCACATGAAGGCTCCAAGATTCCCATCCTAATCTTTTCCTTTAGTAATTCCATCAACTTTGGCAAGAGAGCCTTTGGTACTGGAATTGGCCGCAGGTTCCAGGGTACATGTGGAACAGTAAAGATCACCATTGGTGCTGTTACACTTGGATCAACACAACCTATCTCATGTGGCTGAAAGGCAAAAGTTTTCCCATGTTTTACAAGCATCTTCTCAAAGCATTCCCTTTCAACTAGCAACAGAAAATCCCTCTCACCAATCTTCAGCTCTTTCAGAGTTTCTTGAGTAAATTTATGCCCAATTTTCTTCGGATCTCTAAGATTTGGCTGCATAGAAGCTTCATCTATCTTCTCCTTGCTTCCTGGTGGCAAGGGCAAGGCAACTGGTTTCACCTTCTTTGCAACCGTTTTGTACTTTGTATCCACATGAGCATCCATCTCACAATTCATGTTTTTACATTCCACCCCCTCAAATTCCTGGATTATATCATACATCTCCACAGATGACACCTTTATCATTTCATTTCCACCCTGTAAGCATGCTCTTCCCATATCAAAAAGCACATCCATAGTATCTATAAATGACACTTCATCAAGCACCCCTGAAATAAACTCATTCTTCTCCAAAAGACCACACTGCTCAAAACTTTTTTGTTCATTTTGTATATGTTTTTGCATGTCACGCTTTAAATCCTTGCTTTTTACAAAAACCAGTGACCCATAGCTGGAGAATCCCTGAAAATTTGCTGAAAAACTATTTACATTGATTGAGTCCTGCGAGAACTCATTTCCTCTTGTACCATTGGAATCCCGCTTTACAATGGCACCTGGCCAAAATCCCTCATCTCCCTGTAATTCATGAACTCTCTGTTTATCTTTGGGAGTGACTGTGCCCGAAGAGATTCACGATTCCTTTCATGATTAATGCAAACTGTCAAAAACTGAACAGCTTTTTTGCCATCTTTACTCCTTATTCTTGCATAAGCTGAACCATCATCCAAAACCTTTGTTTCCATCCTTACAGCTGTAATGTAGGGTTGCCCAAGAATGAGGGGATACGATGACATCTCCTGAACAAAGAAATTGTGATCATCCTTCACATCCCCTATAGTTACCCTTACATTTGGACATGCTGCATAAAGCTCTCCAGATGAATTATTAGCTGCTTTAATCATCCACCCATGATCCACATCCATTGGCCACTTACATTTGTTGTAGAGATTTTTAGCCATAAGATTTATTTCAGACCCATGATCAATTAGAGCGACATATGGCTCTTCCAAATCACCTATCTTGACAAGGGTTTCAGTGGTTGCTCTTGCCCAATGGCTCCTGGAGTAATGACTCTTTGTAAGAACTTCTTTTTCATCATCCTCTTCCACAAAGCGCACTTGTCGTGCCCCATCAGCAAAGTGATTACATTCCACCACATTTTCTCTCTCTTCCTTTTTCTGTACCTGTACTCCATGAGTCTTGGAAGTGCTTGCCTCCCCTTGTGATGGAATAGATTCAATTATGGACTGCCTTTTTCTTCGTATAATATCAATTATCTTATCATGAAATTCTTTCTTTGCAATCCCCAAGACTTCCCCCAGTGTGAATTCCACCCTGCTGTTTAGAATCCTTTCTTCAAGTACCTTTTTGAGATCTGTTGCAACTTCAATATCAGATTGAAGCTTGTAGAGTGGACTTTTCCCTTTACCCTTCTCCTTCATTTTTGCTGGCACTTCTTTCATTGAAACATCATGTGGAGGTCTGCTATGCTGTGGAGGCATATGTGATGGCCCAGGATCCTTCTTTTCACTTCCACGTGTAACTCTTTTTGATGGCCCTCCTTCCTCATTTTCCCTTTTTCGCTTCTCCTCTACCTGTGCCTCATTATTTTGGCATTTGGCAATATAGGCATGAATGGATAAAGAATCCACAGGCTCCCCCCAGCCAGTCTCAAGACGTATACAATCACCTGCCTCATGCAAAGCTTGCTTTGACACTTTCTTTGACGCAATTAATTCCATTGTTGATGGCCAAAAATTCTCATTCTCATAATCCTCATCATTCTCAAATCCTTGCTTCAATTGACCAACCTTTAATCCATAGGTTGCTGCCTCAACCATAGAAATGGCATGACTAGCAGCCATATCCTCTACCAGCTTTTTCATCCCTCCTTTCCCAAAGTTTGTACTCAATGGAAGACCAGTCTCTGTAAGATGGATTTTCCCATCTTTGAAAAACACAAGTTGATTTTTAAGAGCTTCTTTATAGCTAGTACAGTCCTTCTTTGCATGCTCTGGGTCATCACACCATATGCATCTATATGTAAACCCTTCTTTGGTTTGAGGCCTTTGCATAGAAGCCTGCCCCAATGGTAGACCTTTTTCTTCAATCCTGGACATCTTCAATTTTAAATCACGCATACCCTTGATAAGCTCATCCATCGGCCCATCTATCTTAGGAATTGTAGCAGCTGGCTTGGATAAATTCTCAGGGGTAACAGCAGCTATGGGGGTTGCAGAGCCCATCACCATTTTATCCCTCCTCCGCTGCCGCTTTGCTAACATAGTGACTGCATCCTCAACATCATTCCAATCACTCTTTAATCCCTGCTCTGTATTCTTATCCTCAAGGAGGATTTCCAATTTCTCCTGGACATCTTTCCCAGCTGCTTGCAAGAAGAGCTCTGTCTTTTCTCTGTCCAAAGTTGCACGCTCTATTCTTGACAACTGGGCATAACGCTTCTGAAACTCCCTTAGCAATTCTGTGGCAGAAATTCCCATTTTAGGTTTTGTGACCCATTCCAAGAAAGTTCGTTTGGTCACTCGCTCAGAATCCTCCATGAAGTATTCATCCTTTAAAGCAAGCTTGAACTCTTCCCAATTTCTGCCACCCTGTGCTGTCTGCAATCCCTTTATGCGCTCTCTTATTTCAGGAACGCATACCAGCTCGAAACTTCGAACCATATCCTCCTCAGTCACCCTGTTTAGCTCCATCTCCTTTATATAATTACGCAGGTACTTTGTAATGTCCTTCCCATCAAATTGATCTACCTTTTTCACAATTGATTGTAATGCCTTGGTTGTGGAAATCTGTCCCCTCTCAGCAGCTTGTTGCTGTTGCATGTACA
The DNA here is from genome assembly GCF_041138505.1 of Cibotium barometz. Taxonomy (NCBI): domain Eukaryota; kingdom Viridiplantae; phylum Streptophyta; class Polypodiopsida; order Cyatheales; family Cibotiaceae; genus Cibotium; species Cibotium barometz. Next base: position 35,929,056 of record NC_141071.1, read on the forward strand.
TGGTAAACATTTGAAACATCTGCATAACTCCGGGGTCAAAATGAACCCCCTGACCGTCAGAATTCTCAGCCATAGCTTCCCTGTATATTTCACCACACTCTCACCCCAGCAGTTTCACGTCGGGTTCACCAAAAGATGTCGTGAAGTGTGCGGTACAGCCAGGAAAGTACGAAACTTCTAGCTGTGAGAGTGAATGTCAAATCCAACAAGGAATTTCACGCACAAAATTTCCCAAGGAGTATTGAACATCATTATTTCCAATGACAAATACATGTGTCAACTTGCCTCAATACATCCTTGAATTCATCCAGATGATTGCACAGAATTGCATGAAATCCTTTGAACCATTCACATGTGTGCATAACAAAGCTTTCCAATTTTTCCAATATACATGTGGCCAGTTACATCCATTACATCCAGTGTCCTCAAAACCATTATTTTGAGATGTACTTTATCACCTGAAAACCTGCCTTAATATCCTAACATCTCACAAGCAAAATATAGCATTTGGCATAGCTTTAACATACTCATAATTTCCAAAATCCATTTGAGTAGAAAGTAAGATCATTTACCCTCAACTTCAATGTATCTTTCATAAATTTCCGAGCTCCAAACTCTTTAGCCTTTTTCCCAAGGTCTCTCTATTCATTTCCAATTTCTTTTTGATGTATGGGATATTCGATTCTCTCCATTCATATAGAGTGAGAGTATTTTTTTTTTAAAAAGAAAATATAATAAACAAAACACTTAACTGGCGATTTACAAGCGTGGATCTCTTTATTTGCTTCACCAACCACAAGCTACACGCCGATTATGCGAAGGAGAAATATCTGGAGTAGCATCGCTGAGTATTGATCTTCAAAAATGGATTTTTTCCAGAAGTATATCACCACATAGTATTTAATTTACTCTATAATTCTAACACCTACAAGGCGCATACAGATTATGTATATTTGAAATAAAAAAGTCTGGTCGTTTTGACGCTGTTCATTCACTCTGCAGAAAATTTCCTCCTACTCTCGTTCGCCGCCGTCTCTCTCCGGCTCTTTTCTCTTTTTCCCCGCGGTGAACTCGGCGCCCCCCCATACCACCTTTTTCCAGCTATACATGCCATTTAAAAAAGGCTGCGCATTTCGCTGGTAGATTTTCTAGAAAAATCCAAAATATACTTTGTTTTTAACCTTAGCACTAAGGTTACAAGGCATAACCTTAGCATTAAGGTTAAAGTTCCCAATGCAAAGCATTTCATTTAATTCTATTCCCCGACATTCAACAATTTCTTCGGCACTGCAATGTCTATTACTCTTGATGTCTCCGTAGTGTATAAATCATCATATTGGCCATGTGATTTATAGACTCCCCAATTGTTCATTCAAGTTTTTTCCCATATCTTCATAAATACATTCCTTTGTGCATTGAGATACCCTCATGCTTGCATTCCATAAGATTCACTGATTTGACCCAATCGATACCATTTAGCAGAACCATCACCCTCCACACTCATATACAAAAACTCCTAGATTTGACTCAGCCTCAGCTTGTCTTACTGAACCTTATATACAATATGAACATATGTACATGTCATCATATAATGACTCGTCATGGCACATAACCTCATGCATCTGGATGTGTATTTGACGGCCTCACATGCACGGTTTCACATCATAGACGTGCCATGGCATGACAGCGTGTATTTACGCGGATACTCTATAAAATACGCGTGTATTAATGCGTCAAAACTGACAATTACGCGTGTATAAGCGCATCTAAATTAAAGAAACGCGTGTATAGACGCAGGTATCAACGCGTCTAAGACATCTGAACTGAATAGAACGCGGCTATACACCCGTGTATAAGCGCGTCTAAATTAAAAAAAGGCGTGTATAGCCGCATGTCTCAACGCGTCTGTGAAAAGAACGCGGCTACACACCCGTGTATAAGCGCGTCTGAGAGGTCCTATACACGGGCTTTTACACGCATGTCTGTGGCCGCGATGATACATGCGCTGATACACGGGCCCGCTACTTTTTTTCACAAGTCATTTTTAGCGGCTAGGAGCGCGGGTATGAGCCCGATCCCTTGTAGTGAAATAGTCTTCCTCTCATTGTGGTGAGTCAATTCATCATAATGCGAGGAGTCATAGGTTTTCAATTCACCATAACATTTCTATCATGAAAAAACAAAGCAAGGAGTTCTGCAAGAATGAAACCAAGAGAACGAAATAACAAAAGGAGAAGGAGGCACAAAAGAGATAAAAAATCCCAGGAAAACGAATCGACGTTGGTCGGAGGAGATGGAGATGAAGGAGGTTGTCGTTATCTTTGATGGAGATGAAGGAGGTTGGAGGTTTGTCTTTGTTGTTTGATACAGGACGATAAAGGAGGATGATTGATGAAGGAGGTTGGAGGAGATAGTCGTTGATGGAGATGAAGGCCATTGGTGGGGAGATAAATGAGAATACGACCGGATGGGTATCCAAGAGAGGCAATTAAAAACCATTTTTAATGCTATGTGACACGTCAGCGTTGCCTTTTCACCCGCCATTCATGAATGCCACGTGGTAGCCCGCCATGTACCTAACACGTGTACACGCTATAAAGACTAATCAAAGCAAGAGAGGCAATTAAAAACCGTTTTTAATGCTATGCGACACGTTAGCGCTACCTTTTCACCCACCAATCCATGAATGCCACGTGGCAGCCCGCCATGTACCTAGCACGTATACACACAATAAAGACTAATCAAAGCCGTTAATCATGCCATCTTTTCGTCCTCTTATCGATTTTGCCTTGTCCGTTCTCTTGTTTGCCTCCTTCCAGCTTCTAACTACCCCCACACTACTGAACCGATATTCCACCTCCTATACGACAGTCTCCATCCATTCCCACGCATAAAATGTGAGTTCTTGTATATTACTTGATTATTTTGTGAGTTTTTTTATATATTCCTTGATTGTTTTGTTTATTCTTTGATTGTTTGCCCTCTTCCATTGAATCTTGCTTTATGGTGATTCGATTCACCTTAAAGCAGATGACGGGCCATTAGAATCTCAATACGGCTCCATGTGTTATGGTGAATCGAATCACCAAAATGCAAGATGAAATGGTGAGAGATTCACGATAATCCTCCTCCCGTTGTAGTAAATCGATTCACTATAACACGAGGAGGATTGTTTTTGCTTCTGGTGTCTCACGTTATGGTGAATCCATTCACTATAACACAAGATCAAAGGGCAAAGGATTCACGATAATCCACCTCGCATTGGTGTCAATTAATTCACCATAATGCGAGGAGGATTATTGTGCTTTCAGTGGCCCTTCATCTCGCGTTATGGTGAATGGATTCAACATAACACGAGAAAGTGCATATTGCTTTCTTGGCCACCCTCTCTCGCATTATGGTGAATTGTTAATGCATACGTGATTGAGGTAGTGACTTTTGGAGCCGAGACGCTCTATGTATATATCAAAAACCTTTAAATGATGTTTTGCATAAGATTCCAAATTATTTTCGTGGTTATGAATATTGGTTAATAAAATTATCAAAGTGAATCTTGTTTTCAAGAATTATGATGGAATATTTATTTGTTTAAAGAATAAATCTCAAAAATTAAAGTCATTAATCTGATGACAAGGTTAAGTTGACAAAAATATCGTTTTGTCTGAATCATGAGGCGCGCGGCCGGTGCTAGGCAGCCAGATCCTCTTATCGATGATGAAGAGTTAGATCCGGACATTCATAAAGCCCTGCACCGATCCCAACCTAGTCCCTTCAAGGGTGAAGGGGAACAGTTAGGAGAAGTAGTGGAAAAATGGATCGAGGTAATGGAAGAGTATTTTGATGTAACGGGTTATAACGAGAAGAGCAAGATGGCTCTCGCCAGATTGCAAATTGTGGAAACGGCCAGGGTCGCATGGAGGAACCATTGCGAGACAAACTGTCTCGACCAAAATACCCAGACCTGGTCAGATCTTAAAGCTTACCACCACAGGAAGAGGTTCTGTCGTCTAGGCTTGCTGGAAACCAAAATGAATGAATTCTTAGAACTGAAGCAGGATAGCCGGATGATTGAAGAATACCATCAGGAATTCGCCATTCTCCTCAAATATTCTCCACTTTTGGATGAAGAGCAGTTGATGGCCAAATTCATTCGAGGGATGAACAAGCCATTGGACACTTTAGTGAAAAATGCCAAAACAGTCTCAATGGTAGAAGCTGTCAGAATGGCAAAGGACATTGCCAAAGCAATTGTTGTTAGGTCCCGCCAAAGCTTGCACCCTCAAACTTTAAAAGTTTCCAAACCCCGGGAAGTGCTTCAAACTTTCCACCCCCAAAGAGGCAGCAAGGCCCTAATCAGAATCAAGATGCTGGGAGATTCAGAAGTGAAGGAAGACCCTTCCCTCAAAACACTTTCTCAAGAGCCCCACCTCTTTTTCAAGGATTCAGAGGGACGAGCTTAGAAGTGAGAATAGGTGTTTTGGATGTCAGGGTTCTGGTCACCAGCTTAAAGACTGCCTGACTCCTGCCATGTCAAGAGGACAGGCAAGTCAAGGACCCAGAGTGCAGAGACCAGCCCCTTCATATTAGTCAAATCACCGTCTCGCCAAAATCACGACAATCCCAGGAGGACTCCAGCTCAACCATCTGCCTCTGTTCAGAGTAGTCTAAGAACTCCCTCCCATAACTGGGGTAACCAAAGAGAGAGAGTTCCGTCGCCCCAATCTACAGCAGCCAGAGCAGTTACGATAACAGAAGTAGTGGAAGAGGAAAGAGGTCAGATTTATGCCGCAATTGAAAACCAAGGGCCAAATTGTCAATTCTCTGTCATTCATACTCCAGCTAAGTATAAGGGTAAGTTATTCAAGCTTTTGATTGATTCAAGCAGTGCTATTTCCCCAGGATGCTTGCGTAAAAGCTAGTCTTAGAACAAAAATTAGGGAAACCTATGCAAGTTGAATTGGCCAGTGGGAAGATTCTTTTCACTCACCATGGGACAAATCTTATTTAGTTTAATATAGATGGGAATGTAACTGATTGCCAGTTTCGAGTCTTACCTTTGGGAATTTTTGACGGAATCCTTGGAATGGATTGGCTCCACAAAAATCAAGCTGACATTCACTATCACAATGGAACCATTTCCTTCCGTGACCTTCACGGGAACAAAGTTCAAGGAACTAGAATTTATGGATCCTCATATCTACAATTAGTAAAAGCTTCTAGGTTACTGAAAGGACATAGAAAGAAGCAACTCATTTATATTGTCAAAATGAATCCGGTAGACACAAAGTTAAAGGTTAAAGAACCAGAATGGTTGAGTGAGTATGATGATGTATTCCCAGCAGAGCTTACTTAGATGCCTCTGATTCGGGATGTAGATCATGAGATAGAATTAACCCCTGGAGCTCAGCCAGTAGCCCAACGCACATTTAAAATGCCCGTCCCTGAAGCCATCAAACTCAAGGAACAGCTTAGGCGACTGTTAGAACAAGGGTTTGTAAGACCCACTGTTTCACCTTGGGGAGCGCTAGTTCTCTTTCAGAAAAAGAAGGATGGAACGTTAAGACTCTGTGTGGATTACAGAGGTCTTAATCAGCTGACAGTTAAGAAAAAGTATCCTATCCCCGAAATTGATGAGCTTCTGGACACACTAAATGAAGCCCAGATCTTCACAAAGATAGATCCAAAATCAAGGATACCAGATCAGGATTAATGATCAAGATATCTCGAAGACAGCGATCAATACTCGCTATGGGCACTATGAATTTACTATCATGCCGTTTGGATTGACAGATGTCCCCGAGCTACATTCAATCGCCTAATGCAAGACATTCTCAGAGAATACTTGGATGATTTTGTTCTTGTTTTCTTTGATTCTGATTTACTCAAGGAATACAGCTGACCATGAAGCTCACGTCCGTAAAGTTTGAGATTCTAAGGAAGCACCAACTCTTTGGAAAAAGGAGCAAATGCACTTTCTCTGTCGACCATGTTGAATACTTGGGCTTTCTGGTATATCCAAAGACGGAATTTCTCCAGATTTTGCAAAAGTTCAAGTAGTCATAGATTGGCCTGAACCAAAGACAGTGAAAGAAGTCAGAGGATTCTTGGGATTAACTGGTTGGTATAGAATTTTTATACCTAAGTATGCTCTCATAGCTTCCCCCTTGACTAATCTTCTCAAGAAGAATACCCTGTTTCAATGGTCTGCCAAGTGTCAGAGCACTTTTGATAAGCTGAAGGCCGCCTTGGTAACCAATCCCATTCTAAAGTTGCCAAATTTCTCTCTACCCTTTGAGGTAGTAACTGATGCGAGTGGTTTTGTTTTGGGAGGTGCGCTCATGCAGGAAGGTCATGCAGTGGCCTATGAATCCCGAAAACTCAGAATGCATGAGAGAAATTATGTTGTCCATGACCTGGAGCTACTTTCAATAGTCTATGCCCTGAAGTTGTGGAGACATTACCTACTAGGTCAAAGATTCACTTTGATGACAGATCATCAGAGCTTAAAGTGGATCTTCACTCAGAAGGATCTTAACATGTGCCAAAGAAGGTGGATGCAGACCTTGCAAGAATTTGATTTTGAAATCAAGTACCGCCCAAGCAAAGAAAATGTAGTAGCAGATGCCCTCAGCAAAAAAGCCTCCTTACTTGCAATCACAATGGTGTCAAATCCATTGATTAATGAAGCAAGAGAGAAGATCATGCAGGATAGATTCTTTGGCCCTATTGCTACCCTACTTATGCAGGAAAGCAAAACTCCTCAAGAGGAGTTGAACCGAGTTTAAGGGTACAGCCTGGATGAAGGAATTATGTATTATAATAGCAAGCTACGCATTCCCAATGATGAGAGAACTAAGGGTCAAATTCTAAATAAAGCCCATGATAGCCTTATAGCAAGACATCCAGGATTCATCAAGACCTACATGTTTGTAAAGAAAAGCTTCTTTTGGCGTGGACTAAAAAAGGATGTACTTAATCATGTACGTCAATGCCTGATATGTCAGAAAGTCAAAGCAAAGAGAGTAAAAATGCCTAGGAAGTTACATCCATTAGACATCCCCCACATGAAATGGGAATGTATCACTATGGATTTTATTACTGGACTACCTTCACTGCAATCAGGTTAGAACTCCATCTTCATGGTAGTTCACAGACTAACCAAAGTTGCCCATCTGATTCCAGTAAAAGAAGCCTACATTGCAGTGAATGTGGCTAGAGTGTTCCTCAAGGAAATCTTCAGATTGCATGGCCTACCCAGGAGAATAGTAAGTGATCAAGATCCCAAGTTCACGTCAAGATTCTGGATTGCATTCTTCGAAGTAGTAGGAACTTTCTTGGATCTCAGCACAGCTTACCACCCTGAGACTGATGGTCAAATTGAAAGAGTGAACCAAGTAATCGAAGATATACTTCGGTCATGCTGTGGTGGCAGGGAACCCAAGAAGTGGCTATGCTATCTGCACCTAGTCGAATTTGCCTACAATGCTTCTTATCACCGAAGTATCGGGATGAGCCCTTTTCAAAGCTCTGTATGGAAAAGACTACCTAACACCATTAACTTGGTCTGACCCATTAATTAGGGTCGAGATGTCCAGATAGATGCTTGACAACATGGAGCAGCATATACAATCAATCCGTAAGGATATAAAAGCTGCCCAGCATAGAGAGAAGAAATATGTAGATAAGAAGAGGTCAGACAGAAAATTCAAAGAAGCAGATATGGTCTTCATTCGAGTACGCCTCAAAAGAAGCTCTCCATCTCTTGGGAAGTAGAAGAAGTTATCCCCCAGATACTGTGGACCATATCTTATTACAAAGAAAGTAGGTGTCTTAGCCTTTGAACTTCTTGTCCCTCCTCATCTCAAAGTACATAATGTATTTCATGTCAGCCTACTTCAGAAGTATGTACCGAGCCGAATCATATGCTTAATGATGAACTCTTAACTTCTTCAACCCAAGGGCGAATGGAACTCCAACCTGAAGAAATCCTTGATGTTCGAGAGAAGATTCTCAGGAACAAAATTCTGAGAGAATTATTAGTCAAATGGAAGTTCTCTCCTTTTGAAGACGCCATCTGGCAGAAAGAAGCCAAACTGATGTAGGATTACCCCCAGTTTGCAAGATGAGGACATCTCACGTTTTTCAAGTGGGAGATAATGTAAGATTCCTCCCCAGCCCCTCGGGATGTCCAATTTCTTCCTCTGTAATCAATTCCCTTTTGAGAATAATAAAAGATCTTGTTTCTACGTGTTTTGGTCTAGAGAGAGAAAATATTCTAGAGAGAGATAATTTAGTTTTTAGATATATTTGGATGGAAAAATATCCCTTCTTATTAAAATAAGTTCCCTCGAAACAGAAGTTTAGAAAGAAATTCCTAAGGTGCATTAGAAATAAATTATAATGTGCACAAAAGACCTTAGCCTAAGGGTCGAGATTTTTTGAAAATTTTGGATTAAGGTTCCTATGGACCAATAAGATTAATCGAAATGTAGGGAGGAGATAAATTGAAGAATAAAAGAAGAACCCCCCAAAAATGAGTAAATGCTCACATAAGATGAAGAGTGGACTAATAACCGAAGAAAAAAGTAAAAAAATTAAATTTTGACACCTCAGAGTGGGGATCTCCCCTCATGAAGTAGGCACCTTTTTTCTCATCATTACCCCCAATTTTAGATCAATAAAATGAGATATTTCATCTCTCCTCTCTCCTATTTCCAAAGTAGATCCAAAAAGTAAGCTAAACTGACCCAAAAATGGTCAAAAATTAACCAAACAGTGTTTATGCACTATTACTCTGCTCCTGTCCTGAGGCATCTACATTGAATTTCTTAATAATTCAATTGTTTTTGGCCTAATCCTCTCTAAAGTGAATTAGTGGCCACTCTTGCTTCAAACAAGAGTAGAACCCTCAATCCCCCTTAATCCTAGAAAGATTAACTAAGAGATTAAGTAAACTCTTCTTATTGTTTACTCTCTTGAATTTAAAAAAACATTGTGTAGATTAGAGTTCTATAGATCTAATTTGGGTTAATTGAAGTCAAATAAAGAATGATAAAAATGAGAAATTGTCAGCCATACAAAGAAATTTTGTGGAAAAGAAAGTTTATTTTTATGTTATTCTAAAAGAGTAATTCCCACCATTTTTGCATCTAAAAAAAATATTCTAATTACTCCATGTACATATTCACCTATGAATATGCATGGATATCACTGATATTATTTATTAAATTTAATTTTTATGCATAGAAAGACGCATAAAGATATTTTTTTATTATATAAGTGTTATTCTAATTAAATTTTATTTTTATGCATAGAAAGATGCATAAAGAAATTTTTTTTATTATAAAAATGTTATTCTCATTAAATTTGATTTTTATGCATAGAAAGATGCATAAAGGATTTTTTTCTAATTATAAAAGTGTTATTCTCATTAAATTTGATTTTTATGCATAGAAAGATGCATAAAGGTAATTTTTTAATTATAAAAGTGTTATTTTCATTAAATTTATTTTTTGTGCATAGAAAGGTGCATAAAGGATTTCTTTTTATTATAAAAGTGTCATTCTCGTTAAATTTGATTTTTATGCATAAAAGATGCATAAAGGAACTTTTTTTAATATAAAAGTGTTATTCTCATTAAATTTGATTTTTATGCATAAAAAGATGCATAAAGAAATTGTTTTTAATTATAAAAGTGTTATTCTCATTAAATTTGATTTTTATGCATAGAAAGATGCATAAAGGAGTTTTTTAATTATAAAAGTGTTATTCTCATTAAATTTGATTTTTATGCATAGAAAGATGTATATTGGAAATTTTTTTATTATAAAAGTGTTATTCTTAAAGAAATTCTTTTTATTTTAAAAGTTTTATTCCTATTAAAACTGATTTTATGCATAAAAGGATTTTTATATATATAAAAGAATTATTCCCATTGAAGTTGATTTTTATGCATAAATAGTTGCATAAAGAATTTTTATATCAAAATTAGAATTCTTTTAAATTCTATGTTTAAATTCTATGAGTATTTGATAAATGAATAATTAAATACTCTAAGAGATAAATTTCTATCATTTTATATTCACACGGATTGTAAAAAGAAAAATCAAGAAATCTATCAAGATCGAAATATTTAGATAAATGATAAATTTATTCCTCATTGGAATTCGTAACTAATTGAGAAATCAGTTAAGTGTATATTCAAAGAAAGAAATTCGATAAAATAGTAACTAAATTATCAAACCTTTTCGAGAAAAGATAGTTTAAGAAAAATCTTATCCGACTCGAACCTTGAATCAGTTTATGACCAAGACCAAACTCTTTTGTCAGTTTCGAGGAAAGAAAATGTGACTAGTTTAGAAAAATTACACTCAAAACCCCCGCCAAATCTAACACTAAGTTTGAGACTCTTCGAATTGATCTGTGGATCAAGGTTACAGAATTCGAGAATTCTGGTATGAAATTCAAAATTCCATTCAAGAAGATTTGGGGATACTGTTTCAAGAAATACTCCTTCTATTCAAAAGAAAGTCAAACTGAAAACTTGCATAGAAACCCTATTTTCTTAAAGGACTGTCTTACGCCATAATGTTGGAGGAAGCAACAGCTGGCAGGGAGTGTTCAAAGGACGGCTCACATGGCAAAGCCTGCCCAGGTCTTGACAAGCCTCGGTATGGTTGAAAAATGGTGTGCTTCCGATACGATGGGCGAGGGTCGACGAAGCGGTCCTTGAGTGAAGTGCCAAGACACCTAAGGAGGATCCCGGAGGATTCTAACACCAGGCGATGCACGAGCTCGCGGTGCCTAGGACACCCATGCGTATGTCATTAAAGATATGTATGATGAACGAAATGATTATTGTAATCTGTTACTGGATCTCATTGCTCTCTAGAGGGTCTCAACGGAGAGTCCAGAGAGTGATATTGCTTTTTGAGAAACAAGGGACTGGATGGAAATTTTGAGTTATGATATCTGTAACGAATAACTGTTTGTCAATGGATTATTTTATATGTTAAAGTTTTAAAGAGGAGTAAGTGCGTATCTGTATTATTCGAAAGCAAAAGTTAAGAAAGGCATTCAATTATGGGTGGATGAGTAATTGTCTGGTTCTACCGATTCCAGTGGTTGGGTGGTGGCTAACCCATGGGCCGGATGGGGTTAGGCTGGAATCAATGGAGTTTTAATAATTAAATGAAATAATAGGAATACGCTTAGAATTTGAGTAGTTAAATAAAACCCTAAAGAATTTTTCAAATGAGTAGATCAACGGCTGTGCCTAATTTTGGTTAGGAAAAAAGCGTTGATTTTCTCATATGATTAGATCAACGGCTGCGTCTGATTTTGATTAGCAAAAAGCGTTGATTTCTTCAAATTAAGTTAGTGATAGTTTTCCTTCTATCTGGTTCAATCAGGTGAAGGATAGTTTAATCTCTTGAACCCATTAGAAAATTCATTAAGAAAATCAAAAAGGTGGAATCGTCCCCATTTTTCGAACAAGGGAAATTTTTCCGGTTTCGGTTTCGGAATGACCACCAGATTAGTCTTGTGTCCGGGCCGTTTCGAGGGCGAAGCCTCGAGTGGGAAACCCTTCCCCATGCAAGAGGAAGCTACTTCCGCTCTCCTAGCAACCGGGAATCCGGTGCGCGGAGGGGGCAGAGGGGTCTCAAAACTTTTGCTTCATATGCAAAGGTTATTTGTCTTGGAAGAGTCTCTTCTTCAGTTTGACTAACTTGGGCTTTTGCTATAGGGGAATCCTCTTTTGGAAAATCTATCTCTTTCTTCTCCTTCTAAAAATCTTTGCTAAAACCAAAGGGTGAGTGGGAGCTCTTCACAAACTCTTCTTCTTCATCCTCTTTTTTTGCATCTAAAGGGGAGGGGTCACACGTAATTCCACCAAAAGTGGTGAAAATTTGTAAGCACCTTGAGAGAGGGAGGTTTACTTCCCTTAGTTCTTCTATTTACCTAGGTAAAACTATCCATATCGCTTGGACCTAATAGTTTCCCTTTATATTGTGTTTCTTGAGCGTCTTACGAAGGGTATGCATTAGGGAAATTGTGGACCTTATGGTTTTGAAGCATGCATTAGGGAGGTTTTTATTTGATGTCTTGAGTAAAAATAACATCTCCCAAATCTATCAATATATTATTTGACAGGTTTTTGGCCAGATCTATCTGTACTACTAAAGCTTGCATTTTCCAAACACGGGTTAACTTCTGCCACCGCCCGTGTCTCCTCCTTGCTCATTAGCATGTCCTTGTGGTTGCGGTTGCTCCAAGTCTACTCCTCACAAAAATTAAAGAATAAAAAATGCAAATAAAAAATGCAATATAGTTTTGAAAATAGTTCGTTTTTAAGACCTTCAATTTATTAAAAAAATGGAAATATTTAGAGTTTATTGTCCTTTCATCTTTCAATTTTTTTGCTTTTTTATCCCACTAAAATGAAGTGAAATCCTCATTAGAGATATTGTACAAAATAGTCATTGTCGATCAAAGTATCACCATAATTTAGTCAAATAAGTAGCTACTTTGCCTTTATTGGTCTTGCCTTATGGAAGAGTGTGGAGATTGGTTGAGCTAAAGTTTCTTTTGTCAAAGCTATGAGGTATGGATGGGGTAGATCGATAGATCAAATCATCCTTTAGTACTCCTCCTTTAATAACATCAATGTTTTTAATATTATGAATCGTCAAGACCTTGCTTTTAGTGATCATGTTAAATGTATCATGACGCACATTCAATGATGGTAGAACTCCTAGCTGTAGTAGTAGTTTAAGCGATAAAGATAGTTTTACCTCGGTAAATAGATAATTATCAGTTTAAAGCTGTAGTAGTAGTGGGGGGGAAGGGAAAACTTCAAAGGGGAGGGCATAAGCCTAGTGGCCATATCGCCCACACAAACGCACATGCTTAAGACTTGAGCATAAGGTCGGGGGCAAGTTCGATTTTTGGTGGGCACCCTTGCCCTTCAAAACTGATAGGTATGGTGAAATATAGCAAGTTTTTTTAAATTTTAGTGCAACTTTTGATGCGGGCACTTTAGTGTAACTTTTGATGTGGGCACTTAAAAATTTTAGTGTAACTTTTGATGCGGGCACTTTAAAATTTTGCAAGTATTATGGTACAAAACAGATGTGACGTGCTTGTCAAAAAGCAACTATGGTACCACTTCTCTACTTCTTAATTTCTATATTCTCGCCATTGTCAGAAGTTTTTGGCGAGCCCAAAATTGAGTGGATGAGGCCGATGTATTTCGCCTTGATCCACTCGGCTCCGCTCAATGTTGTGCACTCGTTGGAATAGTAGTAAGAAGTGTATGATATAGTTGACGATATAGTAAAGATAATCAAGAGTGTGTATGCAAGTGATGTGTGTGTGTTGCATATAAGCATGATTGTACATATAGCATGTGCTTGTGGTGCATCAGTGTATGGCTCCGGGGATGATGACTCAAGCTCATGCTCTGACTCGCTTATGTGATGAACTTTGTGCTATAACTCCATGGTGTGGCCTCTTCTTGGTTCGGTTTGATGTTATTGCCTGGCACAAAAGCCTTGAAGATGCTAGTGTATTTTGAATGTATTTTGCACCAGCTAAAATTCAAAAAAGCTGATTGAATTTACTCTCATCTTTACAAAACCGATCAAACTTTTAAGTTTTCGTAACTTAAAAACCAGTTAATAATGTGATTTTGAATAGGGAGAAACCGATTGTACTCCGACTTGTCTTTTTTCTCACTTGCTGGGAAAAGAGTTTTTCTCTAAGATTGGTAGGTGCCTAAGAATTCCGTGAACCTGGTCAATGACCTGTCATTAATGAGGGAGGTACAAAAAGAAAAGGGACTTCTGGCCCCAGAGCGTGGGCCAAGCTTTTTGTAAAGAAAATTGGAATATGCTTACCATTTATTTAATCAAAAAATCCCGCTGAAATTCTATAAATCAAGCCAAGGGTTGATTGGCTAATTCGCATATCGAGAATGGCTAATGGTTTAGGGCTGGCCTTCTGCAAGCTAGTCGTTCTCGTGATGATATGCAGCGCCGCAGCTGCTCATGATCATCACCACCCTGGGCAATTGGGCCGTCGCCTGCACAGGCACAAGAAGTTCCATGTCTTCTTTCACGACTTAGCAAACGTGACGGACATTGAAATCGTTCCAGGCGTGGGGTCGGGCGCCCTCACCACCACGACCGCCCCATTGGGCAGCATCTTCCTGGCCAATGACCCCATCACAACCGGCCCTGAGCTCACCTCTCCGCTCGTGGGCACCCTCACGGGCACCTCCGTCTCCACTTCCTCCGAGGGTTTCGTCTATTTTGGCTCCTTCACCCTTAGTCTCAACCTGGGCTCAACTATGGGCCTGCAGGGCTCCCTCGCCCTGATGGGCCTGTTCTCATTTGGCGCGGCACCCACTCCCACGGCCATTGTGGGCGGCACCGGCAGCTTTCTCTTCGCTCAAGGCACCGTTACCGTTGTGCCCGTGGACATCACAACCTTCAATCAGACGCTACGCTTGGATGTCGACGTCTTCTGGCCTCCTTATTAGCTGATATGCTCCACTGGGCACCTGCACTGTGGTGTGGTGTTTAATAAGGGCTTTGATTATGCGCTATGGTAGGATTAAGCTGCACTCGCAACGCCCATTGTGCAAACAGCGCCTTTAATGTATCGCTATTTAGACATACTATATAACAAGGTTGTCGCGGTTATTAGCAATAGTGCATGTACAACGTTAATTAGTGTTAATTTGTCACTGCATGCGGCCTATCATGCTTGCGTTAATTTGCCGGGTTTGATTATAACAGCAGGTTTGGTGCCTCTAATGTGTGAGTATTTAAGCAGTAACGTAGCGTATGAAGGACTGTCGATACGAGCCATGCTTTTTTTGAAGCAGCACGCTTCAACGGAAAGGCGAAGAGCTTGATTCAACGGTTTAGGTGATAAGATGTTCGTATCAGTGCTCTCAGATAACCCGGTTTGTAGTGCCCTCACATAACCTGGTTTGTAGTGTAATTTTCTCTGCTGAAGTTTTGAAATCGTGGTTGGAATTTCACCTTTGAAATTTGTACATTTCACTTATAAATCTCTACATTTGTACAATTTCAAGTATTTTTTAAGTTTACATCCTAGTTAAGCCTTTGATTTTATAAAGGGTTGAAAAAATCATTTTTTCAACATGTGAGGAAATTAGTGTTAGTTCAATTTGTGATATTACACGTGTAGAAGAACGGCCTATTGGAGTAAGATGTTCGTATTTTTTGCCTTGCATATTAGGAAATTAGTGTTAGTTCAATCTCTGCTAGTACGATGCTATCACACGCGTAAGAGAACAATTATGGTTCCTCTACAATAGAAAAAAAGAAGAGAGTACATAATGACTCATGAGTCATGCTCGAGTCATGTGCATGCAATCAGGGCCAAAATTTGATGAGTTTCTTAAAATTTCAAGTGACAAGCAGTTTTTCAAGCTACTTTTCATATGACATGAAACTCCGAATTCATACCATTCAACTAGCATGTAATTCATCAAAACGACAAGCTTCCTTTATTTAAGTACAAACTGCTTGAATGCTATTATCCAAGATTCATGGGTACCTTGGGCATCTTTCCTTTGAAATCGAAGTAAGTGAGAGCCATTCTCTTGTCAATAGGATTAGAAGGCAAGAAATGGTGCTTCACAGGTAAGCTCCATGACACATTGATACTTTGGTCACATGAAGTACAAGGCAAGACCCCAAAGCCACCTCGTTAGGATCAAGCAACATTCCCACTATAGCTGCATCGATTGCATCTTGGTTTTCAGTTCGAGAGAAGTGCCCCTAGTAGCCACCAAGACGATATTTTCCTTCTCAACACCTCTAGTAAACAGCTATAAAAAAGTAACTATTCTCGAAAACTGGAGCCTAGGTTGAATCTGGCAGCTTGCTTTATCTGCCACTTAGGGCTTCCATCAAGACCACATTGTCCTTCTCAACAGCTAAAACGTGCCAAAAAGCATCTATTTTCAGAAACTGAAGCCTAAGTTGAATATGGCACAATGGATCACCTTGATTTTTCTGTCAACTGTGAGTTTGTTTAATGTCAAAGTGCCAGTTTTATCATTGCACAAAATGTCCATTCCAGACATCTCTTCGATGGTAGTCATTCTTTTGGTTATGGCACCTTAGAGCATGGCAAATCCACAATACCATCACTTCACATATCCCAAAATATTAACCTCTAAGAACAACTTCTTGATTGCGATGCTAGAGAAGAATTCAAGTAACATTTCATTTCATTACACCTAGAAATGATCGATAAACATGCCCACATCACCTACCCGCCGCGCAGAGTCTATGAGACGAGAAACCAATAGGGATTCCACCAATGAGAAGCATTAGCAAGTTATCTATATGTTCAGTCTTGTATGGAATACATGACTGTAATCTCTTCTGCCATCCCAATGCCAATAGAGCATATGCAAAAGTTTCCAATTGCTGTGAGCACCTACAAATAATGGAAATAGTTAAAGACCATATATTAATCCCAAATGCTTTAAATTTTCAAATACATGAGGTAGATGATGATTTCACATGCTAGCTCTGCATTCAGAGCTCAAACAACATGATGTGTAGCTTTGCCAAAGAAGCTATGCACGACGCCAGTGGTGGGTAATCACAAGAGCTTCTATCTCACCATGTTGCAAGTGGATCTTGAGTAGACATGTAATACAAAAAAATGAAAAGCTTCTTTTTTTAAATACAAATTACATAGAATATAGATTGTAAGTGGAGCCTGAGTAGACATGTAATACATCAAAATGAAAAGTTTTTTTTTTAAGTATAAGATTATATATAATCCAAATTGCTTAGATGGTATCGTCCAACCATCATGGATGCCCATATGCTACCCAACCATTTGTCCTATGTGTCTAACTTGCCAAAATGGACCCAAACATACGTACAATAATGTGAATTTAGAGAACAAATATCACTCTAGTGGCATTGCCCTCCTATTCTTGGCTTGTAACCAAGTATATAAAAAAAATGTATTTCCAACAAACCAAAGATGCATCACTTGCAATAAGTGATAACAACATCAATGCATCAAGGGTCTTCAAACACAAGCTGCTTTGCAAATTATTCTTTATGGTATTCTGTTGAGAGAAACCTCGCTCACATGATGTTGTATGTGGTAGAACGATTATGCTTGCTTTCCATAAATGCATCAATCCTGGAAGTGTTCTCACCAAGTCTTTGTGTTACCCAAGCATCATGCATACCTCTACCCCTAGCAACTCTATATAACATGCCAATAAAATCCTCTCGTTCACCAAGATATTCCCTAATGTCAATTGTTGAATCATCAACATTAAGCTTGCCAATAAGCCTCTCTAACCATTCTTCAATCTTTTTCTCCCTTTCAATTGCACCTAATAGATAAGCAGATGGATTGAATAGCTTGATCAAATTAAAAACTCCAAGATCAAGATACTTTTTATTCAAAGCATCCAAAATATCTTGCGCAAATGTTCCTCCAACAACACAAATGCATTCAACAAGGGAACCACTTGCATTTCCAACATCCATAGATAATACATTGAGATCAAGACCTGCATCCCCCTCTTCAGAATCACTTGAAGCTCTTGCCCATTTCTTCTTTCTTTTAGCTAATTTTAGAACCGGAACAAATTTTAATACATGCTCATGAGTAAGGCCATTAGAATCAACATAGGTTAGAGTCCCATCTTCTTTTGACATATTCAAAAACTTAGTAAGGTGTTTTGAACTAACACCGAATTGGCCTTCATAAGATATATACCTTCTGGTGAGTTTCTCAAATGTCAAAACTAAATAGCCTTTAATCGTTCTAACATCAATGTTCTGCCTCTCAAACTCTATATTCAATTTGTTCAATTCCAGGAGAACATTGGCTAGAAGATGCATCATAAACTTCACTTGATAGATTGTAGCATAGCTCTACCATTTTTTCTTATGCATTCTCCACTGCTACAATATAGCATGCATTAAGGGAACTAATATTTCCATCACTTAGCCTCTAGATAGCCATCGAATAGAGTGGATTTGTAACACTTTCTAGTCTGTAACATCATAACTCATGCATCAAGTTTCGAAGTTCAACATGTCAATTTATTGATTTCCCTAGCCATGCATATACCTTGCTTTTGCAACCTTATCAACAAAAGAAAAAACATGAGGATTTGATGAAAAACCATCCTTTTTTGCAAGTGCCTCATGATGGGCAATACAATGCACACCCATAATTCGTTAAGTTGATGCTTGGAACCATGCCACTGCACCAGACTTATATCGTGTCATAGTTGAAGCACCATCAGCTGTGCAGATGCAATTAGTTTCTTTAACTCCAAGTTTCTCTCCAAGATCATAGCATGAATAGCATTGTAGATTGCCTCCCCAGATCCATTATCAACTAGAAACAATCTCACAAATTTGCAGCTAATCTCTCCTTTACCATTCCCATTTAAGTACAAAATGAGAATAATCAAATGTTTCTCCATATTTCTATATGTACTTCCATCAATGAGGATTGAAAACAATGAGTTTCCATGAATTTCAACATACAAATCTTTTCTGGTACAATCTCTTAAAGCCATCAAGAACTCCCTTCTAGATAAGAACTCCCTTCTAGATATGGGATTAGTGTACACACCATATTCATTAGATGTTGGAATGTTAGGAATTCTAAGATCCCTTTGTAACTTACATTGAGTGGGATATTTTTCCAATGCAATATAATTGCATGCACAAAAGTGCACCAACCTCATACAAGTTATGATCCTCCGGTTGTTCAGAATGCACCATTGTGTCAATGCCCCCATCTATTGGTCTTTTACCACTTGGATTAGCCTTCTATTTTGCATGGTGATCTACAACTCTCCTATGATCTGAGGATTTTGCATGCTCATTCAAGGCTAAAAGTTGAATGCTTTAAGATCTGCCCACTATGAAAGTATTTACTCTTGCAGCTTCTTCACACCATATACATGTGGTTCGGACCTCATTACAAGGAGACTTGCATAATATGTCCAAGGATGAAGCAGATTCCATTAAGTCCTCCATTTCCTTTAGGTTTAAGAAGACTCTGATGCGATCTCAGTACCAATTTCAAAGTTCCCACCACTACTCTTATATTTTGCATTGGCTTCACTCCCTCTTGATAAAAAAAAAGAATCTATTTACTCATTTTGGAGAGTCCTCTATGAGGCACTATGTTGGGACGGCTAGCCATGACTCAAAAATAAGAAAAAAAGGCAGACAAGAAGAAGAAAAAATTGAGTATATACCTTAGACCACAAGAAAGGCATTTATACAAGACATTTGTACAAGAAGTGAACATAACTCAAACCATAAGACATGCAATCATACTACTATAACTAAGGGGCGGTGGACTAACAAGCAAAATAAGACACAAAAGGGAGAAGCCTAATTACTAAAGACAACTTGGCAAAAACTTGAAAGAATCAAAATAAGACACAAACTTGGGAATCAATTGCAGTGAGGTCAAGTCATACGATTCAGATATGATTTGGATATGCTTGCAATGTCCTCCACTAATCACTAGTACTTGCATTTAGCAAGATAAAAGGGAGAACATGAAATGCTACCTCGTCTTCCTACTCTTATGCTTGATGGCGAGGACTAGACACTCTAAATTCTTGACCCATAATTCTCTTTCCAATTACGCTCTTGTGATGCACAATCTAACAGCCCAACTCTCTTTTTGGTTGCAACTTGCTCTTAATTGTGTTGTTGCTTGTACAATGGTCATGCACCCCTGACCCAGCTGTTATAAAAAATCCATGCAAATGTTCATATTGTGTCACACGGGTATGCTACTAAGCACACTGTAAAGATAGGTAGCCTAGCTCTATGATGAGAAGGTACTACTGTCCGTGAAAATTCCAGTGAAGATACAACCCCTATAATAAAGCTGTTGAAGGCTGGGAGCCGAGCCGGGCAAGCTCGAATAGAATAGATTGTTATGGGGGATGTGTTAACACTACTGTGACAAAGAAACAAGAGGTTTGGATGCATGAGTGGATGGAGGGTCTGCTTTCTTTCTCCACTCTGTGTGTGTGTGTGTGTGTGTGTGTGTGTGTGTGTGTGTGTGTGTGTGTGTGTGTGTGTGTGTGTGTGTGTGTGTGCCTGCATGCGTGCGTGCATGTGTGTGTGTGTGTGTGAGAGAGAGAGAGAGAGAGAGGTACAAAATGTGTGTGTGTGTGTGTGAGAGAGAGAGAGAGAGAGAGAGAGAGAGAGAGATAGGTACAAAATGTGTGTTTTCCAATTGTTGCGCCCAAGCTTGAGCTGATAAACTGAAACTTTCCAAGTTCCAACCCAAATGGAGCTTGTAAGTTGTGAGTGCTACAAATGTGTAGGTACTTTTTGCATTCTAGTTGAGTGGGTGGCAAACCAATAGTTGAGGAGAGAGTACAAAACAATAGGACCTTGTGTGGACAAGTCACGGCTTTGGGATCCCGTCCATCATGCCTATCCATTTGATCTTGGAGGATACACGGCTAGCTTCATCATCGACCCTATCATCTAGTTGTAGATAGGTCCTGAACTAACCACTTAACCTCGACTACCAACTCCATCGTGTATCTTAGACCACCCACACCATTCACTTCTCGTCAGCACCTTCACCACAAACTTGGTGGGTAACATGAGGATGTGGCTACCATTAGGAAGGGGGGTCGTCACCACCGACTTAATGTGTAACGTGAGGATGTGCTCACCATTAGGAAGGGGATATCTTAATCACTCTATTGGTTAACATGGTTTTGGTCAACCTAACCTAACATAAGGAACTTTGCCATCTTACCCTTGCAAATGGGTAGTTATCTATTATAAGATGCCATTGGAACATATAAAGAAGCCTTACCAAGTGCTTAATGTCAAATGGGGAAAGCCTGCAAACTTAGTGTACATGTTGCTTATTTAAGACTAATGATAGAGACTAGACTATTTTTTAAATTTGGTTGGCTCAGCATGAAAACTAGTCACTTGTATTTAAGTCATTTTTGAAAAAAAGCAAGGATAATCATTATCTTGCAATAGTTTTCTTGCAAGATCTCCTTCCATCTTCTTGTTACTTATATGCTATTGTGTTCCTTACATGCTTGGATAGGTATGACTGTAGGTTTCCCTCTTGCAATGGCTTCTTCATTTCCGATCTTTTATTAGAGAGAACCATCATGAAGGCCCATATCTTCTTGCCTCCATCAAGTCATGGAGAGCTCTCCCTTCACACCCCTTTAGCGAAGGAGTATTCTTGTGTGACAATGAAGTGAGGATGCGAGACGGATGAGCCAGTAGACGCACACAAGAAGTTGCAATTACGGCTCTAAATTAAACCCCAACAACACAAGCTTTTTCCATAATAAGGAGAATTATCCCTCATATTTGCTCATGCAAAATTACCAAGAAGACTTGGGATGTGCTTGTTCATGTAAAATTACAGCAGGCTTGGCACCACAGTCTACTTGCACAAGCAATTAGAGCTCAAAAATAGTCATGAGTGGGGTGGACTCGATGGATGAGTTTCTCACAAGGATCAAATGTCTCAAAGAGCTTGCATGTATTGATGAGGCCTATCCAAAGATTTCTTTGTTAGCTTCATCACATGCTTTGGTTGCCCCCTAGAGCGCATGAGTGACAATGGGACACATTTCATTAATGATGTAATCCAATTCCTCCTGGGCAAGAGTTCCTTGTCACTCACAGAAAGTCCTCCCTCTATTACCCCCAGGCAAATGGCCAAGCTAAGAGCACACAAACAAAGTTTTGTGTGCCATTCTAACTAAAACTGTGGAGGCTAGCCGGCGATTTGGGAACACAAGTTGTCGATAGAACTTTGGGCTTATAGAACTTCCTACTACAAGGAAGCTACCAATGCTCCCTCCTTCAGTTTAACTTATGGTACTGAAGCGGTTATACGCATGAAGTTCTTAGTCTCCCCAACTTACGCATCACAGTGCAAGAGAAGCTCACAAAAAACTTCTTAGGCTATCACCTTTTTGAGCTTGAAAAGCTTGATGAAACACACCTTTTAGCTATATATTGCATGATTATTGAAAAACTAATGCATAAACAATGGTTCGAGGACCACGTAAAATATAAATAAATGAACAAAGGGGACATGGTCCTCCTATTCAGCACAAAGACGCACAAGAGAAATTTCAAGCTCGGAGCCGTAGGGCCTTTCCTAGTCACTCAAATAACACCACAAGGTGTTGTGGGCAACGAGACACTTGATGGCATAGAAATGGCTAGTTATTTCAACGATAAAGCAAATCAAAACGCTACTATGGCCCACTTTTGGAAGCCACCTTAAGAACAGTCCAACGACAAGAAACAATGAAAAAAAGGCCATGAGGATATGAAACAAGCCACTCAAAGAGAGACCAAAGCAAGGCAAGCTAAGCTTTGCCAGAAACAAATCATGGTCAATATGGCCCAAGTGGTCGACCTTGAAGAAGAAGAATGGGAGGTGAAGCCGGCTCGGTTGTGGGTAAGGAATGACCACCCCGACGAGCTTCATCCAAAAATTAGCTCTTGTAGATATAGGGGCTAGTTACAATTTGATGTCTCATGAAACATGGCATTCCCTTGGGAGCCTTCACTAAAAGAAACCCATGCCATAGTCACAACAATGACATCACAGCATGTTCACTGCTTGGGCACAGTTACGATTTTATTCCACATTGGAAATAATCCCTTGGAGGTGAAGTTCTATGTGATGCCTACAGGAATAATGTGAAAGGAATACTCCTTGAAAGGGGTTGGATGGGACATAGTAGGTGCAACATCAACTAGGACACACGGATGACAACCTTACAGTTGGCCTCCGACCACGTTACGGTCCTCATGATGGATGAAGAGCCCATTCCCTCTACTACCCCCCATGCCAAAAAGTCCCTTCTCCACCACCCACCATCATTCCATCACCACACCCCCACAAATCCAACCCACTAAAAAAGAGGCGGCTCATCATTCCCCCCACATCACTCCCTCTCACACCCTCACCACCACCACCACACTCAGTAGCAACCCACTATCACATCGCCAACACCACACAAGCTCTTGATCAACCACACCAAACTAACCATACTAACATTTCTAACAAAATTAACCAAACCACACAAGGCATGACATCTCCCCATTGGGTGCCTAATAATCTTCTAATAGCATAGGGCTGTTATTATGAGGGCACATCTACATTGTGGATCCCTCAACGATCCAACTCTCACCCTCATCCACTAGCACCCAGAGCTCCTCATCCCCTTTGTCTCGGCAACCAATTCGCCAACCACAAGTCTACCACGTACAAGATAGATGCAAACCCAAATGCTCTCCATGGCATCCCTATCCTCAATCAAACCCTCAATCGTGCCCAAAACCAACCCCCAAGTGGATTCCCAAACCTCTCCTATAAGCCCAACACATCTACGACAGCAATCATTATATTTGGATCCCCAAATCTCCCCAACCCCAACTCCCACCTCATGTCACTCATCAGTTACCTACCTTCTGATGGAAACCCAAACTGGCATGGCCGAGAAGGGAATGGCCGCAGACCCTGCAGTCGTCCCACAAAGTTGGAGCAGTTGTTGGGGCTTGGAAGCTTGCCTACTTTGGAGCCATGGGAGCCAGACTTGTTGAACTGCCTCTACTTCACCGAGACCTATAACACCAACTTCCATACAGGGGAAGTACTAGACAAGGACGACCATCCAGTATTAGATTTTTTTTTTAAATTCTATGCATAGAAATATGCATATTGGTTATTTTTTCAATTATAAAAGAGTGATTTTCATTACATTTAAATTCTATGCATATAAAGATGCATATTGGTTATTTTTTTATTATAAAAGAGTGATTTTCATTAAAATTTAAATTCTATGCATAGAAAGATGCATATTGGTTATTTTTATTATTATAAAAGAGTGATTTTCATTAGATTTATATTCTATGCATAGAAAGATGTATATTGGTTATGTTTTTTATTATAAAAGAGTGATTGAAGTGCAACCTTCAATTGGGCCAAAACAGACATGGACCAAAGGTGTATGGATTCCCTAGTTCTCCAAGTTTAGCAAGAGGGGATGTCATGTGCCTTCGTTAATCTCTATGCTCATAGACATGTTTATCCTCATTAGCAGATCATCGACAAAATAAAGTAAAGGAATAAGAGAGCCTCTAGCTACAGAGAGTTTTGAACATTGTATCTATTTTTTTGAATCCCTTGTTTGGTAGTGGTGTTGTATCATTGTTAAAGGCTGCTTAAATGAACAATGTGTAAGGCCATTAATTAAGTAACTTGTCTATGTATGTTGCACAACGTGGTAGGACTACTTATAAAACAAAATTGATGCGTGAGCTGGGCGGAAAGTGAGAGGATGGAATGCCCTGACAACACCATCCTATGGACGGGTGGACCCGATTGGTCAAGTAGCTTGGTTTACCCTATCTAGGAAGGGGGGAAACCTTACACCAAACCTAGTACGAACAAATCATCCGCCCAAGTTTAGGCAACAACTCATACAAGAGGACCGTGGTCAATGCGAGAAAGAAGAACATCAAGTAAAGCCTCCGGAAGTGTTGCCTGAAGACAAGCTTCTGTATGAGCAAAGATGGGCACAACTCAAGGAAACATAAAGACAGGTAATGCCAGCATCAACAAAGGCCACCAAGCAGGAACTAGGTATAGTTATGAAGCAGCCCAAGACTAAGTGCATTGACGCAATGAAGAGAGGGCTGTTAGTTATTTACAAAGCAATTGATACAGCCACGTTGGATGATGCGCGTGTTATGGCAGTGGAGGTGGTTTGTTTGGCAGAGGAGACTTTTCCACGAGCCATTCTCACAAGTCAACTACATCTCATTGTGCATTTAGTGGAAGAAATTGCTTTATGTGGCACTGTGCATGCACGTTGGATGTTCTTCCTAGAGCGCTTCATGAAGACCTTAAAAGACTTTGTGAGGCAAAGTGCAAGGCCCGAAGGAAGCATGGCCGAGGGTTGGTTGATACAAGAGTCTCTTGTACATATTTCAGAATTTCTTGGTCAGGTGGATAGCTCTTTGCCACACGACTATGGAGCAATGAAGAGGACTTGAGGATGACCTCTATTGTGCCTCAAGAAAAAAGACAGAGTAAAGTAATTGACAGAACATTGATTGATGATCTCAATTTCACTTGCATCCTTAATAGTGATGTGATGAGCAGATGGATTACAAGATATGAGGATGCAAAGACAAAAAGGCAAGTAGAAAGAGCTCTCTTTCGGAGGCAACATGGCTCTTGTAAGCGTACCCTAAGCATCTAGCAACACTTCCGAATGATATCCATGTTGATTGGTTGCATGAGGAAATGGAGAGAGCAGAGAGCAACGAGGGGCTGCATATCACGGCGGAAGAATGGGAGTATGCACGAGGATGCATGTTAAAGATACATAGAACTAATGTTTCACATTAGTTGTAAGTGATTTGCTTTTAATATTTATTCACATTGCTTACACAAATATTGCTTCTATTTTGGTCCAGTGCACTATGTTCAATGCTATATGGTGTGAAGGCAAGCATTTTCAAACACAAAGAATTGATGAAAAGAGGAATACACAAGATTGCCGTGTCATTAGTAGCTTTGAGGGAGCTAATGGAAAAATGGATGATTATTGTGGCACAATCCAAGACATATTTAGGCTTGGTTTTCGTCGCTTCTTTGTGTATGTTTTGGACGTCAAATTGTAAATGAATGTGGTGGAAAAAGGGCCTAATGCAACGATAAAACGCCATGCAAGTGGCTATGTAACTATTGACTCTACAAAGTTTTGGCAAACAAAGAAAGATAGGCTCGTATTGCCACAACAATGTGCAGGTATGCATTTTTTTACTAATGTGTTTCATGTACATATATATCTAAGCTTGCGTACCCCTTGACTTTTGATATGCTAATTAATTACTGCAATATGTGTATTTGAGTAGGTTTTCTATCTGTCAATGGTGCATGACATTAAATGGTGGTACGTCATCCCTATTGCACCACGTTCCAAAGTGATGTATAATACATTCACTGATATGGAGCATATGGAGGATGTAACAAGCCGCAATGAAGATGATGTCGAACATGCCAATGAAGATGTTGTGGTCGATGATCAACAGAAATAAGAGATGATCATGATAATGAGGATGAGCGTGCCATTTCTCATGATCAAGAAATAAGAGATGATCATGATAATGAGGATGAGCGTGCCATTTCTCATGATCATGAGAATGACCCTACCATTGAGGATGATGGTGATGTTGATGAGGATGATCAGGACATCGATACCATTATCAATGGACAGAATATCGATAGTGGAATAAATTTAATCGTAGCCTTATAAATTGATCAAACGGATATTGATGTTGATCATTTGGCAAAGATGGATCTTATTGAAGATGAGATCAAACCCTAACCAATCCATCACTATATCGTTCTAAATTGATGACATTTCTATTGTATATGTTGTCTTTTAATTATCATCTCATGATTTATTTTTGAATATATTTCATTGTTTGTAAATGCATGTAGTGGGATTGTGTAATGATATATACTGTAATGTACTATGAGATGGTTTAAAGAAAATAGTTTTTAATTTTATAAAGGAATGGAGTTTTTATTAATAAAGCACTTGCGTGTAATAATGCGTGTATATTTACGTGTATATACACGCACTGATACACGGGTTTTTGAAAATAGTATACACGCAATTTTAGATGCCAATATAAACACGCTGGTAGACGCGTTTCTGAAACTTCAATACATGCAAATTTAGATGCCAATATACACGCGCCCGATACTACTCATATACATGCGCGACCATACACGCGCCCGTAACTTATCGCGTGTATGTGGCAGCAGTGTCTTGCAGTGTGTGTAGTTGATTTCATAGATAACTAAACATTCATGATATCCAATCAGAGTATTACTTCTTTGAGAAAGCATTGTTTCTTGCTTTATACTATTATATTTTTGTAAGTGTTTTATTTAACATTAATCAATGATGTTGTTAACCTAATTGATACACTACATATGTCATTAATTTATACTATTATATTTTTTATCAAGTGATTTCTTTATTAATCAATGATGTTATTAACATAATTGATACTCTACATTTGTCATTGCTAAGATAGGTAGCCACTACCATGCACATCAATTATATCCCCATGCGCAGAGGAGGCTGTGGATGGTGTTACGAGTACCCTTCAAGAGTATGTCATCATCATGGCGCATCACTTTTATCTTGATGATGATGCCCACATGAAACCCATTTTTTGCAGCATTTCTTTCATCAGCATGATGAGTTCTTAAGGCAACTAAGGGTAACATGTTGAGAGAGGTTGATATGGTCAAATGGATGCGAGGGCAGTTCAAGAGTGCATGCTAAGTTTATCGGCTATATAGATGGCATTGTTGTTACACAGGCATCCAGATCATGTATGGAGCTTCTTTGAGAATTACTGGTAGTAGGTAACCCCCTCCTCTAGAGCACACTTGAACTCACTCCTCTAGAGAGCACACTTGAACTCGGGAAGTGAGTCATCCAATAAATACCTCAATCTGATCCATAGGGACCCGAGTGGGTAGTTTTTCTAGGTGGGTAGCATTGTTGTAGTCTATCGGCTAGCCAATAGTAGGATCATGATGGATGCTACTAGGGAACATTTTGTCAATGCCAAGGTCTCATCGGCATAAGAAACAACCATGACCTAACTTAGCTCGGCAAAAGTGGGCCAGGAAGCTTTCCAGACAAGCTTTTATGTGAGAGATAGAAAAGAGGGTTTGACCTCCTCATTAACACCAGGAAAATTTAGGTAATCTCAATAGCTTAGGGTGGATGAAACCACAAAGCTAAGCCCTTCACTCATAACGGCACCAAATATATTCAAGATAAGACCTTTTCCCCAGCAACAATGCCAAATATGTTGAAGAGCCATATACTGAAATAAGTATCATTTAATACTTTATGGTAGATCTACAAATTTACAACTTCCCTTTTGGGTGTGATGACTTGTCCCTCTCTCCCTCACTTTGTTGTCACACTGAAATGCATAAGAAAATGCTAGGCATGTGGAGGTAGAGCATCAATCACCTTGATGAAGGTGAAAACAAGGCTGCTTACAGTATGAATCAATCGCACAAGAGGTAGATAGAGAGGAGAAGGTCATACAACACGAGAGATCCTATTATTACACCTACCTAAGAACACCAAGCAAATAAGATTCCATAGAACATAAGCAACATGCTAGGGAAAAGAGGGAGAGATCACAAGGATTTCTTAATGTCTAAAAATACTTATATACAAATGGCTAGCTTTCACACTAGATCTGACAAAACTTAAAAAAAGTACATAGCCACTACTTCTATCCTTAAGCAAGTATGTACACATAGCTCGTAACTTCCCTATTCGGCATTAATCTTAGGGTAAGTTTTATGTTACATGCGAGTAGTACGATGGTAAAGAGCCTTACAAATAGGATGGGATGGTGAAACCATGTTAACTCGATTTGAAGTGGTTAACACATACAAGCCCTCTAGCCATCCCCAGTCTCCCAAAACTATCATGGATGAAGGGACAGAGGCACACATATATCTTTCATAACATGAAAACCCAATATCTCATTCACATATGAGACCTCTATTTGCCACATGTTACCTTCATAGGAGGTGGGGCACTTACCCCCCCCAACAGCTAGTTCGTCTACTTCGTATTTGTAAGGACATCTTCTTCTTGAATCTGGGCATCAGATGAGCATGGCCCCCTTATATGGTGTAGGAGAGCTTTGAGAGAACTTCCTAGATTGATTACACTAGCATATGGAGAGAATGGAAGAGCAAGTGGGTCCACTTGTGTTGTATGAATGCTATATGAAAATGTTATGGAGCCAATATCATTTAGCTCTAGAGGAGGGCGTCTTAAAGAAAGGTTGCTTCTTCATTATGGATGGCTACTCCGTGATCATGGCATCACCTAAGGGAGGATTGTATGTAAAAATACGGATGTCAAGCCATTTTCTGAGTGCATCAACATTAGTGTTTACACTAGAGCTAAGATTTAGGTTTGTAGTTTGTACCACAATTAGGGTTTGCAATATGTGATTTTGATTTATACCACAATTAAGATTTGGATGTGCTTGTGTTTCATGAGATGATTCCCTTGTAAATGTAAGAGAGGGCAAGGCACATCAAGAACCAATTAGAAAAACTGATGGCCTAAGGAGAGGTATACCAAACAATGAGAGTGGGAACAAGCGAAATAAAGATCAAAAAAATCAAGAAAAGAAAAGACAATGACATCTACAATGTCTATTGGAAATTCATGCATGAGATCACGTCACTTTGGCACAAAAAAGTTTGAGGTTGCTCTGTTCATGTATAAGTCTAGAGTCTGTCTCTGTGCTATTGAAATGCTGAGAAGCTTTGGAGCCTTGAAGCTCATGATGCAATGTCTGTGAACCTCAATGGGAAATGAACTTCTTGGTTGGAGTCAAGGAACTGAATAATATATGGCCCATAAAAGAAAAACATATGTGAAAAGCATCCCACTAATCTGCAAGAGAGATAGAGAGAGAGATTATGAATATTAAAATAAGTTGGCTAAGCTAAAGGGTTTATAGATGGGACTATGGATTAATGATGAAATGAGCTAGGATAACATTTACACCACATGCATGCACCATACAACATTATGTTAATCATCACACCTCCATGCATCCTTGTAAGTTGTAATTGCCAAATCTATATATCATTGTGTTAAATTCCAACCAATGATACAATATAATCAAGTTATTCACTTACGTGCTCTTATATTCTCCATGTTGCGATTATCCTTAGGGGGAATATCCATTTCACGAGTGAACGAGAACGAGCAAGACACTAAAACTAAGAAATTGCAAAAAAAAAAAATCAACATAATAGTATTCATCTTGCAATATAAGTAGACTACTAAAAAAAGAAGCATGACTTATCTGAGGACAACTATAGACACCACAATATCCAAAGTAGCTACATCAATCCACCATAATATCAAAACCCCACTAGAATATTAGTACTAGCTATATCAAAATATTAAAAGATGTTTGCCATGTAGGTAGAACTGAGAGGACCAATTTTAGTTATCATCACAAGATTATCCTACCAAAAAGTTAAAGGCATGTAGCATTGATGTGGAAGAAGTAGCTAGGAAGTTTCAGTAGTTGTGGTATAACGACACCTCAACAAAGCCTGGAATAATTTAACTTTTGTGAGTTCTTGTTGATGCATGAAATAGTGAGCAATAGCATCCAAGTTTAACACATAAGCATTAGGCAAAATATAGACTCTGATTTTTTCCCCTTAAGGATTTCCTTGGGCCAAAGGCCAAACCCCAAGAGCAGGCCCTGGTGGCCCAATGACATTTGTACTGTCTACTTTCCAAGAGTGTGTGTTATTGAAACTACAGAACCAAACAAGCCCTCTCTGATACCACTAGGGTAACTTTGACGTCCCGAAAAACAAGGGGTTGGCACTCCCTTCTGGTTAGACCCACCCACAGGGTTAATAAAAGCACTACATCTCTTCCACAAGCCCAAAAACATGTAACTTTTCTCCACAGCTCAATTTGATGAATGGACCAAAAGCTCCAATTCAATTATCTTTCTCTGGCCACCACTGATTGAGACTCCTCTCTAGGCATGCTATGTGTTGCATTTCTCTGTGTGTGTCTATGTTCACTATCAAGAGTATGCAATGCAATCAAACTCAACCTCCACTCCTTTCCACAAATTTTATGTGATTAATATTCTTTTAAAGTAAATATAATGTATGATTGAATCATTGAAAACAAAGCAAGTTTGAGTATAAATATTATGCATTGAATTCACAATGGTGATGTTGACAAGAGTACAAAAGGTATGAATCATAAGAGTTTGGCAAAATATTTAATGTGTGATGATGGAATTTTCAATATTGTTGTTATCAATGTTTATCACAAATGGGGAGGGAAAAGAAAAACAAGAGCTTATCTCCTTTTGCTAACTTTTTCTATTGAATCCGTTTGTATGTTGTCATCAATGTTGCTATTCTCGAGTGTGTGTATCCTCTTGATGTTCACAATACACAAATAAATAGAATTTCACAATTTTTAGTAGGTCTTTTGTATGTGTAATCACAAGTGAATGTGTATGTCTTCTTCTTCTTTTTAAAGGGAAGGAAATCTCACAAAAACTATCAAATGTAGTTTTGACAAATCCCATATAACGTTGATGGCTTTTAAACTAGGGTTAATATATAACTTTAGGCTTTCAACTTGTAAGAGACAAAGGGAGAGAGAATGCTCTATCTCTCACACGGCTATGCGTGTTTGTGTCTCTGTGCTACTTGATGCCCCCTCGCGCTTGTTGTGTCCACTATTGGCCCCTTTGATGTCCTATGTTGGTTGCGGTTCATTCGAAAAACAGTGCCCCTTTGACTTGGAATGCAACTCTAGACCCATATGCGATGGCTACATACTACTACATAGGTCCCCCGAACCCACCCTCTCTCATCGATGGTGAGCTCCTATCTGCCCCCACAATTTTGTTTCCCTAGCACCCCCAAGCCAGACTATCTGCACCCTCTTCTACAGCCATCCTAGCCTCTCCACCACTTGAAAACTAGTGAACCATCTACCCTACAACCCCCTCCTCCTTCCTTGTGCATGACCCCTACAACTTGTAAGAGAGAAAGGGAGAGAGAATGCTCTATCTCTCACACGGCTGTGTGTGTTTGTGCCTCTATGCTACTTGATGCCCCCTTGCGCTTGTTGTGTCCACTATCGGCCCCTTTGATGTCCTATGCTGGTTGTGGTTCATTTGCCAAAAAACAGTGCCCCTTTGGCATGCGGAATGCATCTCTAGACCCATATGTGATGGCTACATACTACTACATAGGTCCCTTGAACCCACCCTCTCTCATCCATGGTGAGCTGCTATCGCGCCCCCCGGCCCCCACAATTCTATTTCCCTAGCACCCACAGGCCAAACTATCCCCACCTTCTTCTAGAGCCATCCTAGACTCTCCCCCTCTCTAACACTAGTGAACCGTCTCCTCTACGACCCCCTCCTCCTTCCTTGTGCATGTTTCATTGTGCCCAACACCCTCAAGGCATGGTGCCCCTTTGACCTAGAATGCAGCTCTAGCCCCATATGCGATGGCTACATACTACTACATAGGTCCCCCAAACCCCATGCCAAGATTGCTAGGGGATATGCAGCTCTTGCAAGACTTGAGTGACAGTGCTTTCAGGCCCACTTCTAGGAACTGTATGCCAAGAGATGGTGTTTTGACACCTTAGTGACACCTGCACAGCAGCGATGTTAGGGCACCTTTTTGGGGCCCCAATCTTAGTGGAGAGGATTGGAGGAGGGTGGAGAGGCTACAGATTATGATGTATTCACGTATGATCAGGAGTAAACCATCAGCGCCTCATGCCATTGTTCTAGCAGAGTTTGCAGCCTCCCTGCTAGTTGTGGATGCCCTGTTCCAGAGGGTCTATAGTTTTGAGTAGAGATAGGCTCCCCATGCTGGAACTCGATTCATCCCGCCACCTAGCAGAGGTAGAACATGCAAAACTTGGTATGCCAGGGTCACAATGGTTTCAGGCACATGGGTTCCATATAGAGTAGTTACCTCCTTTCCACTAGAGCCTCGATGCTCTTCTCCTACAGCTCACCCACTAGGACATTAATCACCTCATCCATAGAGATCTATCTAGACTAGAGACACATCACATGGGTGGCACCACAACAACTTGGCGCTAAGATGCAGTTCTATCATGACAGTTGCCAACAGTTCAGGCCAGGTAGCTTCTTTCGGGAGCCCCATTACATGCTTAGGCACATTTCACATGACATGAGGATTGCTATTGGCCAGATCAGAATTTCGTCTTACTAGCTCAGGGTGGAGACAGGGAGAGCAACTAGGGGTGGGGTTTCATAAAGGTTTTGTTGGAAAAAGTCTTGTTTCTGTTTCTCCTCCTCCTCCTCCTTGGCCTTTCTTTGTGCTTCCTCATCTTCTAGTTCCTCCTGTGTATGGCCTTTATAGTGGGTGAAGAATGAGGGGAGGAGGGCCCTATGTCTATGAAGTGAGAGGTGAACTCCGTGAAGCTGTCTGGGTTTCATAAAGGTTTTGTTGAAAAAAGTCTTGTTTCTGTTTCTCCTCCTTGGCCTTTCTTCGTGCTTCCTCATCTTCTAGTTCCTCCTGTGTATGGCCTTTAGTGGGTGAAGAATGTGGGGAGGAGGGCCCTATGTCTATGAAGTGAGAGGTGAACTCCGCGAAGCTGGTGGGCGAGGTTTCATAAAGGTTTTGTTGGAAAAAGTCTTGTTTCGGTTTCTCCTCCTCCTTGGCCTTTCTTTGTGCTTCCTCATCTTCCAGTTCCTCCTGTGTATGGTCTTTAGTGGGTGATGGTTGAACTAGAGCCTTGCCCTCAGGTTGGGGTAATGCCTCTTTCCTAGTGGTGGTTGGGGGGAGAGGATTGTGGTGAGGGCATATAAATTGGCACCGTGTCAGGGCCATAGAGTTGGATTGCATGGGGTAGATCCTCCCACCTCATAGCATGATAAAGTACCTTTGTCAGGAGAGTGGCTACTCTGCAAGCTTCCCTTGCGGATTGGAGTGCATGGCATGAAGCTCCTTGTGTAGATATTCTACCCAATTCAACATCTACACACGTGGTGCACCCTATCCAAAGTGGACATGTTGCATTTGCTGAATCGATCTATCCAGCCGGTGGTTAGAAGAAATAGTAGGGCCTATGCTAGCATGACCAACTTCTCCTGTGTAATATTGGTCCAATTGACCCCATCCTTGTTTGGTGTGCCTCTATAAGGGCCCTTTCTCAACTTGGGTGTGTTTGTAAGCCTAACATATGGCTGTTCCATGTAGGGGAGTTGTAAAGTATCTCTGATAAGATCCACACTTAGCTTCACTCTTACCATTAGGATTTTTTTGGACCCAAAGAAGGCCTCTTGGATTAACTTTTGATTAGGAATGGACCAATAGGAAGAGGGATGGGTGCACATTTTTTATTTCTTTGACCCTAGGGGGCCTAGGCTTTGGTTTGCTAATGGGGCCTAATTACTACTCTTGTCCCCCTACCTCCTGGGCCCAAACTTAGAGGTCCCCCCACCTAGAATCTCGCGGATTAAAAAACCCTAAAAATTGAAAGTTTTTAATGTTTTCCCAAAAATGTGTTTTCCCTCTCAAACTTCCCCCCAACATACTCTAGGTTTGGATAGCTCATTTTGAACCTCTTTCTTCCTCTTCTAAGCTCTCTATTGCTATCGAAACTCTATACCTCTCAAACTCTCCCTCCTTCTCAAGCTCCCTCTCCCTCTTTCTTCCTCTTCTAAGCTCTCCATTGCTGTAGAGACTCCATCTCTCTCAAGCTCTCCCTCCTTCTCAAGATCTCCCTCCTTCTCAAGCTCCCTCTCTCTCCCTCTCAAGCTCCCTCCCTCTCTATTGCTGCAGAAACTCTATCCCTCTTTAGTCTACTCTAGGTTTAGGAAGTCTATTCTCGAACCCTAACCCTCTTTTAAGCTTTCCATTGCTGCACTGAAAACCTTGAACTTTCTCTCCTCTCCACTCCTCTGTTGGTAACAAGCTTTTCTTTTCCCTTTTTCTCTTTTCTTACCACCATGGTCTCTTCCCATTAGGGGAAGGTTGAGGTCTATAAGGGCCCTTTAAGATGCCATGTGATTAAAAGGTTATTAAGGAAAAGGGCCAATCATGTGATGCCATGTATACAAAAATATTGGGTGATTAAAGGTGGTCAAAAGATTCTCTAGAAGATGCCTTTTTATACTTTTCATTCCCAAAAAGTGGGGGGAAGTTTTTGAAATTTCGGACATCCATAACTTCTACATATGAGCTCAAAATTTGTCGGAGATTAGAGATCCAGAATCTACTCGTGCTCAGCTCTTTCCATAGATATGTCACATGATATGGTTTTGCCCACTCAATTTTAAATTTAATTTTTTGGCGGGAAACTTTAAAATTTAAACTTCTAGCCATTTGAATAATAAGAAGGTATCTAAAGTCAAAGAAACTTAACATTTTAACAAAAAGTCATTAAAATCATAATATGGCAGCTTAAAGGGCCCCTATAGACCTCAACCTTTCCCTAATGAATAATGTGAGAAGACCAGGGAGAAGGTGGAAGAGCTTGTGCTGCATAACACAAGAGATGAGCATGGAGTTTGGGCTCCAACAAGATTCAGGGTTGGGCCTTGGGTCTACATGCAGCCAAGCTCTAAGGGACCACATCGAGTGCATCAACTAGGGAATATGCTACATCATTGGAAGGGGCAGCTACAACTCTTCAAGCATACTAAGAAGGAAGGACTCGTTGCCATAGTGCAACATGTGTATACCCTTGGAGACCTTTACATTCAAGGCCAACGACAAAGGTTTCTTTAAAATTGTCAATGTAATATAAGCACAGCTTTAACAACATGCTAATATTAGATTTTTTGTTTTAAATTTTCTTATGTCTCTATTTGCAGATATTTTCCCCTCTAATTATGTTGAGGAACAACCACTCCAAAGCCTCACTGGAGTTTTCTATGCTATGCATGCATCCATTGGAGAGGCAATTTTTGTATCTCAAAGCCCCAGTGAGCTTGTACAGAACAATATCTTCTTCTTTTCTCACTCATATTTTGTAGATAAAAAACCAGGTTTATTTGGCAAGCTAGAAGAGATGCCCAACCCCCCCTCTTAACAATCCTGAATGGCCCAAACCTGAGGCTTGGACCATCTTATGCTTAAAGTTTATGATGGTAAGTGATATCAAGACATCATTCAAGTTTTCAAAGGCATCTAGGTCAGTAGGGCTAAATTGGTTTTGTCCTTTACATGTTTTTGTGCACATGTTCAATTCCATGCCAATGCACCAAACAAAAGCAATGTATATTTGTAAAGGAGGTACGGTTTGACCTCATTCAAGGATTACTAGGAGAGGGTTGGGAGGTTAATGAGGGGTCACATCAAGGTGATGTGTACAAGTGCAATGTAGTAGATTCTATAGTGTCTTTCAAGTTCTTGAAGGCATGCTCTATTTTGTACATGCGTCTGCACTACCAAAGATGGATGCAAAAGCATGGGACATGGATCCCTCTTCAAGCCTCAGAAGAAGAAATTGTGCCTATTGAGGTAGGTGTGATGATGCAAAATGGATGGATTGAGTGAGTGGCAGCAACAAGGAAGTATTAGAGCCTAGCAAACCTGCATGAGCACTTTAGCATCATGGGCTTTGACATTGTGGAAGAGTCAAGTTTCAAGTTGATGTGAGAAGAAAGGTATATCTGATTCGACTACGTGTTACACTTTCTGGTTATTATGCCACTTTCTATATTTTTACAGATTGGGAAGCGTAAGGAGTGGACAACCATGGTCTCAGAATTATGGCAAATGGGGGACCTTGAATTTTCAGCAGCAGAGTAAGTTGCATAGCCCTAGCAACACATAGTAGGCATGTGGAAGAGCTTGAAGATGAATTGGGTATATGGGAAAATAGCCTCTGTTCTCATGCACGTGAGGGGCAAGAGTTTTAGGATCGAGGTGAAGGTAATGACGAGCTTTCAAGTCAACAAGGAGATGGAGATCAACATGAAGTAAATGTCACAAAAGGCAAAAAATAAAGACATTATAACAATTTTAGATTAGACGACATGCTTGTAATTTTGTAGCAGACTCTTTTTTAACTTCTCTTTATTTCATTGAAATCTTAATATTTTTGCAAACTGTGATTTTTTTTGTCTAGCGGTCTAGTGTGAGAAGGCCAAACTTTAAATTTTAACTATAAATAGGCCAAAGGTGCCTTCTTTCTCATAGAAACCAAGCACAAGCTCACACTATCTCTTTGCATTCACACATGGCTACCCACTTTGACAACTTCTGTGAGTTCCTCTCCACCACCCCGTGGGCAAGCAAGAGCGAGCTCTTTGCCATGTTCTTTTGTGAAGTCAACTTTGAAAAGTCGTTTGTCCTTGCGTCCTAACATTATGAGACGCAGATTGTATACATGGAGCAATACTTGGCTCTCCACTCCATCTCCTTTCCCCATTGCCCCCAATGATCGATGGTTGCGTGTTGAGCTGCTTAAGTACATTCAACAATATGCCCGCCCCTACATCCAGCACCTTGAATGCTTCATCGACATCTGCATCCCCGCAAGAGCTTAATGTACCTTCAATAAGCAGGAGGTGAAGAGTTTGGGGAGGGGCAATTTAGGAACTAGGTTCCTCTCATGGCTCACCACTTTTTCATTCCTCATCATCGATGAGGATTCGGATGAGGAGGTAGAGATGCCTGCATTGCAGTTGACAGGGTATTTGAGGAATGACAAGGAAGTGAAGACACTAGGTAGTACGAGTGCTAATGTGGAAGAGCAGCTTGCATCAGAGAACTTTCCAGAGGGTGCACAATCTACAGCAGCTGAACAACCCGCTGTAGTGGAAGATGCAGGGCCATCTTCTCCACTCGAGGAGAGCAAGGTGCTGCCAGATCTTGAGATCAATCTCTTGAGCACCATTGTGGTGGAAGGTGAAGAATAGTTATTTCTTGAGCACCATTGTGGTGGAAGGTGAAGAATAGTTATTTCTTCATGACCTTGAAAAGGCAGCTGGCTTGATAATGGATCAATGCTTGGGCATTATATGCAAGCAATGTGAGGTGGACCTTGATACATTGAGCCTCAATCCTCACCTAGATAGTGTCATATTACCCCTTGGAGAATCTATCGCCGCTCGCAGAGACAATTGCTTTGGTCAAGGATAGTGTGGTTGAGACCGCAGAGCAAGCCCTAGTTCCAGAGGAGGAACTCACAGCCTTACAAGAGAAGCTAGAGGGTGAAAAGGATACCCCTGCTACTGGAGTGATGGAGGAGACCAAATCACCTAAAAAGGATGAGGCTAAGTCTTTTATTGACCTCTCCACCCCCACCAGCACTTTGGCAAAAGAAGACATTGAGCAAGAGGTAATAATTTACCTTTAACAACTTAGAAACATTTGTAATTATGTATAGGAAAATATTTTAAATTTTCCTTTGATTGTAGAGGGTAGTCGAAATTGATGCATTCACTGGGAGAGGCGGCGACAGCAGAGACCAGACCAAGGCCCATGGACATGATGCTGCGTTGGCGCACTATCTTGGTCGGCTTCTTGTGGATGGCATCACCGTCATCCACAGGGACTACACCCCTCAATCTACCTTCACTCTCTTTGTTTTGAAATCCCTCTCTAAGGTGCTCTGTGTTGCCTCTATGGCACCGACGAGCACCAAATGTATAGTTTTGATTAAAAAATCCCGTGCCTTTGATGTTTTTGGTTTTGGATTTAGGGGTAAGCTTCTTGCTTGTATAGGTATAGCAAAAAGCATAGGTGGATAGGATCCTCAAGAAATAGCCCAATCACTCCTTGAGCACACTCTGCCCGATAACAAGAGAAGGAAGCTCAATATTGTAAGAAAGCTTTTGAGAAGATGATGTATCACTTCTTATTCTGAATATAATACAGTTTTTGCAAACTTATTTTCATCAAGTATATCATTATTTTTTCTAGTTTGTACCATGAATTTCTTTGTAAATGCATCAAAAATGACCCTAGGGGCCTAGGGGCGCAATGCCAAAACAGTGGGAATCTTGAGCTTGCACTGTTGTTGTAGAGTCCAAATTCGCACAGCTTCCCTAGCCCTCCAGGACAAATTTTGATGCATTGTATGATAAATAATGTATTTTTACACATGATTAAAGGTGTTTTTATCTTGTAAACTACTGTTTCTCACAATAAGTGTACTCAATTTCTTTGTAAATGCATTAGAAATGATCCTCGGGGAGGGAGCAGTGCCAGAACAATGCAAATTTTGAGCCTGCACCGCGCTGTAAAGCCCAAATTTGCACCATTGTGGCACAGCTTCCCCAGCCCTCCAAGAGCAATTCTGATGCATTGGATGACAAACAATGTATTTTTACACATGATTAAAGGTGTTTTTATCTTGTAAACTACTGTTTCTCACAATTAGTGTACTCAACTTCATTATAAATGCATCAAAAATGATCCTGAGTGGCTGGGGGAGCAGTGTGCCAGAACAATGCAAATTTTGAGCCTACACCGCCGCCGCCGCTGCAGAGCCCAAATTCGCACTGTTCTAGCACAGCTTCACTAGCCCTCGAGGAGCAATTCTGATGCATTGGATGACAAACAATGTATTTTTACACATGATTAAGGGTGTTTTTATCTTGTAAACTACTATTTATAATCCTGAGTGGCTAGGGGAGAACTGTCAGAACAATGTGAATTTTTAGTCCCTACATCGTCGGGGCAGAGGCCAAATTCGCATTGTTCTGGCACAACTTCCTTAGCCCTCCAGGAGCATTTCTGATGCTTTGGGTGACAAACTCGCACTTGATAGACACTCCATGTTAAACAAACATTATGACACCGAGAAATTGTAAGCAAAACTTAAAATTTAAATTATCAAAAGGTTACAAATGAAAGCCAGATAGGCTTGTTACAAAGGGGGTTTTGAAACAAAAGCGTTGCTTCAAGAAGCAGGTTAACATCTAAGATCTCTAGATCGTATTGCACTCACCTCAAATACACCGAGCTAGTTGCATGTCCTTGGCACAGAAATGGTAATCCACTTTGCATGTATTTCAAGGAGGTTGGTGTCCTTCAAAAAGCCAAACAAGGTAAGCCTGGACGGCTTATTGCAATGCTTCAAGGGTAATCCCTTGCACCCGGAACTCTTTTCTATATCGTTGGATAATCTCCTTGATTGTGCAAGTGAAAGGGGCTCTTCTTATCAGTAACTCAGTGTTCCTCTGATAAAACTTGATTTCTTGTAGAGCGCAATGCCCTTGGTGCATCCTTCTCCTTGGAGCTCTCTGTGTTGTGTTGGTGCATTGGCAAGGTTGGGACTTCCTTGGCTTGAAGAGCTTGACATTTCTGTGCTTATGCACACTTGCAGCAGTAACCTCCCCTTGATCTCTCATAGTCTAAATCCTCCTCTATTGTATCAAGTTCCTACCTGTAAGATCCTCGTCCCCACTGTGCAACGGATTCTAGATGCTAGCACAGCGGAAGTAGCACATCTTGTGGGAGGCAGGGTCCTACACTCGGGGCCTCACCCACAGATATCTAGACAGGTGACTAATTCCTCGGTTCTTCCAAAATCGAACTTAGAAAAACTTCCCTTGCCCGGAAAGCACAGGCGATTCCTCCAGGATAAAAATTTTACTCTAACATAGTCAGGGTCATTACTGACCAAACTGATCCAACCGAACCTAAAGTCACTTAGTCAGATCAAGGAAGAAACTTGCACTTGGATCATAGAGATCAACGCTTTTTTCCCCGTCAAGAGGCACAGCCGTTGATTCCTATCCATAGAACAATTACTATCCGGGATTTACTTCATCTAACGTAATATAACAGAAAGGAGTCTCAATTTTATGGATCCGTCTAGCCTCAGTCCCATGGGTTAGCCAACCGCCCAACCACTGTAGTGATGGGATCCAATTTAGAATTAGGTTTTGTCCCGGGTACCAGGGAAAAGAGTTCCCAGGTCCCCTAGCCGGAAGTTCATGCAAACATAAAACTAGTCACACCACTTACACACCCAATATGAAATTGCCTTTTTCTCAACATCTACATCCACATCCACATCCATATCCACATCCATACATCCACATCTACATCCACATCCACATCCACATCCATACTTCCATTTCCACATCCACATTCATACCTTCACATCCCCAGTCACATTCATACATCTACATCCGCATCCATACATCCATATCCACATTCCACATCCTCATTCACATTCACATACATCCACATCCACATTCCATATCTATATCATTTCTTTCACATACATATATCTACATCCATTCTTTCACATACATACATCTCCATCTATTCATCATTCATTTTCATCTATCTGATTTGTTTCACATCCTTATATCTATTTATAGAATACAAGAGAATTCTTATTTTTTATATAAGATTTCTTTACGCCTCTATTTATGCATAAATTCCATTTTAAGGAGAATAACACTTTTGAAATAAAAATCAATCGTTTATGCATCTTCCTATGTATAAATTCATTTTAAATGAGAATGACACTTTTAAATTAAAAATCAATCTTTTATGCATCTTCCTATGCATAAAATCAAAATTGACGAAAATAACTCTTTTGAACTAAAAATAGATTTCTTTATGCATCTTTTTTTCATAAATCCAATTTAGTAGGAATTACACTTTTAGAATAAAAGAATTTCTCTTATGCATCTAATTTAAGCATAAAATCATTTATGATGAAAATCACACTTTTAATATAAAAATATCTTTTATGCACCCATTTATGCATAAAAATCAAATATGATAAAAGTAACACTTTTACAATAAAATAATAATCTTTTATGCATACCTCTATGCACGAAAATCAAATATGATAAAAGTAATACTTTTACAATAAAATAATAATCTTTTATGCATACCTCTATGCACGAAAATCAAATATGACAAAAGTAACACTTTTACAATAAAGTAATAATCTTTTACGCATACCTCTATGCACGAAAATCAAATATGATAAAAGTAACACTTTCACAATAAAATAATAATCTTTTATGCATACCTCTATGCATGAAAATCAAATATAATGAAAGTAATACTTTTATAATAATACTAATTTTCTTTTATACAAATAATCAAAATGCATCTTCTATGCATGAAAATGATACTTTAGAATATAGAAACCATAAGGATTACTCTTTTAGAATAATAAAAGATGAATTTTATTTCGCTAATTTCCAAAAAAAATTCCATAACCTCCTTTGTATGGCTGACCATTTTTTAAATTTTAAGTCTCTAAAATTAATTAAAAGTGCACCAAGAGTATCGAAATTATTCTAAAGTAAACATTTTTCTACTTATTTAAGACAAACTAGAGAAGAGAGAGGAATGCCTTTTGCAATGAGGCATAACATCACTTGCAATTTTGGAGAAGACAAAAAGCATAAAAAACCATAAAATAAATGGAAAAGAGAAGAATCACCAACTTCCTAATGAATTTGAGAGCTTTCCTTTGGCTTGATGGTTTGAGGGTTCAACTCTTGTTTAAGACAAGAGTGGCCACCAATCTTCTAGAAGAAGGAAGGTTAAAAACTGATGAATTATGAATACAATTCACTGTTTTTGGCACTTGGGAGAGACAGGGTAACAGTGCAAAACACTATTAAGTTTCAAAAAAGGGGGAGGGCTTCTATTTATAAGAAAAAGTGAGCTTCTAACTAAGCCAACTGATTTTAGAATTTTCTAGATCAGTTTGGTCAATTTTTGACCATTTTTAGGTCAGTTTTGCTCACTTTTTGGATCTAGTTTAAACTGGAGAGAGGAGAGATAAAAATATCCCATTATTTGGGAGTTTGAAACTCATTCAAGCATGTGAAATAGGTGCCTCCTTCATGAGGGGAATTCCCCCATGTAGAGGTGTCAAAAATGCATCATTACTTCTAAATATCTCTCTTTTTTAACTATTAACCTTGTCCTTAGTCAACTCTTCATCTTATGTGAGTATTTACTCATTTTTGGGAGATTTTCCTTTTATTTCTTCATTTATCTCCTCCCTACATTTGGATGAATCTTATTGGTCCATAGGAACCTTAATTTTAAATTTCAAAAAAATCTTCACCCCCAGGATAATGCCTCTTGAAGAACAGATTATACTTAATTTCTAATGCACCTTTTGAAAATCTTTTTGAACTTCTATTTTAGGGAAACTTATTTTAAAAAGATGAGGTATTTTTCTATCCAAAAATATTTAAAATCTAAATATTCTCTTTCTAGAATATTTTCTCTCTCTAGGCCAAAACTGGAAGAAACAAGATCTTTTATATTTCTAAAGAGGGATTTGATTACATGGGAAGATACTGGACATCCTGAGAGGCTAGGGGAGGAATCTTACACTACTGGGTAGGTAGGGGACCCTATCTTGGTAGTAGGGTCTTGC
This sequence comes from Cibotium barometz, assembly GCF_041138505.1. NCBI lineage: Eukaryota > Viridiplantae > Streptophyta > Polypodiopsida > Cyatheales > Cibotiaceae > Cibotium > Cibotium barometz. The sequence continues at coordinate 35,972,149 of NC_141071.1, forward strand.
CACCTATGGTGGTGCGTAATGTAGGAATGTTTTCACTAACCCAGTCGAACTGCTCATCATCGCAGTCTCTGTCTTGATCTCTAGGGTGGATGCATCGTGTGGGGTCACCTTCACGCGCTTGCTCCCACTAGAAGGGCCTGTATGTGTGTGCGTTGGTGTTGCTGTTGGTGTTGTTGTGGGAAGAAGGCTGGACTCTCTGGTGATCCTGTGTTGGGCAGCATGTCCTAGAATCCCAAGGGTCACACTCTTCCGTGGTGTCACCCAGTATGTGGTCATTGGGTGCCTTGCACTATGTTTTGTAAAGGCATGGTAACACGTGCAGTGTTCTTGGTGTATGCCATATCCATGTACGACTATGCCTACGGTGCTAGTGTCCTTACGTGGGTGCCTACGTAGATCTTGAGCTCAAGCTCTCTAAATAAGTGAAATGAAAATGAAGTGAGTGAAGCAACTATTAATAGTTTTTCTTAAGGGCAAAAAAAAAACCTAACTAAACTTATTTTCTTAGCCTTATTACATCTAGATTTGTGTTGGTGCATGCACAACCCAACGCCTCCCTTGTCTCCTCATTCGTGTGCACGCCAAAGCACCATGCCTATGGGAAGCATTGGTCTGCAACGGTCTGCAACCATTCAAGCCGAGCATGACTTTTTGCAACCTTGCATGCCTCGTACATGCTTTGATTGTTGGGCCCGCTCCCTAACCAATACTCTTCCAAAGGTTGTGCGATAAAACCAATTGAACATCTCTTGTAGATAGTTTGTACATGTTCCTCCTGCACAAGCTCCACCTCCATGTCTTGTATTTTTAAAATAAACCCCTCTTGCTTTATAATGTGATTTCTCCATCCCTTGGGTACTCCACATGTCGAGCGATCCATACTTGTTCATGAAACGCACACCATGTCCATAAACTATGTGCTGTACACATGACAATAGAATTTAATTAGAAAAAGTCCAATTTAAAACACCAATTTATTTTTTCATTGTACAACGTACCATGTAGTGTGTTACTTTACTCTCTCCCCAAGCACCTAGCACACTTTTGGTGAATTCTATGATATGTTGTTGGAATGATGCTTGTTGTTGGGTGCCTAGTTACGATATGTTGTTGTAATGATGCCCAGTTATGCTACTTTGGTTCATAAGCAAACCATGTTATTGAAATTTATCCAAGACTATTTGCGCATATTTACAAGAGCTAGCATTGGACAATCTACATTTGTGGTGATTCCACATAGGTCTCTCCAGAGTCCCCAAGTCTTCTTTGAATTCTCCAAGTTTGCTGGCTTCCCCAAAAATCTCCTTGCCTTTGCTCCAGTCATGGTGGAGACCTTTTGAGCAACCTCGTATGACATACCAGAGGCCTGCTTATTCACTTCAATTTTCACGTTTTTGCCATGGCAGCCCAGAGAATTCAAAAGATGCTCTAATTTACCAAGGGCTGCAACTTTCCTCTCTTGTGTAGGCATTGTGAATGCATAATCAATATGGCACTTAAGCAATCAATCGAAGATTCTCATGAATGCATAAAGTGAGCAAAAGTGAATATTCGTTAGTGGAAAATTAATGATGGGGCTCCAATTTGAATTCCTATTTGGTTCTCCTAGCATATCAGGAGACATGACACCTTCCACCCATCTTGCATTTGGTTGTTCCTCATCTTCATCGTCAATTGACTTGGTTGGATCTACTGCATCTTCGTGTTGCTTCTTCCCTTTTGGGACCATTCGAGGCATCCTTACCAACAGAACCAACCTTCTGCATACCTTTTCCATTTGTCATTTTCTGCCTAGGAATATCAATTTGAGCATTGTAGTATGGACAAGGCCATCTTGATGTCGCGCCTTGAGCACAACCCATCATGCATTCAATTGTCTTCAAATCTCCCCCAAGATGCCAATCCATCTTGAACTTTCCTATGTTTTCTACGTCTAAAACTTGACCATCAATTTACTTTCCGATTACATCTGTTATCCAGGGAGTCCTTTCAAACATCCATGTCAATACCTCATGTGTCTCCTTCGGTACCTCGAATGCACCAAGCCACCAGACCTCTTTCTCAGATTGCACACTAAACCTTGGTTTGGTCGTCTTTTCCCATGCACATATCATGGCCTCATTCATGAGCATAATGCTCATACGTTCCAGTTTTCAACCTATCACAATTTGGCACTCATCTAGCTTGAGCACAAATGAAAGTGTGCTCCCTAAAACTGTAAATAAACGATAATTTACAATATTCAAAACAAAATAATCGTCTTCATTTTATACTCAAAAACATGAATAGTAGTAATTGCAAGTTCTCACCTTCTGGTGAAAGACCATAGAACTTCACCATAGCTTGTTGTAGTCTCTCAATATGAGCAAAGATGTTATTGTAAACATCATAGTGAAATTCTGTACTTGTTGTCTTGCTTTTCTTTCTGCTTGACCCTGTGTCTAATGTTAGTGTGCCCTCAACGTTATAAAACTGTTCTATAGCATGTTGCACATCATCATTATTGATACGCTTAACATTGTGAATCACCTTGAGTGTAGGAAATAAAGTGCCAACGATCCCTTGTTTTTGCAAAACTGATTCTCACTTGTGTTAGTTTTATTATGTTTTAGGATCATATAACTTGAAATGATGGTGCAAACATAGCTATTGATAGTAATGGAAATATGAGAAGCAAAGGAGTTGGAGCCGCAAGGAACAATACCAATCATACAGCATGAGATCTAGATAGCTCCTAGCTCCATAGGTTTTTATTAATGAGTTTTTTGGAAACATACACTTAATCCGTTAAGTATTGTAATTGAGATTATTGATACGCTTGACATTGTGAATCACCTTGAGTGTAGGAAATAAAGAGCCAGTGATTCCTTGTCTTAGAAATGCATCTTTTACATCCTAATAGATTGCTTGGTACCCCTTCATGTGCATCACAAGCATGTTGAACTGATGAAGAATAGCTCCACTTGTAGTCAATCTTCTGTAGTATCCCAACAAGCCAAGCTCTCCTTCCCCACCAACAAATTGCATAAAAGATGATAAATCGCGAAAAGGAGTGTTTGGATAGAGATGCCCATCAACCCAAAGATCTACATTTTTCTCCTTAGCTATCCTTAGACCTTAGACAAATTGTGCATCAGTAGGATGGGTTTTTTAGAGCTGCCATAATCTTCAAGAATACGAATGTGTAAATCAACCTTCCGTTTTCTGGCTTCACAAGGGGCTACACACACACCTTGCAAAGGCTCCATAGCTAAGTAGAGGAAGAAGATAAAGCAGAGAGATCCTCAGAGGGGGAGAGAGAGAGAGAGAGAGAGAGAGAGAGAGAGAGAGTGAGAGAGACTGTTAAAACTTTGTTGTTGGAGGTTTGTTGTTGGAGGTTTAACACAAATCCATTTTTTTAGTAGAAAATGATATTCTTGATATACAAATATACTAACATGGAGTTTTTCATCAATAAATTACATTTATCAGAAAAAAATTCAAAAAAATTGGGGTCCCACAATTTCGGGATCTCATGGATGTAGTGGTTCCTGACAGTAGTTAGTTATGTTTATGGCGTTGTGGAGACCTGACAATTAGTTATGAATGTACTATCTCCTGATAGGCTTCTGATGTGACCCTTGAATTACAAGCTTTTTGGATGGAAAAAAATATTTCATCATACATATTGCTTAGGTGGTGTTTTTTCCACCTCAAAATGTGAAAAAAATGGAAAATTAAAATTTTTTACTTTTTGGGGCCCACCGTAACACGAGAATGTTTTGCTGATGTGGAATGGAGGTATGGTGCAATCTGTTCATCAATTGGACATGGAGACACGTGTTTTTTAAGGTCAGAAGTTTACCATAATTTAACTAAGAATTTACGTAGAGGCTTATTTCGGTGTCCATTTTGAGTCAATAGTCTCATCCACTTTACTTTTAAATATCGGTAAACATTGCCATCGAATACTAAAAAGTAACATCTTGTTCGAAATTATCCAAAGTAATATTTACTTTTAAATACCAATAGTAGAAAATAGTAACAAATAGATCTGTCACCAGTACTAAATAATTGTAATTACACTACAACTTATCTTCTTAAAAGGTTTTGCACATGCCATTTAGTACTGAAACCTATTATCCATTAAGTACTATCAAGTACTAAAAGTAGTGCTAAGTAATACTAATAGAGTCATTCAATACTAATTAGTAACATCCTGCACTAAATAGAACCATGTATTAAATACTTTTATCTATAGTGTAGTACTATGTAGTACTATAGTACTTAAACTTGTCTTGTTACATAGTACTAAAACTTGTCTTGTTACATAGTACTAAATATTTACAATATACTATGTAACTAGTACTAAATAGTGCTGCATAGTACTAGATAGTATTGATGATTGGAGATAGTAGTACATAATACTATTATGTTCAGAATTGCATTATATTAATCTAGACAGTAAAGATAGTAATAATAGTACTCATAGTACTCATAGTGCTATTAGTACTAATAGTACCTCAAAATACTATTAGTTTTAATAGTGCTCATATTGCTATTAATACTAATAGTAATATTAGTGCTAATAATAATATTAGTACTAATAATAATATTAGTGCTCATATTGCTAGTAATACTAATAGTAATATTAGTGCTAATAATAATATTAGTACTAAATAGTACAATTACAGTACACAGTACTAATAGCATTGAGAGTGCTAATAGTCTTAATAGTACTCATAGTACTATTAGTACTAATACTAATCACAATACTATTAGTAATATTAGTACTAAATAATGCAATTACAATACAGATAGTACTACATTATATTATGTAACTAGCACTAAATAGTGCTACATAGTATTGGATAGTATTGATGCTTTGAGAGAGTAGTACATAATACTATAGTAATCTGGAAAGTACAAATAGTACTAATCTCATTAAGAGTACTAATAGTACTCACAATACTATTAGTACTAATTATACTCAGAGTACAATCATCATAGGGGCTAGGCAACTCAATGGGTGTTCTGAGAGATCGGATGTGATCCTCCATGTTATACTCATAGTACAATCATTATAGAACACTTCACCATAGGGGCTAGGCAACTCAATGGGTGTTCTAAGAGCTGGGATGATGTGATCCTCCATGTTGTCGATTACCTCTCCAATATAAGCTTGTGTAGTAGGTCTAAGGTTTTCTTCTTGACGTTGTTTAAGTTTGCCTTGTCTTTCCCTTGCCTCCTCTTGGGCTTGGGTCTTTATTTGAGTGGCCCTTTCCTTAGTGGATTTCTAGTCATGAGAGGCACGTAAGGATTCTTCGCTAAGAGGACCATAGTATTTTTAAAGCTTACTACCATTAAGAAAACCAATAGTTTCAACTCTGTGATTTTGGTCAAACCACTTCTTTCTTTGGTCCTTTTCTATCAGCATGTGTTGCACTACAATTCATCTTTCTTCTATAAGTTGTTCTAAAACAATCAACCGGTCAGCCAATTCATTACCGTCTAGCTTTTCACTTACATCTTCCCTTAAGCTAGGGATCATGAACTCCCAAGGCATTACTGTCCCAAGTCCATACACCATCTTAAATGGCGTGCAACCAATTGCAACTTTGTATGATGTGCGATATGCCCATAAAGCTTATGAGAGCTTAGACTCCGAGTTAGTGCATCAAGCTTCAACATCAACACGATTCCATGTCGTTCCCTCCCCATCGACATCCACTTCACCACCATAAGGTCCTTTATCTTCAAGCTCCACATTTGCATCTACCGCCATACCGAACCAACTACCACAAGGGCATCAGTAGAGCCATAAACTACCCTTAAGTGGGTCCCTAAAGCCTCCTCACTAGTTCTCAATCGCCAACCTACTAGTAAAAAACCTTATAGGTTATCTCTTGATGGAGTCCAACTTGTCTTCTTAAAGCTCAAGACTACTACGAGGGTAACACATGTATTTGGGTGTCGAAGAGGATGCACATGTCAATAGCCTCAATAGTCAACATACATATAAATCGGCCAATCAACAGTCTCTGCCAACCCTAATGCTATAGTAGAGAAGGGAAAACAAATTGATATACCTCCATTGCCAACATCCCACAAGATTTTGATTCCAAAATCTCTTTAAAAGATGTCATACCCCTTAAGGAAAAGAGACTATGATAAAGCCTCTAGTTTCCATGAGTCATCTATAAGTTCTTCAATGCCTACTCAACCTATGGGGTCCCTTGCACTAAAAGTAGGGACTAGTGACAACCCCATCTCCTTCCCATAAACCTCCTCTAGCTAGAAGCACACATGAGAAAACTGTAAGATTCCTCCCCAACCCCTCAAGATGTCTAGTATCTTCCCCCTCTAATCAATTCCGTCTTCAGAATAATAAAAGATCTTGTTTCTACCTATTTTATCTTAGAGAGAGAAAATGTTCTAGAGAGAGGTTATTCAGATTTTAGATATTTTTGGATGGAAAAATATCTCTTCTTATTAAAATTAATTCCCCCGAAATAGAAGTTCAAAAATGTTTTCAGAAGGTGCATTAGAAATAAATTATAATCTGTTCAAAAGGCCTTATCCTAAGGGTTCAAATTTTTTGAAAATTTTTCCCAAAAATGAGTAAATACTCACATAAGATGAAGAGTGGACTAAGGACCAAAGGAAATACTAAAAAAATAATTTTTTAACACCTCAAGAGTGGGGATTCCCCCTCATTATGAAGACACCTATTTCGCATGTGTGGTGGAGTTTTAAATTCTCAAATATTGAGATATTTCATCTCTCCTCTCTCCTAATTCAAGTCTAGTTCCAAAAAATAAGCTAAACTGACCGAAAAATGGTCAAAAATTGACCAAACTGATCTGGAAAATTTTAGAATCAGTTTTCTTGGATAGAAGCTCACTTTTTCCTATAAATAGAAGTTTCCTCCTTTGTAGAAGCTTAATAGTGTTTTATGCACTGTTACTCTACTCCACCCTAGAGCCAAAAATAGTAAATTTATTGATAATTCATTAGTTTTTGACCTTTTCCTCTTCAAAAGAATTGGTGGCGTCTCTTGTTGCAAACAAGAGTAGATCCCTCAAACCATCAAGCCAAAGGAAAGCTCACAGAAATTCAAGTAAGCTAGAAATCTTACTTTTTTTTATTCCTTTTAATGGTTTTCTAATTTTTATTTTCTTAAAATGAAAAAATGATGTTATGCCTTGTTGGAAAGGCTTTCCCCCTCTCTTCATTCTTAAATTCAGCCTTTCTTTATCTTAGATAAGTAATCAAATTGTTAGAATTAAAGTTTTCATATTGTTTCTCTTTAAAAAGTGGAATTTGATTAGTTTTGAATGCTTTAAACCATTTGGGATAATTTTGAAGTAACTTGAGGATAGAAAAAAATGAAAAATGGTCAGCCATACAAAGGAGGTTATGGAAAAAAAATTTAAAATTTTGTGAAATAAGTTTTATCTTTTATTATTCAAAAAGAGTAATCCCCACCACTGGTGTATTCTAAAAGTGTTAGTTTCATTATAGGCATAGAAAAATGCATAGTGGAAATATTTTTATTATAAAAGTGTTATTTCCATTAAAATTTAAATTTTATGCATAGAAAGATGCATATTGGTTATGTTTTTATGAAAAAAGAGTGATTTTCATTAGATTTAAATTCTATGCATAGAAAGATGCATATTGGATATTTTTTATTATAAAAGTGTGATTCTCATTAGAATTAAATTCTATGCATAGAAAAATGCATATTGAAAATAATGTTTTTATTATAAAAGTGTTACTTTCACCAATATTGATTTTTATGCATAAAATGATGCATAAAAGAAATTTTTATTATTATAAAAGTGTTACTTTCATCGAAATTGATTTTTATGGCTAAAATGATGCATAAAAGAATTTTTTATTATTATAAAAGTGTTACTTTCATCAAATTTATTTTTATGCATAAATAGATGCATAAAAGAATTTTTTATTATAAAAGTGTTACTTTCATCAAAATTGATTTTTATGCATAAATAGATGCATAAAAGAATTTTTTATTATAAAAGTGTTACTTTCATCAAAATTGATTTTTATGCATAAATAGATGCATAAAAGAATTTTTTATTATAAAAGTGTTACTTTCATCAAAATTGATTTTTATGCATAAATAGATGCATAAAAGAATTTTTTATTATTATAAAAGTGTTACTTTCATCAAAATTGATTTTTATACATAAATAGATGCATAAAAGGATTTTCTTTTATATAAAAGTGTTATTTTCATAGAAGTTGGATTTTATGCATAAATAGATGCATACAAAATTTTTATATCAAAATAAGAGTTCTCTTTAATTCTATGTTTAAATCCCATGAATATTGGTAAATGAATAAGTAAATACTCTGTGAGAGAAAATTCTATCGTTTTATATTCTCTAGGATGGTAATGAGAAAACTCAAAAAAACTATCGAAATCGAAATTTTAGATAAATGATTAGTTTATTCCTCATAGGAGTTGGTGATTAGTTTTGAATTCAGTTAAGCAAATACTCAATGAATGAAATTCAGTACAGTAGTAATTGAAATATTACTCTTCGAGAAAGATAGTTCAGGAGAACCTTTCCAAACTCAAACCCTGAATCAAACTATGACCCTGAGTGAGTTTCAAGAAAGACGATGTGACCAGTTCAGAAAAATTCACTCAAATCACCCACCGAATGTGTTGAGACCCTTTGATTTTAATCTGAGAATCAAGGTTACAGAATTCGAGGAATTCTGTTTGGAATTCAGACCTGCAATCAGAAAGTCTTGGGATATGGATTTAAGATATACTCATTGTATTCAAAAGAAAATCAAAACTGGAAACTTGCATAGAAACCCTGTTTTCTTAAAGGACTATCTTACGCCAGAATGCTGGAGGGAGCATTGGTATATGTGTTTTTCTAAGGGAAGTTCGGTTGCAACAGCTAGCGGGGAGTGTTCAAAGGACGTCTCATGCGGCAAAAGCTTACCCAGGTCTTAACCAGCCTGGGTATGGTGAAAAATAGTGTGCTTCTAGTACGATGGGCAAGGGCCGACGAATCCCTGAGTGAAGTGCCAGGACACCTAAGGAGGATCTTGGAGGGTTCTGACCAGGCGATGCATGGGCTCGCGGTGCTTAGGACACCCATGCGTTTGTCGTGGAAGATATATATATGTATGATGACAAGAAAATTATTGTTATCTGTTACTAGATCTCGTTGTTGCTGACCTCTGCTGGTCTCAATGGAGAGTCCAGAGTGATACTGTTTTGTGAGAAACAAGGATTGAATGGAAATTTTGAGTTATGACATCTGTAACCAATAATTGTTTATCAATGGATTATTTTTAAAAGTTAAAGTTTAAAGAGGAGTGTGTGCGTATCTGTATTCTAAAGCAAAAGTTAAGAAAGGCATTCAATTATGGGTGGGTAAGTACTTGTCTGGTTCTACTAATTCCAGTGATTGGGCGGTGGCTAACCCATGGGCCGATAGGCTGGAATCAGTACAGTTTTAATAATAAAATTGATTATTAGGAATACGCTTAGAACTCGAGTAGTTAAATAAAATCTTAAAGACCTCTCTAATGAATAGATCAATAGCTGTGCGTGATTCAATTAGGAAAAAAGCATTGATCCCTTCAAGGTAAGTCTGTAATAGTTTCCCTTCTATCTGGTTTATTGAGATGAAGGTTAATTCAGTGTCTTGACCTCATTAGAAAAATTCATTAAGGAAATAAATGGTGGAATCGTCCCCGTTTTCCGGGCATGGAAAATTTGCCCGTTTTGGTTTTCAGAATGACCACTAGCTTAGTCTCGTGCCCAGACATTCGAGAGCGAGGCCCTCAGTGGGAAACCTTGCCCCGCGTAAGAGGGAGTTACTTCTGCTGCTGCCAGCTACCGGGAATCCGCCGGTGTGCGGAGGGGGAAGTTGGGATCCCACAGTTGGTATCAGAGCGGTGTTATAAATTTTACGTAACAGCAACAGAAAATGCTTAAAATTTTAAAGTAAATCTAGGAAATAATGTTTTCACTTGTTAATATTATGTTGAATGAACTTCAAAAATTGAAAACTCATAAATTGAATTGAAAAATTTATAGATGGATACCCTGAATCTATTTGGCATTCCTGAACTCTCCCCCAGAGGATTCAGGATATGATAGCCTTTGCATTCGAGCACCTCATCAACTCTACTATACGACCCGACTAAGCAGAGTGAGACTCGCACGTCATTTTGAGAGTCTTTACTTTCCTAATCCTATTGAACGATGTCGGTATATGTGGTTCTTTGGAGGACGATGTATTAATGTTAGTACCAGTCAGCGTCAGAGGCTCAGGCAAAATATTTCCTTAGCCATGATTCTAATAAGGCTAGGGCTTGTTCAGCATGTACAATTCTTTGATCATTCACCCAGGAACTTCAGAATTTCATGCCGAGTTTTTAGGCTTCTTAGCCGCTTTATCTGTGGAAGTAGAATTACAGCACCTCTTTCTGTAATGAATCGTGTTGTACCATGGTATGTCTCCTTCGTAGTTTCGCTTCTTTATCCGTACGCGATTGAGGGAGTGATTTTGGGAGCCATGATGCTCTATGTATATATCAAAAATTTTTGATAATAAACGATGTTTTGCAAAAAAATTCCAAATTGTTTTCATGATTGTGAATATGGTTAATAAAATTATCAGAATAGATCTTGTTTCATGAAGTATGATGAAATAATTATCTGTTTAAAGAATAAATTACAAAAATTAAATAATCATAAATCTGTTGTCAAAGTTAAGTTGACAAAAATCTCATTTTGTCAGAATCATGAGGCGTGCAGCCTGTGCAAGGCAACTGGATCCTCTAACCGATGACGAAGAGTTAGATCCGGATGTTCCAAAAGCCCTGCAAAAATCCCAACCTGGTCCCTTCAAGGGTGAAGGGGAGCAGTAAGGTGAAGTAGTGGAGAAGTGGGATTGAGGCTATGGAAGAATAATTTGACGTAACTGGCTACAATGAGAGAAGCAAGATGGCCCTCGCCAAGTTAAAGATTGTGGAAATGGCCAGGGTCACTTGGAGGAATCACCGCGAGACTAACCGTCTTGACCGGAATACCCAGACCTAGACCAATCTTAAAGTTTCCTTGAAACTAAAATGAACGAGTTCTTGGAACTAAAGCAGGATAGCCGAAAAATTGAACAGTAGCATCAAGCTTTTGCCCTTCTCCTTAAATATTTCCAGCAATTGGATGAAGAGCAGTTGATGGCCAGATTCATTCGAGGAATGAACGAGCCATTGGACACCTTAGTGAAGAATGCCAAACCTGTCTCAATGGCCGAAGCTGTAAGAATGGCGAAGGACTTTGCCAAAGCCTTTGTTGTTAAGGTCCTGCTGCTGCTGCCGAAGACTGCAGCCTCTAACTTTAAAAGAATCCACACCCCGGGAAGTACTTCAAACTTTTCTCCCCCAAAGAGGTAGCAAGGCCCAAATAAGAATCAGGATAGTGGAAGATTCAGAAGTGAAGAAAGACCCTTTCCACAGAACACGTTCTCAAGAGCCCCACCTCTTTCAAGGATTCAGAGGGATGAGCTCAGAAGTGAGAACCTATGTTTTGGATGTCAGGGTTTTGGTCACCAACTGAAAGACTACCCAACTCCTGCCATGTCAAGGGGAAAGGGAAGTCAAGGATCGAGAGTGCAGGTATGCATAAAAGTTGATTATTTTATTTTAAAAGTGTGACTTTTAATATATTTGGATTTCATGCATAGAGGTATGCATAAAAGATATTCTTTTATACTAAAAGTGTCATTTTCATCATAAATGGATTTTATGCATAACTTAGATGCATAAGAGAAATTCTTTTATTCTAAAAGTGTAATTCCTACCAAATTGAATTTATGCATAAAAGATTGATTTTTATTTCGAAGGTGTTAGTCTCCTTAAATGGAATTTATGCATAAATAAATGTGTAGAGAAATCTTATATCAAATATAAGAATTCTCTTGTATTCTATAAAAAGATATGAAATGTGATAAGATGTGATAAGAGGTGTATGAGATGTGATAAGATGTGATAAGATGCGTATGGGAAGTGATAGGATGTGATAAGAGGTGTATGAGATGTGAAAAGATGCGATAAGATGTGTATGAGATGTGATAAGATATGATAAGAGGTGTATGAGATGTGATAGAATGTGTTAAGATGAGTTAGGATTTTTTAAGATGTATATGGGATGTGTTAGGACGAGAATGGATGTAATATGGTTGTATGAATGTGATGTGGATGTATACATGTAGATGTGTATGTATGAATATGAATGTGGATGTATGAATGTAGATACGGATGTGTATCTATGTATGTGAATGTGGATGTATGAATATGAATGTGGATGTGTGGATGTGAAAATGGAAGTGTGGATGTATGAATGTGGATGTGGATGTATGCATGTAGATGTGTATGTATGTATGTGGATGTAGATGTGGATGTATAGATGTGAATGGGAATGTGGATGTGGATGTATGAATGTGAATGTGAATGTGGATGTGGATGTGGATGTGGATGTGGATGTATGGATGTGTATGTATGAATGTGGATATGGATGTGGATGTGGATGTGTATGTATGATATATGGGATGTGGATGTATAAATGAGGATGTGAAAATGGATGTATGCATGTAGATGTGTATGTATGAATGTGAATGTGGATGTATGAATGTAGATACGGATGTGTATCTATGTATGAGAATGTGGATGTATGAATATGAATGTGGATGTGTGGATGTGGAAATGGAAGTGTGGATGTATGAATGTGGATGTGGATGTATGCATGTAGATGTGTATGTATGTATGTGGATGTAGATGTGGATGTATAGATGTGAATGGGAATGTGGATTTGGATGTGGATGTATGAATGTGAATGTGGATGTGGATGTGGATGTGGATATGGATGTGTATGTATGAATGTGGATATGGGATGTGGATGTATAAATGAGGATGTGAAAATGGATGTATGCATGTAGATGTGGATGTATGGATGTGAATGTGAATGTGTATGTGAATTAATGTGTCGTCGATATGAGGAAATGGATGAGAATGAGTACACATTGAATGGAATGTGGAATAAGTAATGTGGACTAAGGAGGGATAATGTGGAAAGACGAGAATTCGATTTAGAAACTGTATTTTGTGACTGTTTGTAAATGACTGTTTTATGTCAAGAATGTTGGGGAAGCATTTTGACCGTCTTGTGGATTAAGGTCATGAAGACCTAACTGTTAAAGTTGCAACTGCTGACGGAGAGTCAATGGAGGACGTCTCGCGTAGCAAGGTCGACCGAGGTCTTGACCAGCCTCGGTTCGATTTAAATGGTGAGCTTCCGGTACGGTGGATGAGGGACCAAGGAAGCGGCCTATGAGTGAAGCGCTAGGTCACCTGTGAAGGATCCTAGAGGGTGCTGACCATACGGTGCTCGGGCTCTGGGTCAGCGAAGATACCCACACATGCGTCGTGGAAGATATTGGAACAAGGAGTAAGAGTTGTTTTCTGAAACCGGGCATGGATCTGGTTGATTGACCTTGCTGGTCCTCAAACGGATGAGTCCATGGCTCTTTTATATGGATCTGTGGGTTGATCTTGCTGATCTTCCACGGAGATTCCATTCTATTATATGAATATATTGCCGGTTACTATGAGCTAGGAACTATGGAAAAGGCCCCTGAGTGAACAGGTGGTGAGCGTTCTGGTTGCCAATAATGCCATAAGTATACCGATGAATGAATGACTGGAAATAAGGATTCAACTAGAGACTTTGAGGATTGTCATCAGTGACATAATGGTTTCATTAAAGGATTGTTTTAAAGTTAGCTGATGCTAAGAAAAAGGCAATTTCATATTGGGTGTGTAAGTGGTGTGACTAGTTTTATGTTTGCATGAACTTCCGGCTAGGGGGCCTTGGAACTCTTTTCCTTGGTACCCGGGACAAAACCTAACCAAATTCCAAATTGGATCCCATCACTACAGTGGTTGGGTGGTTGGCTAACCCATGGGATCGGATAGGGTTAGGCTGGACTGATGGATCCGTAAATCGAGACTCAATTTCTGTTACTACGATAGATAAAGTAAATCTCGGATAGTAATTGTTCTATGGATAGGAATCAACGGCTGTGCCTCTTGATGGGGAAAAAAGCATTGATCCCAATGATCCAAGTGCAAGTCTCTTCCTTGATCTGATCGAGTATCTTTATAGGTGCAGTCGGATCAGTTTAATCACTAATGGTCTTGACTACGTTAGAGTAAAAAGTTATCCTGGAGGAATCGCCCGTGCTTTCCGGATAAGGAAAGTTTTTCCGGGTTCGGTTTGGAAAAACCGACGGATTAGTCTTTTGTCCGGATATCCGTGGACGAGGCCCCGAGTGTGGGACCCTGCCTCGCGCATGAAGTGCTACTTCCGCTACTGGTACCCCGAATCCGTCGCATGGTGGGGATAGGGATCTCACAGTTGGTATTAGAGCAGGTTTAAAACTAATACGGATAAGCAAATTCTTATCATAAATTGATAATAAAAATTTCCAAAAAAAAACATTTTTCATAATGTATTTTCATTCCGTAAGCCTCTTTAATGAAGAATTTGTAATCAAAGAATTTTTTTTATAGATGGAAGTTCCCTACTTATCTGGTATTCCCGACCTCACCCAGTCTCAAGATATGACTGCATTCGCCTTCGAACATCTCATCTCTTCCGCTTCAACTCAATCAAGCCGAGCAAGACTCGCACGCCATTTCACGGATTTATATTTTCCTACCCCAGCGGAGAGAATACAGCATAAGTGGTTTGTAGGGCAATATGTCCACGCCCCTTGCGACCGCCGTATAATGCTGTGGCAGAATCTCTCATTGACTATGATCCTGTTAAAGCTGAAAATGGTGCGTGGTGTCATTCTATATCATTCGATGCCTCGAAATTTCAGACTTTCATGTCGAATTTATAGACTCCTTAGTCGATTTATCCCTAAGGAGAAAATAATAACTCCCTTCACAGTTAGAGAACTTATGTAACAGGGCATGACTATGGCCCAGTATGGTCCTCTTATATGTCTTCCGAGGAGATTTTGAACTCAGAGCCGAGTTGCTCTATGTAAATATTGCAACTTTTATATAAATAAAGAAACATTTTCCGGTGAAAAAATTCATGTTGGATAAATGATTGTTTATGGCGGCCTGCTGATTTTTAAAAAAAAAACTTTTATCGGACATATGTAATAGATCTCTATTAAGATCTTGTCTTGTATAAGAAATTGTTTTCCGAACTCTTAAGTCTTAGGATCTCGTGAATAATATCAAAATAAAAATTTAATAATATAAAAATTTTGGCAGAATCATGAGACGAGGAAACCGTGGTCATCAGCCAGACCCTGTCTCTAAAGATGACGAGCTTGAACTTGATGTTCGCAAGGCTCTTCATAGGACTCAGCCAGGACCCTTCAAAGGAGAAGGGGAGAACCTGGGCGAGACTGTGGAGAAATGGTTGGAAGCCTTGGAAGAGTATTTTAACGTCACAGGATACAATCATCAGAGCAATTGGCTAATAAAGATCAACTGAGAAGCCAAATATGTCAAAAATTTATCAAGAAACACAAAAAGGCTGTAATTGTGTGATATAATTCATACAATTTGATATTCAAACTGAAAAATTTGTAATTTAGTAATTGGGTCTTCAAATGGAAGTACCGCAATTATATAGAATCCCTGACTTGCTTGAGGCCTAGACATGATGGTAATTACCTTATAATTCCAAGGGCCGTGACTACCCGTATATACCGAGAGTATAACTGCAGCTCTTTACTGACAGTATATACGAGTAAATCTAAGACTTGAAATTATAAGCGTTAATGCTATCCAGAGGATGATTTCGAATGTGGTTGATATGATTTTTAATTCTGTTTGAGAATTGATGAATTGATTTGGATTCTGATTGAAAAATGATGATCCCTGAAAATTGGTTGAAATGTAATAAGCTGAGCGAAACCTCAATGAGGATGAATGGGACGAGTCCCTGTGATGATATTCATAACTGGAATGATGATAAGGATTTCAGCAAATCACTATGAGATTAGTGTATTGTGCTGTCAAAGTGCTACTGTTAACACTTGACTCAGTATATCAAGTTAAGGGATGACAAATTGAAAACTTGCTTGACTGAAATCCCCGTGGTGGAGGAATGTTCAGAAAGAAAAATTTTCGATCTGATGGACCATTATCGTGTTAAAGATATGTATGATATGATCTGAAATGAATTGTTATTTAATGATGAGTTCTATATAAGGGATATTTATCCCCGTATTCTGTTGGGTTGACCAGAATATAAGGAACCCCAGAATAAATTGGATCTTAAGAAAAAGAGTTGTCCTCTACTTTACGAGATGAGGACATCTCGCACTTTTTAAGTGGGGTAGAATGTAAGATTCCTCCCCAGCCTTCGAGGTATGCAGGAGTAAGAACCTCCTTTTCTGATCTTATAAATTATTCCCTCTCTAAAATAAAAGAAAGATTCTGTTTAAAAAAGGAAGACACTTTACCCAGAATACCTTCTCAGGAGTCCACTTGTTTTAAGGATTCAGAACAATGAGTTTAGAAGTGAAAATCGGTGTTTTGGATACCAAGGTTTTGGTTTTCATTCGAGTACGGCCCAAAAGAATTCCTTTATCTCTTGGGAAGTATAAGAAGTTATCTCCCAGATATTGTCAACCTTATATCTGAATTCAATGAAAGTAGGTGACTTAGCCTACAAGCTTCTTTTACCTCCTCATCTCAAAGTTCTTAATGTATTTCATAGAAATATGTGCCAAACCCAAATCATGGAAAGACGGTAAAACTTCAGTGATAAGATACCGTTGGCTTCTAAGTTACGCTAACTCCTTCCTTTATATAAGTCGTAACTTTTACCTGTCGCTCACAGTAATCTTACTTCCATCGATCTCCCTTCTTATTAATCTCCTTCATGGCTTGGCAACAGGAATTAGTTTTATCCATGATGATTTCTCACCTTCAAGACGCAAGCGAGTCTGTGAAGAAAGATTTTATAGAACAGTATGAGCGCTCACTTTTTCCTCACTTGGGAACTTTTGTAGCTCAGACCAAATGGCGAACCTATCAAGACATAACTAGGGTAACACCCTGGGGTCAACAGCACTTTCGTAACAATGTCCGCTTGGCCATGGTTATTGAAGCCTTGGGTTTGGGTCCCCGATACTACTGCGTCATGAGATCAAGACATCTTGGGTTTTCTGAGCGGGTCTTCTTACTGGCGTGTTTTCTTCCTCATCAGAAGATATGCCTTTACCCCATTTTTGGCTTGCCTCTCAGAGGTCCTTTTGTTAGATCACCTCATACCACTGAGATAGGTGCGACAATAACCAACAGAATTATTCCCATAGATAAGTTACCTTATACGTGCGCAGCTTGTGAGTGCTGCTTTTGTGATCATATGATGGACGGGCTTATGGAAGTGTAAAGAGTTCTTCTATCTTTACTGTATATGTTCCAAGAATGAATAAAGTTTAAATCTTATTCTTGTCTTGACCCTTACTCTCTTTGAGACTTTTTTAATTGGTGGTTAATCTTAATTAAAAATCTTCTCTCAGTCTCATACTTGTGCATCTTGCGAAATTACCCCCAGTTTGCGAGATGAGGGCATCTCGCATTTTTCAAGTGGGAGAGAATGTAAGATTCCTCTCCAACCTCTCAAAATGTCCAGCATCTTCCCCTGTAATCAATCCCTCTTCAGAAATATAAAAGACTTGTTTCTAACTGTTTTAACTTAGAGAGAGAAAATATTCTAGAGAGAGAATATTCAGATTTCTAATATTTTCAGATAGAAAATTATCTCATCTTATTAAAATAAGTTCCCCTGAAACAGAAATTCAAAAAGAACTTTCCAATGTGCAATTGGAATTAATTAGAAATGGGTATAAAGGACCTTAGCCTAAGGGTCTAGATTTTCAGAAATTTTTGGATTATGGTCCAATTAAGGTTCCTATGGGCCAATAGCATCAATCCATGTGTAGGGAGGAGATAAATCCAATTTGTAAAAGAAGATACCCAAAAATGAGTAAATGCTCACATAAGATGAAGAGTTGAAAATGTACAAGGTTTATTAGTAAAAAACTATGAGCAATATTAAAAATATGAGATATTTTGGGTATCCAAAAATGAGTAAATGCTCACATAAGATGAAGAGTTGAAAATGTACAAGGTTTATTAGTAAAAAACTATGAGCAATATTAAAAATATGAGATATTTTGGGTATAATGATTCTATTTTGACACATATGTAAGGAAGGGGAGTTCTTTAAAGGAGGTGCATATTTCACATAAGATGAAGAGTTGAAAATGTACAAGGTTTATTAGTAAAAAACTATGAGCAATATTAAAAATATGAGATATTTTGAGTATAATGATTCCATTTTGACACATATGTAAGGAAGGGGAGTTCTTTAAAGGAGGTGCATATTTCACATGCTTGAATGAGTTTTAAACTCATAAAAATTGAGATATTTCATCTCTCCTCTCTCATCATTCAAGTCTAGTTCCAAAAAGTTAGCTTAACTGACCTAAAAATGGTCAAATATTGACCAAATTGATTTAGAAAATTCTAGAATCAGTTTGTTTGGTTAGGAGCTCAATTTTTCCTATAAATAGAAGCCTCCCCCTTGTTGAAAAATATACAGTGTTTATGCATCGTTACTCTACTCCACACCTAAGCCAAGAACTGTGAATTCATTAATAATTCACTAGTTTTTGGAGCTTCCCTCTTTCTTCAATCCCCATTGGTGGCTCCATCAACATACTTAACCAATTGATTGGTTGGGAGCCTCTACCGTGAACAAAGAATCAAGCAATTTGTAAGGTAATTAGTGAATTTTGATCATTTTCTATAATTTCTCAATGTTTCTCTCTTCTCAACCCCTCTCAAGCTTGAGAAGCTTAATTGGAATGGTTTTTGAATGTTATTGAAGTTAATTGATGAATGGTAGTGAAGAGTTACATAATTTGATGAATGCTATTAAAGTTAATTGATTAGTGATAGTTAAGAATTACATAAATTTTCATTTATGCTTAATTCAAATGGTTTTTATGAAATTTCTCTCTCTCACTCAAGAAATGGTCATACTCATGACCCATTCTCAATCCAAATGAAGCTTTTCATAAAGCTTTTCCTTAATCCAAGATTAATCTATACTTGAGGTCAAATTAATGGTTTTTTTTTCTATGCTTTTAGTTTATGTATTTCATGAATATTGATGATTCAATCCATTATGGGTTATTGATCCAATTAGGGATCATTCTAATTATTTCTTAATGATAAGCTTTATCCCTTAGAAAAAATTAAGATTTATCAGTCTCATAGCAGCGGAGCTATGGCAAAATTTTTATAAAAATTACGCATAAAATAATTTCATTCAAAGCATGAAAAGAGGACTTCCTACCATATTCTAGGAATTATCATCCTAGATTAATTGAAGATATTCTTAGAGAAATTGATTTTTATATTATGTATAATTGATTTTCATGCATAGAGGTATGCATAATAGATTATTATTTGCAACACACGATTCCAATGATTAGCACTGCTAAACCAGTCCAGCAACGTCCCTACCCAATGAATCCTAAGTACGCAAAGATTGTACAAGAGGAAATTGAAAAGCTTGTAAAATGTGGATTCATATACCCTATTGAGCACTCAGAATGGGTGTCTCCGATAGTCATCGTACCAAAGAAGAATGGGAAACTTAGAGTGTGCGTTGATCCCAAAAAGGTTAATGCAGCCACCAGAAGGGATCATTATCCCTTGCCATATTCTGAACATGTGCTTGAAAGAGTGGCAGGCAAGGAGGCATATAGCTTTTTAGATGGGTACTCGGGTTACAATCAGATCACAATTACAGTGGAGGACCAAGCTAAAACAGCATTTATCACGGAGTTTGGAGTGTTTGCCTTTCGCGTCATGGCCTTTGGCTTGACCAATGCACCTGCAACATTCCAACGATTGATAAACACGGCCTTTAAGGAATATCTAAGGGACTTCTGTGAAGCCTTCTTAGACGATCTTTGTGTTCATTCCTCTTGGGATGAGCACTTGATGTGTTTACGAAAAATATTTGAAAGGTGTAGATTATATCGCATCTCCTTGAATCCTTTCAAATGCCAATTCTGGGTTAAACACGGAGTTATCTTAGGGCATATAGTGTCCAAAAATGGGATTTCCACTGACGAGAGTAAAATCAAGGTCATTTTGGAATTACCCCCACCCACCAACTACAAGGGAGTCCAACGCTTTATGGGCCACGTTGGTTATTATCGAAGGTTTATTCTCTTCTTCGCCGAGATAGCTCGACCATTGTATAAGCTTCTCATCGAGTTTATTTGGACCGAAGAATGTGACCGTGCCTATGAGCTATTAAAGAAGGCCTTGGCGAGTGCTCCAATCTTGAGAATGCCTAACTGGGATTTACTCTTCCATGTGCATATTGATGCATCAAACTTTGCTATTGGGTGTGTGTTAACTCAACCTGGAGAACATAAGCTAGACTACCCCATTAGCTTTGCCAGTCGCCAGTTGAACGATGCTGAGACGAACTACACCACTACGGAGCGAGAAGGGTTGGCAATGATATATGCAGTAAGGAAATTTCGTTATTACCTCCTTGCCACCAAGTTTGTTTTCTATGTGGATCATCAAGCATTGTTGTATCTGGTAAACAAACCATGCTCCACAGGAAGAATCACACGATGGCTATTGATTCTTCTTGAGTTTGATTTCACTGTTGTTGTGAGACCTGGCAAAAAACATGTTATGGCTGATCATTTGTCTCGCATACCTAATGGTGAGGCTTCTACGGGGGTTGATGATGACTTACCTGACACTTCCCTGTTCATGGTGGAGACAATGCCTGAATGGAGTGAGAAGATTGTTAACTTTTTGGTTAATGGCTTTCCACCCAAGGAGCTTCGTAAAGATCTAGCTCGAAAGCTAATCAAAGAATGCGAACCTTATTGCCTGATAGTCGGGACTCTTTATAAAAGAGGAAAGGATGACGTTCTTAGGCGTTGTGCTCGAGAGGATGAGTATCTATACATTTTACAAGAGGCACATATGGGCGTAGCCGGTGGTCACTTCTCAGGAGACTTAACTGCGCGAAAGATCTTACAATCAGGGTATTGGTGGCCCACTATGTTCCAAGATGCATCACTCTTTGTGAAGGGTTGCGATGAATGCCAACGATACAAGAAACCCCAGAGGAAAGATCAGATGCCCCTACATCCGATCAAAGTAAACCAACCATTTGAAAAGTGGGGTTTAGACTTTGTAGGTCCAATTAGTCCAGCGGCCCGAAACACACAATCTCGCTATATTATTGTGGCCACTGACTATATGACCAAATGGGCTGAAGCGAAAGCAACACGTAAGGCAGATGCGAGGACAACAGCCAAGTTCCTCTTTGAAAATATAATCACACGATTCGGTTGTCCTTTTGAACTTGTGAGCGACAATGGTACGCATTTTATAAATGAAGTGATTAAGGAGCTCACAACAAATTTCATGATATCCCATCATAAATCTACTCCTTATTATCCGCAAGCGAATGGCCAAGCCGAGAGTACCAACAAGACTTTAATCTCTATTTTGACAAAGACAGTTGAAGCTCATCGCACGGATTGGGATCTAAAGCTTATGACAGCTTTATGGGCCTATCGTACTGCGTACAAAGTGGCTATTAATTGCACACCATTCAAAATGGTATATGGCCAAGAAGCAGTCATGCCGTGGGAATTTGTCATTCCTAGTCTTCGTGTTGCTACTCAAGAGGGATGGGATGGTAATCCTTTAGCAGAGCGTCTGTATATCCTTGAGCGGCTAAACGAAGAAAGACAATTGGCTGTATACAATGCCCTTGTGGAGAAGGATAGAAGGAAAAAATGGTTTGATCGCCATCTAAAGGACAAGGACATCAAGGTTGGGGATAAAGTCTTGATGTATGGAGTGCGAAACGAAAAGAAGAAGCTCAAATATGCTGGTAAGGGACCGTATAGAGTATGTGAAATTACACCGCAAGGTACCATCAGAGTGGAGACTCTCGACGGAGTTGAAACCATTGGATTCCTTAATGGGAGTGAATTCAAAAGATACTATGACCCCCTGAGCCAGGAGGAGTTACACGCAATCCATCAAAAGAAGGCAGCTAAAGAACAGGCTGAGCTTAAAAAGATACAAGCAAGAGTCGAAGCCAAAGAACGTCAACAGCGTGCTAGGAGACAACGAGAAGCCAACTTGGGAATTACGCAAGTATTTTTCGAGGAAGCAGAAGAGGATGCACTGGAATCTGACCCACCTCTAAGATACCCAATTGAGTTACAGAGTCCTTACGGGGAGGTACTGTATAATGCATTATTGGATACAGGAGCTCAACACAATTTGCTATCATATGGCGTGTGGTGTCAACTGGGAAAACCACCTTTATCCAAGAGTTCTATCCAAGTTCAAGGAATCAACAAGAAAAAAACCCCTGTATCAGGAATTCTGCACACTCCGGTTACTTATGACAAGGGAACCATAATTCAAAGCTTTTTGGTTATGCCTGCTGGTACCATGGAAGGGACTGTAATCTTAGGGCGCAAATGGATGATGGCCACCAAGTGCAATATCGATTGGGCAACCAGACAAGTCACAACGCAAGAACCAACACTAGGTCTGACCGCTCAAAATCCCGCACCTAAGTCATCCACTCAAATATTAGATAACAAAAAATCACAAAGTCCAGTGGCAAAACCATCTTCGATTGTTGGCCACCCCTCTAACGCTTCAACGCCAAGAGTGGAAACAGGCAAGGTGGTCCCTAAAGCTTCGCTTACTATGCCAAAGAGTACATACAAATGGGTCCCCAAAGCTTCGTTAACAGCTTCTTCCCCTGCTCAATCTCGTTCAGCCACCAAGAAGCCTCGTAAAAGGAAAGTAGCTACCCACCCGAGAAAGGGCAATGTAACATCGCGATGGATCCCTAAAAAATTATTAGTAGCCCAAGGGTACTACGAGGGGAATGACCAGATTTGGATCCCTAAACATAAGCTGAATCCCTCTACGTCACTTGTAAAACCTTGCAAACCAATTGTTGCCACCCCAACGATAATTCAAGATCGTGGTAAGGGAAAGGTAACAGAGTGCTCCACACCACTTCTTCCAGAGTTAGTTTGGATTCCCAAACGATATCGATCATTACCACCTAGCTCAGGAAGGGGGGAGCCACATGAAGCTTCTAGCTCCTCATGTCAGGCACACGCTGATATAGAAGTTTCTACATGCTCTACACCTACTCTTGCCAACACCCAACAAAAAACCGATGAGTCTACGTCTCCCCTTATAATAGTATCATCGGAAACCATTTCCTCCATTCGTCAATGGGAGCGTACACTACCATCTCTGCAATTGGATGTGGCCACAAGGGTCATAAAAAGCTATCTGCCCACATCACAACCTATGACCCGCTGGACAAATTGGTTCCAAGAGGCTGCAACATCATTGCAAATAATATGATCTACCCAAGGAAAGGGGGAGCATGTACTCACGCTCGACATTCTAATGCTTCCTCCTTAACCTTCTCCCATGACCATGTAATTGCCAAATTCAAGGGGATGTATATATATAGCTTCATACATTATAAAAAAAAACAAAACAAAACAAAGAAAAGAAAAACAAAAAATAGTAAAAAGAGCAAGAGCACAAAAAGAGGATAAATATCCGTATACAATCAAGAACTAGATTGACCTGTCTCACAAACCTACTGATGCTATATCTGTGTTTGCAGATATGGCAGATGCACGATCATCATACACTTCATCCACTCCTACCTTTGGTGAGAGGTATCATCTATACCTTTCTCAGATATTCCACATGTGCTATCCTGTAATTGAAACTGAATGGGATCATATAGATGTACTATCCAGAGAAGAAAATGTTAAGGAATTAGAATGGCTAATTCGCCTATTGACCATGACTGACCCCTACTCCGTAGAGGACATATCCCCGATAGCCCAATGCTTTCCTTTTCCACAAGATGACTATCCTCGCATGGTTACATTTTTGATAAGTTTATGTGGATGGGAAAATGAAAAGGAAATATCTGACAATGATGAATGGACGGATGAAACTCATGGCACTACTGAGGTTGACTTTATTTGTTTGGATGATGTGGATAGAGGCTTAGCCTTAGGGCTAGAGCCAGGACTCTACAACATCCTCTTACCGTATCCTCAGTAGTAGTGTGGTGACTGGTAGGTAGGTTAGCATTTTCAAGTTTTTTCTAGTTCATATTCCTTAAACAAGTCTTGAAATTTTCACACTGATGTGCCTCTCGAGGTATAGTGCTTGTTAGTTAATTGTACAGGCTAAAAAGTTTGAGGTGGGTTCGCTTCCAAGTCCAGAGACTGCCGCAACGTTCATCAAAATATATCTACATCAAATTGCAAGCTGTCTCGTCAAATCAAGGAGATCTCCAATTACAGGTGTAATTCTTCCATACCCACTCTCTTTCATTTTTACTATCCAATCAATTGCATAAACTATAATGCATGACCACATGGAAATTGTCAATGTACTACTTAGTTTTTGAAGTTGCTTGCATGCTAGTGTAAATCATTAATGAGCTTAACTTTATTGGAAATATTCCTAGGCAGCATGACGTCTTTAGTTAACCTTGGAATACGATTGTCTTAGGTCTAGGGTAAAACCATCTTAATGTTTGACACCTGGCCATGTGTGTGTTGACCTCTAGGACATAGCTATCACCCCTTTGTCGAAAGGATGCAAGACAAATTATAGTTCAGGAGCGAGGATCAAACGAAATAGATTTAAAAAAAAAAGCCTACAATAAATGGCAATACAAGTCTATGATGTGCTTTAATGTTGGCCTATCGCCTTATTGATACTTGGTAGGCGAGGAGTATTCTACTCCAAACCGATGCCTTGGTTGGTAGGGGTAGCCTTGCCTAAAGTGAGCTAATAGATTCCTGGATAATGCCTTGTGTTAAACATGGTACCAGGATCGAGGTTAGTTTTGCCTTAGGAAGGTCGCCATTGTGTAAAAATTGTCACGTGCATTTTTTTTTAAAAAAAAACAAAAGGCTCCTGTAACTCTAATGTTTCTTGTGTCCCTAGACTCGTGGTATTAACTTGTTCTTAGAGTAGACACAGGGTGGTCATCTGTTTATTTATTAAGCTTGGTTATTTACCTTGACTTAGGCCAGTTATAAACCTTGATTAACCTTTGACACCTTGCTTACTCTTGATTTACTTTCAATACTTTTAAACTCCTGTTAATTTGCTACACTAGTTCATTCATGTGACCCTTAAACTAAGTTCTCATAACAACATCCATTGTGGTCTAACATGCTTGAATTTATACACTTTATATCTTTTGAATTCCAGCATACTTTCACTCTACTTCCCTGTTTTGCAGACGGTCAACAACAACAACCCTCTCGAGCTTACCATACCATAGCTTCCGAGGACGGAATCTACATCAGGAAGGGGGGCATGTTAACCCATGGCGGACATTGCGACGTACTATATTTTACGTCATTAATTTAAATATTCTGAGTCATGGGCCGGGCTTGTCGGCACCATATGTTAAGGATGAAGGGATTGGGTGATCGCCGATGAGAGGTGCACCTTGGATACTCGGGGGGGTCACTCGTATAAATATGTAAGTATCACGTGGGTTCAACAGAAGGACCTTTTAAATATTTAAAACTTACAGAAATATATTTACAGAGGTGATTTATTTATTGTATTTTAAAAAAAATTTACAGATTTGAATAGGAAAGGATACATTATATTCACTAAAAAATTCACAGATAAGGGACTTTTTAAATAGGCCTTGAACGCACGTGATATAGAGGATTTACATATAGTGACCCCCCTGAGCTTGGATATCAGTAGGATAAGGGTTAGGGTCGACCGGCCATGTATGGGCGCCCAAGTGTGAACGGCTAAGTCACTTATAAGAGTCAAATGTAACCCTAAAATCCTCATTCTCATGTGTTGTGAATACAAGAGTGCTCTTGCCTTATCTCTTTGGTTTCCTTCTCCTACGTGTGTGTGTGTGAGAGAGAGAGAGAGAGAGAGAGTGAGAGAGCGATCGAGCACTGTGTAGCGGCACGGCGGCGGAGAGGCGGTAGAGCGGCGCGACGGCAGCTCCTCCTTCACGGCTGCGACGCGGGAATCCTTCAAGGCGGCGGTTGAGCGGTGAGTGACACACCCTTTGGCATTCTGTTTGAGCTTCCTTCCCTGGTTGTATGCTTGCAGCCATTCGTGGCTCGCATACGGTGTCCGGCAAGTCCCCAGCTACGACCTGTGCGGCAAAAGCGCACACTACTAAATTGGATTTATGCATGGAAAGATGCATAAAGTATTATTTTAATCCAAAAGTGTCATTCTCATCTAAAATGAATTTATGCATAGGAAGATGCATAAAAGATTGTTTTTTATTTCGAAAGTGTTAGTCTCCTTAAATGGAATTTATGCATAAATAGATGCATAAAGAAATCTTATATCAAATATAAGAATTCTCTTGTATTCTATAAATAGATATGGGAAGTGTGGATGTGGATGTGGATGTATAGATGTAGATACGGATGTGGATGTATGTATGTGGATGTGGATGTATGAATGAGGATGTGAAAATGGATGTATGCATGTAGATGTGGATGTATGGATGTGAATGTGAATGTGGATGTATGCATGTAGATGTGGATGTATGGATGTGAATGTGAATGTGAATGTGGATGTATGGATGTAGATACGCATGTGGATGTATGTATGTGGATGTGGATGTATGAATAAGGATGTGAAAATGGATGTATGTATGTGGATGTATGGATGTGAATGTGGATGTGGATGTGGATGTATAGATGTAGATACGGATGTGGATGTGGATGTATGAATGAGGATGTGAAAATGGATGTATGCATGTAGATGTGGATGTATGGATGTGAATGTGAATGTGGATGTGGATGTATGCATGTAGATGTGGATGTATGGATGTGGATGTATGGATGTGAATGTGGATGTGGATGTATGCATGTAGATGTGGATGTATGGATGTGGATGTATGGATGTGAATGTGAATGTGAATGTGAATGTGAATGTGGATGTGGATGTATGCATGTAGATGTGGATGTATGGATGTGAATGTGAATGTGGATGTGGATGTATGGATGTATGTATGTGGATGTGGATGTATGTATGTGGATGTGGATGTATGAATGAGGATGTGAACATGGATGTATGTATGTAGATGTGGATGTATGGATGTGAATGTGGATGTGGATGTATGTATGTGGATATGGATGTGTTTGTATGAATGCGGATATGGGATTGGATGTATGATGTGGATGTACGAACATGGATGTGTATGTAGAATAATGAATGTGAATGTGTATGTGAAATAATGTGTCGTCGATATGAGTGAATGGATGAGAATGAGTACACATATGAATGGAATGTGAAATAAGTAATGTGGATTGAGGAGGGATAATGTGGAAAGACGAGAGTTCGATATAGAAACTGTATTTTGTGACTTGTTTGTAAATGACTGTTTTATGTCAAGAATGCTGGGGAAGCATTTTGACCGTCTTGTGGATTAAGGTCATGGAGACCTAATTGATAAAGTTGCAACTGCTGAGACGGAGAGTCAATGGAGGACGTCTCACGTAGCAAGGTGGACCGAGGTCTTGACCAGCCTCGGTTCGATTTAAATGGTGAGCTTTCGGTACGGTGGATGAGGGACCAAGAAAGCGGCCTATGAGTGAAGCGCTAGGTCACCTGCGAGACGAAGGATCCTAGAGGGTGCTGACCATACGGTGCTCAGGCTCTGGATCGTCGAAGATACCCATACGTACGTCGTGGGAACAAGGAGTAAGAGTTGTTTTCTGAAATCGGGCATGGATCTGGTTGATTGACCTTGCTGGTCCTCACAACAGATGAGTCCATGGCTCTCTTATATGGATCTGTTGATTGATCTTGCTGATCTTCAACAAGGATTCCATCTTGATTTTTATATGCGAAAATATTGCAGGGTACTCTGAGCTAGGAACTATTGAAAAGGCCCCTGAGTGAACAGGTGGTGAGCGTTCTGGTTGCCAATAATGCCATAAGTACACCGATGAATGAATAATTGGAAATATGGATTCAACCAAAGATTTCGAGGATTGTCATTAGTGATATAATGGTTTCATTAATTAAAGTTAGTTGATGCTGAGAAAAAGGCAATTTCATATTGGGTGTGTAAGTGGTGTGACTAGTTTTATGTTTGCATGAACACACTTTTGGCAGCCAACAACAAAAAGAAAGAGGAGTCCTCACCCCAAAAATGCTTCCTTGGGAAGCATGCATAAAAGGACCTTACCTTGGACCATACACATACCATGACACCCATACGAATGACCGCACATGATGACCAAAGGCCGCCCTAACGTAAGGTCTTCCCTGGCCACCACATGGACACCCATGCGACCACTATCCTGGAAGGCACATGCGTATCCCACCTTTAGTCCGCTTATAGGCACCACACTTTCCACAGGCTCATACAACCACAGATAGGGGTACTTTCATGTACACCGTCCTTTCGACCCCTCTTTTCCTCTCTCCTCACCCTTACTAGACCCTATATAAACCCCCCATCCCCAGCACCCCCCTCTATGGCTGGCAGCCCCTCTCTGGAAGCTCTCCTATAGCCAAGCTCTCCCCAACAGCCCTCTCTAGTTAAGCTCTCACAGCCAACCCCCTTATGTTGTAGAGGGGGTGTCCTACACCTCTCTCCCTGTGTGAATAGACTTAAGGGGAGAACACTCCTCCTCCCCCTCTGTTTTTGGTTCTAGCAAGCCATGATCTTCAAATATGGACACTCTACTTCCCCACCCCCACCCCCATATAAAGAGACTTAAGGAAGAACACACTAGCCCTAAGAGGAAGTTCCATGGGGGAGTCTTTTTCTCATAAACTGAGCAAACAGACTCCAAATTATGAAGCATCTCGATCGTTGAGTTTGTGATTGTACGAGCTACATGAGAGTAGACAGTTTGGCTCCTCCTTGAAGACACCAAAATGTTGCCTCAAGAAGCGTACACGACATTAATGACACAAGAGGCCAAGGTGTTTATAAAAATTAAACCTTGATCAAAAACCAACTACGAAAATGGTTGAGAGCTAGTTAATGGGAAGGAAGTAGTATCTCACCACTCTATAGTAGAAAATCTTGATTTTGAATTGGGTAGTGAACAAACTCATGGGAGTCCTACACGAGTAAGCATTTATGAAGGGATCCTTGGGGTGGACTAGTTAGTCGCTCGCAAACAATGCTAGTGATCACTATAACCAGCAGGGAGTATCACTTTTAGAAATGAGCATGGCCAACAAGTAGTACTAGTTTAGGGAAAGACAAGTAAACCCAAGTCTAGGGTAGTCAAAGCAAAACATCTTCTCAAGGGAGCACCTAAGGGATAAAAAGATTTCCTTGTTAAGCTCAACAAAGTTGATGAACCCCAGTAAAGAATCAGAACCATCTTGGCTCCAAGAATTGTTTGACATCTTCCCTAATGAGCTTATAGTGTATTAATCTTCAAAACATTTTCACTTTTTTTTGTAGTGTTTCTCAAATATTTCTCAATGTGCACTTTATGGCAAGGACAAAGAAAACTGCAAAAAGAAAAGTATATACTGAAGATCCAAAGATAGCACAAGTTGCTTCTGCACCCAGTCTTAAGAAGAAAAGAAAGTCAAGATTTTTTTATATAAAGAGGTGTTTTTCAGAGATCAGGAAGGCCCAAATTGACACTCATCATCTTATCCCAAGGGCTGCCTTCATTCGTGTAGTAAAGCAAATATGTGACAAGATTGGTGTCTTAACTAAAAGTAATACCCCATTCAAAAAGTGGCAAGATTATGCATTGTGGTGCTTGCAAGAAGCATCTAAAGACTTTCTTATAGATTTCATGAATGATGTCTATATTGCTGTTGCACATGCACACAGAGTCACTTTAATGAACAAGGATTTCTTAGTGGTGGTGAACAGGCTTAGGTATAGATTTGATAAAGTTCTCAAGCCACTTCCCACCACAGATACTAGGGCCTTTGATATCCTTACAATTCCTCCCAAGAGGTCTCAGAAATCTGAAGGGCCTATTATTGAAGATGTTACACATGAGTATGAAACAAGAAAAGCACTTGACCAAAGAGAGATGCTTTTCGAGATGGAGGATAATTTTTATAAAGAGGAAGTTAAGAGACTTGGTAGTATGAATTATGATAGAATGTTCAAGGTGTATGGTCAAATTATTCTCAATGTCTCCTCCAACCCTGAGATTGAATATTACTTGAGCATTTCACCTAAGGACAAAGTGATGTTAGAGAAGCCAGATATTGAAATATATGATGCTGTAATATTCTGTTGCATGAGCTAAGCATCATTCTTTAGCCGCAGCTTTGTCCTTTTCTCTCCTTTTGCCATACTTAATACTGTCTTTGATTACAGGGCATACATTTCTAAAATGCCCATAGAGATTTCAAGCAGCATATTTGTGGTTGATCCTCTAATATCAAGTGATATCTTTTCAAAGACAGGATCAAATATTGACGGTTTTTTTAGGGCATATGATAGCTTGAGAAGGTAGTGTTTTAAGTTTTTTAATAGTTTTAAATTCATAACTCATGTGAGTAGATATTTTTTGACTATTGTTTTATTTGCAGTCACCATTGGAGTCTTATATTCATGTTTTTGATAGAGAGGTTATTTTCATGAACTCCTTAGCTGATATCCATGGTCAATGCAAAATGTATCTCTTTTCATCAAATACCATATTATCTCTTTTCATCAACTATCACAATTTTGTTACAAACATTGCACCTATTTGATATGCTTTTATTGCAGTTGCAAAATTATATTAGTATATTTAGAGAAAAATTATGAAGATCTTGCAGATCCAAAGAAGCCATTTAAGTATCTTCAGCTATTTCAGGTTCCAATTTAGTCTGATGTTACTAGTTGTGGATGGAGGGTGATTGCAAATGTTGTTAAAACAACAATTCAATGTAAGAAAACTAGAAAATCCTTTGCATTACTCTTAATGTATTTGTACATTATTTGTCTTAGAACTCCACTTTTTTGGCAATGCAATAAATACCTTGAATCTTATATTTGGTGGATAGGAGATAGATGTATTGAGATAATGTTGGATAAAGCAATTACACTTGTAGATCCAGACTCCCCTCCTCCAAGAGATCAGGCTTAGAGAAAAGGCAAGGAGAAGAAGCTGAAAAGACATAAAGGCAAAGGCAAGGGTTTGCCATTGCATTCTCCTTTAAAATTTGAGAAGATGCAAAAAGCCTCAAAGGAAATCATTGCAAAGAAGTCTTCTGCAAAGAAGACATCTCAGCCAAAGAGGACCTCACAAAAGAAATCTCATACAAAGAAGCCCTCTACTCAGAAGCCCCTCAACTTCGGTGCTTTTCCTGCTCAAGGACAAGAGGAAGCAAAGTCTCGGAGTCCAAAAAAACCAAGTGAAGCCCAAGAGCAAGCAAACTCTCGGAGCCCAAATAAGCAAAGTGAAGATCAAGAGCAGGCAAAGTCTAGGAGTGCAAATAAGCAAAGTGAAGATCAAGAGTATTAAAATATTTTGTAACTTCACACATACATAGTGACATTTTATAACTCACAAGATGTATTTGTACCATTTATTGTATATAAATCACAATTTGTTTATGAAAGATGTAGTTATCTACTAAATGTTTGTTCATAAATGGCAATGGTCAAGAAAAATGTCAATTGTCTATTCATTAATGGTTTAAAAATTACAATAGTTGGAGGTAAACAACTCATACAATATATAGAGCATTTAGCTCTTCTTCCAATTGTAGTACCATTGGCCTTGAATTTATAACTAGGAGTGGTGTTGTCAAGAAACTCCAAGGTTTCCCTAACATCTTTTAACGTCCACTGAGAGGTAACATTAACCTCCTTTATTTTAACATGTGGAATAACCTGCAACTCAAACCTAAATGAAATGCAATCTATATCAAAATCCAAAGGTTCCTAGATACCCAACTTAAGTTTGTATCTCCTATAATCATAACCCATAGTCAGAGATTGTCGAGAGATATTGTAAGACAAAGCCAAGGATTTAGGGCATGCATTGCACCTTATGTAGTCACCCTTCTGGTCATACTCTCTAGATTTCCAAAACATTCCTATAATGTTACAAATAATCAGCTGGGAAGTTTCTACTCAGCCATGATGCCTTTGTCCTTTGTAACTCTGCGTCTTTGAAGCAAGCTACAAAGACATGTAGAGGCATGAACCATGATAACCGTATCCTCCTCGAGATCCTTCCTAGAGTCATGGCCTTTTGAATATCCTGGGATATTTTATGTTTGAAGCTCTACACTACTGCTTCATCAAGAATGTCCCAATTAAGAGAAGAATTGCTTAGCACTGCTAAATCCTCATTTTGCCCATACATGTTAAAATTACAGCAATGTGATGAGCTTTGGTGGATCAAATGCTAGAATCAACATCATTATCAAAGTGATTAGACAAGATATAATTAGTGAGCAATTAACTGATAGCTTAATGTAGGCATGGATAATCAAAAACCAGTAAATTCTCATTAGGCCAATGCCTCAATTTAGAGTTTACATCCAGGCATCTAATCCCTCTATCTAATCCCACTCATTTCTCCTTGATTCAAGCATCTAATCCCACTCATTTCTCCTTGATTCACTCCACCTCTTTTGCTTGATTCTCTCCACCTCTCCTAGAATATCTCCACACTTCCTAAATCTTCTCCTGCTACCCTTTAATCTCTCCTAGTAGATTCTTCTCACCTTTTCACAGGTTCTCTCACATTTACAGATTCTCTTTTACAGCCTCTAACCAAGGGCTTGTTCCTGCACACACCCTATTCCCTTGTATATTTCAACACCTCCCCTCAAGTGAATACTCCTAGCACACCTGGACCCTATACCAAGTTTCCCTCTTACTTGATAGCCCGCGACCAGTGCCTCAAGTCCCTAAACTCATAGTCCTTGACACTCTCTCTATGTGTCCAAGGCTACTACAAGTGCCCGCGACCTTGACTAAAGTGCTCACACATACATCTACCACGTGGCCTACATCATCGGTGGCTCTCAGAGGTGGTTTTACTTTGTTTGGACAGGTTACATTGGGTTGTGGGGTCTCTCTCTCTCCCTCTCTCTCTCTCAGAGATTTTCACATGGCTCCTCACTCTTTGGAGCCTCACATCTTCTCTTGTCTTCAGTCTTCTTGTCGTGGCAGCTTCTCTTTGCGTGTCCGTGTCTTCCTCTTCTTTCAGTCTTCTTGTTGTGGCACCATCTCTTCTCGTGTCCATGTCTTCCTTCAATTATTCCTCTAGCTTTTCTCTTGTCTTCAGTCTTCTTGTCCTGGCAGCTTCTCTTCACGCGTCCGTGTCTTCCTCTTCTTTCAGTCTTCTTGTTGTGGCACCTTTCTTCTCGTGTCCATGTCTTCCTTCAATTATTCCTCTAGCTTTTCTTCTTGGTGTGGATCCTCCTCTTGGAAAAAGATGTTCTTCTTCTTTCATGGCTGGGGCCATGAGCTTGTCCGTCAGTTCTTGCTCCATGTGAGCAACATGTTTAAATGTTTTGTTGACAGCTCTTTTGGGCTTTTGATGTTTATCTTATGTCATTATGCAATGTAAACCCAAATCTATGTGGGGGGTTTTACCTCTTGCCTTATTCTGGACAAGGGCAGTGTTTGATCCCATTTTTACACTGATGTAATGTGCCCAATACATAATGCATATAGCATTCAAATGCAACTCTAGCTATGAATAATCTTGAATTTGAGTGTGATTTGTAGGCATTAACCAAGGGTTAAATGCAAAATGATGATTACCACAAATTTATCAACATAATTTTACTAGAAATTACATTAAATCAAGGGTAACCAATTTGTACAGAATGGTGGGAGTATCAAACCAACTCCGAATTGCAATCTGAAGTTATAGGGATCTGTATCAGATACCTAATGGTTAATTTGAACCCTCAATTGTACCAAAATACAGTGATTAGCATTGATTAATTATTAATTAGCAAATTAATCCTCTATTTTGTGTGCAAAAAACAGAGTATGCGAGGAGCCCAGATCTGAGGCCTTAGAGTTCAAATGAGCTCAAATCCTTTCAAGGCCATCAATAGCAATTAGTCTAGTAGAGGATTAAGCCAAGAAACACAAGATTTGACCAAACGTTGAATGCTTAATCTCTGTTTTACCAAAGTCACCTGTAGATTTGATAAAGAGCTTGGATCTCACTGTAGTCTTGATTAAATCAAATTCTAACTTCACCAGCTTGTAGAGCATGCTTGAAAACCCCCGAGGCTAAGAGGAACTAGATTAATTGTAACTGGAGCAGACAAAATGTCAAATTTTCTCAAAAAAAAATAGCATTGCAGAAAAACGCAATTTCTCCTAGATGCACCGGCGGTTTGCGCTTCTGA
The DNA here is from genome assembly GCF_041138505.1 of Cibotium barometz. Classification (NCBI taxonomy): domain Eukaryota; kingdom Viridiplantae; phylum Streptophyta; class Polypodiopsida; order Cyatheales; family Cibotiaceae; genus Cibotium; species Cibotium barometz. The sequence continues at coordinate 36,006,685 of NC_141071.1, forward strand.
TTCGACTGGCTAGAGCACAAATGAGTTGGCTATGTTGAGCTAGAAAGGTTTGGGCAATGGTTGAGCCTACAAGGAGAGGGAGCTCCTTCATTGGCTGGGGGTACATAAAGCTTCTTGAAAATAACTAAAAAATTGATTATTTCTTAATTATCTACTAATCCTAATTAACTAGATAATGGGCTCATAAACTTGATGGATTCTAGGCTTGGCTCTGATATCATGTTAAAATTACAGCAATGTGATGAGCTATGGTGGATCAAATGCTAGAATCAACATCATTAACAAAGTGATTAGATAATAATTAAGACGTAATTAGTGAGCAATTAACTGATAGCTTAATGTAGGCATGGATAATAAAAAACCAGCAAATTCTCATTAGGCCAATGCCTCAATTTATAGAGTTTATATCCAAGCATCTAATCCCACTGATTTCTCCTTGATTCACTCCACCTCTTTTGCTTGATTCTCTCCACCTCTCCCAGAATATCGCCACACTTCCTAAATCTTCTCATGCTACCCTTTATTCTCTCCCAGTAGATTCTTCTCACCTTTTCACAGGTTCTCTCACATTTACAGATTCTCTTTTACAGCCTCTAACCAAGGGCTTGTTCCCGCACACACCCTATTCCCTTATATATTTCAACAATACACACCTATTTTTGGGGGAACAATGTACTGTGCATAGTATGCAAAAAGATTACCCTTATTAAAAGAAGCCGCATTCTAGTCACCATACATGAGCTTTACAAATTCTTTGTAAATGGCTTGGAAATTACCACTGAAGCTCTCCACAAGCTACCACTCCAAACTTGTTGAGGGAAAGATATGTGAAGAAATCGGAAGTTAAAACTTGTATTAAAAGGAAAAATATATTTGCAAAATTGAACTACAACTTACAATGTGCTTGCATAGGAATATGTTGAGTTGGAGGTACGTATATATCCTTTTGTATCCTCTCTTTTCATTTTTTTCACCTTGCACGAGGGCAACATAGTAATCGAGTCGTTTACAGTGAAACTCTTGGGTTCCCAAGTTCCATCATCCCTTTTGTTATGTACGACACAAGAGTTTATTGAAGGAGAAGGACATCTTTTAGATTCCATATAGAATAGAAGCAAGAGAATGAAACAATGGAACTCAATGATGTCAAAAAAGAGATGAGAAAGAGCTAAAAGATGCAATGAAGCTCAGTGAGGTAAAAAAAAAGCTGAGAGAGAGCTAGAAGATGACAGCTTCTAGACATTGCGAAGAAGAATGAGAATATGGGCGCCAAAAGGAATATTGGAGGTAGTTTGTCCAAACTTCAAAAATTTCAACATTAATTACATGCCATCTTTTTTCAAATCTTTTGATAGATTCTGTCAGTATAACAGATCCTAGAGGGACCACCACAATCGGTCGGAATATAGAGATTTTGGCTAAATTAGAGGAAAAAAACTAGAAATGGACTCTACTACCTCCAAAGCAGAGGAGACAAGAATACCATATTCTTGTGCACGTGGCACACTCTCTTTGGCTCTTTTCTTAATCACGCGATTAGTAAAGGACCCTTTTTTAGGCGTTTTTAACCCTAATGTATTATATAGTACTGCAAACATCTGTGATTTGTTTTGTTTTTCAAGCCGGGGTCAAAAGTGAGCAAGCTGATGTGCCGTGCAGATGCACTACTAGGCACCCATACAAGGCCACTACACATTGCTAGCCATATAACTCTATTGTCATTATACGCAAGGGCCTATTTGTATGGTTGGAGAAGATAGGAGTGGTGTGATGATTCATCATAGCATAGTAGAGGATAGCTTGAATCTAGAGTCGCGACTATGCTAGAAGGCTGGAAGCTATGCATAGGAAGCTACTGGCATGCATAGGTTGCTACCAACATGTGTAGGAAGCTACCGGCATGCGTAGGGTGCTACAGACGCATGCTAGTAGAAATGAATGCATGCCGGTAGCTTTTTATGCATGCCGATAGCAACTTATGCATGCCGGTAGCTTCCAACGTAAACTTATTTAAAACTTATGCGAACCTCATCTCCGAGAGCCATTACAGATTAGCTATAGTTTTTAATATAGCAATATCTAGGATGAACTAAGATTAGCAATAGCTAATTTTTAATGTAGAAGATTGTCTACTCATCAAGGAATTCTTTGAGATTGTCTTCTTTTAGTGAGTTGGGACTCAACCACGTAAATATCTCAAGAATCTTTGCCTTTGGTTGGTTCTATAGCCTTTTATACCTTTTTTTTTTCCTTTGGTTGGTTCTATAGCCTTTGCGAAGGGGCTCTTAGCATGCGCACATGTCTCCGACCGGTGGGCTCCGTCCGACAAAAGAGTGATCGATCAGACCTCACCGGACAAAGTGGTATCTCGCACATGATCTCCAAAAAGTCCAATCGGTTGGCAAAGAACCTGATAGACGTCATCGGATGGATCTCACACATGAAAGTCTGACTGGCCTTATATATGTGGCAACTTGTGATTAGAGGCTTCCGATCGATCGTTCATCAGACAAAAGAGCAATAGGTAAAGTTGATCGGATTGGTGCACAGGCTGGCGATCGGATTAAAATAAATTAAAACCACTTTTTTAATGTATTAAAACGGATCAGGTCGGTCGCTTTTGTAAGATTCCTCCCCATCCCCTCAAGATGTCCAGTTTCTTCCCTTATTATAATCAATTCCCTTTTCAGAATAATAAAAGATCTTGTTTCTACGTGTTTTTACCTAGAGAGAGAAAATATTCTAGAGAGAAGGATGTATACTTTCCCGATCAAGTAGAGTGACATTAGTATATGTGGTTCTCTAGAGGGCGAAGTATTAACGTTACCAATCAACGACAGAGACTCAGACAGAATATCTTGTTAGCCCATGATCTTGATAAGACTAGGAGTTGTTCATTATGTACAACTCTATAATCATTCACCCTAGAATTCTAGAATTTATTGTCGTATTTTTAGACTTCTTAGCCGCTTTATTCCTAGGAGTAGAATCACTGCACTAGTATCAGTGATGAATCGTGTATATCATAGCATGTCTCCATCGCAGTATCACCTTTTTATGTGTACGCGATTGAGGCGGTGACTTTTGGAGCCGAGATGCTCTATGTATATATCAAAAACCTTTGATAATAAATGATGTTTTGCAAAAGATTCCA